>NW_027411867.1:46151-606284 GCF_047663935.1 Musca autumnalis
GTATATTACATACGTCGAAAACGTCGTAAACCTAGCCATGAAGAATGACGCTAACATAAAGCTAACATGAATTAATTACAAATATTGTTTTATAACCGAACTGCCAACATTAATTTTTATGTGAAACCTGTAATATATGTGTATAAAACTAAGTTTTTCGTTAATAAAACAATTCAAAACCTAACTTTATTACTTTTTTCAGTGCACACTTCGATTAACTCCACCATTACCACAACATTACTAACGATTGTTTGTTGACTATTGTTTTTATTTTATATACCGTTAGATGAAAGCTATACCTGCTATTATGCATTCTACATTATATATTTGAATCCATATTATCAGGGGAATTTTAAAAAACAATATACATTTCATCATTGCTTTTCTCAACTTTTTGTTTTATGGAGTTAGTCGAAGTGTGCTCTGAACGCTTCAAATAGCAAATTATGTTTTGAGAATGATAAAATAAAGATAGGAAATCAAACATGGGCTCTATCATCTGGTCTCTATAGTCTTCTTTTTCATAAAAACACTAACGGTTACGATTCATTCGAATTAGACATATGTATATAAGAAAATTTTGGAAAGAACATGCGTTCATCGACGAAATAATCAACCTAATGGACAAATTAGAGGAAATAGAGGTCCAAAGTATTCAAAAATAATTAAAAAATTTTTTGAAACAACTCACACTGGTGAAGGTCTTATGACTGTCAATCTCAATAAACCAAACTATATATATTGGGATGATCCAAATGAACTAGTTGAACGCTTGCAATTGCTGATAGCATCCACAAATGCTGGACATACAAATTAAGACAATGAAATCGCATCTATAATCGAAGAGTTAAGAGAAGCTAATATAATACACTGATATTTAGACAACTTTATCAATAATGAAATGAGAGTTGATAAATTCGTTCACTATTCTAATTCCATTATTATTATAATTATATCATTACCGCAAAATATTATTCTCGATAGAGTTCTCAACAAGTAATCAATAGAAAGAAGAAGCATTGTAAACGAACTCTATTCTCAAGCAAGGAAACATTTTCCTCGTCGAAGAGGAATAACAAAGGGGATAGATGATTTATGGCAAGCAGAGTTAGTTGAGATGGGGAATTATTCTACTATAAACAGAGGAATGAAATACTTGCTGACAGTTATTGATACTTTCTCAAAATATGCTTGGGCAGAAGCAACTAAAACTAAAAGTGCTAGCGACGTTTGTAAAGCATTTGAAAAAATATTGAATGATGGCAAAGAATTTTTCAATAAAGATTTTAAAAAACTTATGATTAAATATTCAATTAATCACTATTCAACATATAGCATAATGAAAGCATCTATTATTGAACGATTTAATCGCACCTTAAAATCTATAATGTTTCGAGAATTTTCTTATAACGGCACCTATCATTGGATTGGTACATATAAGAAAATGGTTGATGATTATAATAGAAGGAAGCATCGCACTATAAATATGGAACCCATTAAAGTGAAAAGTATAATGAAAGCATGCTGTTGAATACAGTTTATAATCATCTTAAAATATTCCCTAAATCAAAATATCGTATAGGGGATTATGTTCGAATAAGCAAATATAAGAATGTGTTTGAAAAGGGATATACACCAAACTATAGTACAGAGATTTTCCGTATAAAGTCCATTCAAGTAACAAACCCTGTCACCTATATCTTGGAAGATTATGAAGGCAACCCCATAAAAGTTGGATGCTATAAAGAAGAATTAAAACGCACTCCCTACCCAAACGCTTATCTCGTTGAGAAAATTTTAAAGTCAAAGGATGATAAAGTGTACGTAAAATGGTTGGGGTTTTGTAATAAACACAATTCTTGGATATATAAAAAAGATTTGTTATAATTTATATGTTATTTTATTTATAAAAAAAAATCAATAAAATGTATGCATTTAACTGAAAAAAAAATCTTTTTATTTACAAACAAGCATTCGCAATGTCAATAATATTGGCTTTAACCGGAAAGTCTGCTGACTATTTTCCACCAATTCAATTACAAGAAGATTATGAGTGTGCATTAGTTGATTTTCACTCATATAATTCTATACCAAATGTAGATTATGAGAACTACTTGTTTCATATTGGTAATCAGACAATAGAAATTCCTATTGGTTCATACGAACTTGAGGATATTGTTGAATATATTAAAAAAGCATATGCAAATAACAACCATACGAAATCTATTGAAATTTATGCTAATAACAATACATTACAACTCGAAATATATTCTTTGCATGATATTATTGATTTTAATAAAGAACGATCCATAGGCTCACTATTTGGCTTTAGTGGAGGTATTTTACAATCTGGCAAGAAACATTTATCACAACTCCCCGTAAATATTTTAAGAGTATGCGCGATACAGATACAATGTAATATAACAACAGGGTCATATATGAATAATGCGCCTGTACATACTTTACATGAATTTGGAATAAATGCCCCACCAGGATATAAATTGGAAGAAATACCTAGTAACCTAATCTATTTACCAGTGAATGTTAAAGAAATAAGTTCACTAAAAGTTTGGATAGCTGATCAAGAACAACGATTAATTAATTTTCGAGGAGAAGAAATTACACTACGTCTACATTTGAGACCTATAACAAGATGATTATATATAATAAATATATAACAAAGAAGAATTATTCAAACATTCCTCCAAAGACAACCAAACCCAAAGAATTGACGCTCACTGACAAAAATAAAACATTTTTAAAATCTATTAAACTACGTCTAAAAAAAAATTATTGAAATGCTTAATGTTGAAGACAAACCACTCTCCGATGACACCATTATTAAGAAAGATTATCATAGCTACGTGCCATATATTCGATCTTTTAAAAATAAAGATGAAATAAGGATCACTATTCAAAATCAAGATTTATATGTTTTACCAAGCGAAAGTTATATTTATGTTGAAGGTTCAGTAAAATAACCAGGGGGTGAAGTGTCACCTAATGCTCATTTACGCAATAATTGCATAGCTTATTTATTTGAAATCCGTTATGAAATAAATGGTATTGAAATTGATCGTGCTCGTTATTTAGGTACATCGAGTACCATCAAAAACTTTGTTTCCCTTTCTAACGCACAGAGTAGTATAATGAGAAATGCTGGATGGAATAATGGAGGTGATTTAAATATGGGGTTATTCAACTTTTGTTTACCTCTTAAAATGCTGTTGGGTTTTGCTGAAGATTATAATAAAGTTATATTACATAATAAAGTTATATTACATAGTAAACATGATCTTATTATGCTGCGGAGTACCACAGATAAGAACGCATACTATTCGATGGATTCAAAGGAAAAATTAAATTTGACAATTACCAATATCACATGGAGAATACCTCATATACAACTATCAGATCCTACAAAACTGCAAATTATGAAAACAAAAAACAATGGAAAGCCGCTACCTATTGCTTTTCGGAGTTGGGATTGTCATTTTAATCCAACTTTTCAAGGTGCAACAAAATGTCATTGGAATGTTAATTTATCAATAAATAGATAAAGGCCAAATTCATATAATTAACTTTAGAAAAAGATAACGAATTTATTCACTCCAATTTGGTAAATGTAAAAGTTCATTTAAACTCAGAAACATATCCCTACGATGACTTAAACCTAAAATTTTTTGAAAACAGATATGCAGTACTATACGATATGTACGCCAAATTTCAACAAAACTACTTTTTCAAGGAACCTCAACCAATTCTATCGTGGGAAAAATTCAAAGAAACACCAATTGTTGTAATTGATGTTAGCCATCAGAATGAAGTAATAAAAAGCGGCCCAATAGATGTAAAACTGGAATTTGAAACGAATACACCTATCCCAAGTGGAACATTAGCATACTGTCTGATTCTTCACGATCGCTTAGTTGAATATACACCATTAACTGGAATTGTCCGAAAGATTCTTTAAACATTTACTATTCATCATGCAATTTTCTTTACTTACCTAATATTACCAATGAAATAAAAACATGTTATCATTTAAAATTCAATTTTTTTTATTTATATAAAATGAAGGTATTTGGTATTGAAATAAATAGTAAATATTTTATATATTAGAAATTAAAATATAACAACTAATGCTATTAGATTATACTTAAATCAACATTTTCCATTTCTAGAGTAAAACCACCAAGTAAATTATTGAGGGTATCTTCATCCTCAATATCTACAACATCCATTTCTGATGGAAAATCACCAAGTATAGTATTGAGAACATCTACATCCTCAATACCTGCAACATCCATTTCTGATGGAAAGTCGCCTAGTAAAGTATTGAGAGAATCTTTATCCATTTCTAATGTATGGTCATCCTCAATACCTACATGGCCCCAAGCATATGTACTGATTTTGCCTGATTTTATTTTTCTCTTAGTGTCTGTATAATTTAAAACTATTTTATGTAATTTATTAGTATACACTTCACGCAACTTAGATCTAAATGTAAGCACAGTATCATTGATTGGTACTTCATTATATAAAGTGTTTTTGTAATCTTCTATAGTGTAATGCCCAATGACGCATTTCTTAACACCTTTGGCTTTCTTCACTTCATAACTATCTTCAACAGTATATGAATAACATATCGGTCCCAACCCCACAAACTCTAGCATAATTATCCCACAATTTTCATCCTTCATCATACCAATAACTTTGTTATTGCGACGAGGAATGTTGTATGGGTTATCTTCCGCATAGGCTGATGTATCAAAGAATTCATCAATGTCTGCTTTTATTTCTTCGTAAACATCATCAGAAAATATTGTGTATATGAAAGCGTCGGTGTCCATGTAATTCAAAAAGACACGTTCACCGAATTTGTTTTTCATGTATTCATAGTGGAAATCGTACATTTTCCACTTGGCTAATTCTAGAATGCAAAAACCTAAATAAATAGGTTTATCGTATACCACTTTCAATCGATTCATTTGAATAGCCCAAAAATTGGTACAGAACTTTGAAACACTGTGAAAGTGTGGTTGAGAAATTAGCGTTCCTGCACCTAATTTGTTTTTCTTTGAATTCCTCCACTTTGTAACTAGTCTTATGTCTTTCCGTTTATCCACATTTTCCATAGTTTTGCCGAACACCGCTTTGTTAAGTAGTTTAAAAAAGTTCCTTAAGAAATCATTATCTGCCTTTTTTTCTTTCTTCTGTATTTTTATTAATATATGACGCTAACCATGGGGATTGTGAAAATGATACAACACTGTGAACCTTTTCTAATATTAATCCGTTGTCTAAACATAGTTTTAATAGCACATAATGAATGGGATATCTAAGTTTTGGAGCAAAATCGGCTATCAGTTTTACAGATTTTGAACCTCCTACTTTTTTATTTTCCGGGCAGAAAGGTAAATCATTATGTGCGTCATGGAGATGTTTTGGATATGTCAAGTCAACCAAAAATACATATCCAACATTTTGATTTGCTCTAAATTGCTGTATTAACTTTGTTTCAACCCACTCAAAATTTCCTGATGGAAGAAATTGTTGCATAGCCCAGCCATACAAATTATTAGCATCTATATATAACAGATAACTAGATGGTTCATTTTTATTGAAATCTTTCATATATTTATTGTTCGCCTTAGTATGTCTTAGTGAGCATTGTCTTAATCCACCTCTAATACCACTCTTCAACAAATTAAACATATCTAAGTCTGTTAATAAATCTAGATTGACTTTAGTATGCCGAAGCATAGCATCAAATGATAGCCCTGAAGCAGTGTAATACTGACATGGATCTAGTTTATGAATATTTTTACACGATTTTCTGAAATTTTCAAAAACATCAGTAAGGAAAAGCATATCAGTTTTTAAATATATTTCCATATAATCTCTAATGGTTTTACAATTAAATGCATCCCATACCTTTTTTGCATCTTCATAATCCTCTGCACTACAATGTTTTTCATTTAAATTGCTGTACAATAATTCTATTGGTGGAAGAGCGGTTTCCTCTAATTTGTCAAAATCACTAACATATTCATAGCAGAATACGCCTTTCCTCCTCATTAAGTCAAATTCATTATCATTTGGAAAATGTTTTCTAACAGATGATAAGTGTGAATCATTGCAATAGCTGGCTAAGGCATCTAAACTATGTGCCATAAAGCGAAGAGAATCTAGAAATCTTAACTCTAGATGTTTACCCTCACTCATTTGAATTTTATGTCTTTACAAGGTATACAATTCTTTATTCTGGGGAATAATAGATGTTTGACCTTTAATTGTATTCATTAGTTCCTTCACGAATAAATGACAGTCGTAAGAAGAAAAATTGTGAAAGAAATTAGGGATAAATGTTGGGACTTTGTAATCCAAATTACATTCGTTATGTGCAGCCCCCTGTATTGACCTGTTATGTGACGATGATCACGAACTCTGTCATTTTCTAACTCTTTATCACATATATGGCAATTTAGTGTATCCTTGAATAAAGCTTCCTCTCTTTGTGTTAATGGTGTCATTGGGCACTTTACACTCAGATATTTATTATACATATCTTTACACTCTCTTTCCAAGAGTTCAACAAATTTCTGAGCAGCATCCCTACCGGTTAGGGTTTTGGGTTTTCCCGGTGGATCCATATTTCCTTGATTTTTGTATCTTCCCATAGTAACTTATATGAAATACAATATTTTCAGACTTGCGGGCTTAAAAATGGATTACACGTTTTCTTTCTATCGATTAAAAACGAAAAAAATTGGAAAAATGCAACATGTTGCCCGGATTTTGCCTACACTGACCATTTCCATTATTCAAGCTAAGGAAATCGCTCCACGGAAAGTGATTTGGCTCAAACAATGAAGTTATTGATACAATTTTATGGACCTCGAAAATCAATCTTATGCTTAAGATTTCTCCCTTCGACGGTTATCTTACGTACTACCCAATGTAATTGGATTCGGCAGGCTTTTTTTGAGATTTTGGGACTTTACCTCAGGAAGAGTGGACTTGCACTACCAAAAAAAATTACGCCATCGTAGAACTTTTTGGAAAGAATTTCAAATCGATCAGAGAGTAGCTCTTAAACTTCACTTTTTCCGAATTTTGCATGGAACCCGTTCTGTGCAAAATTTTGACCGATTCGGTGACTCGCTTCGAGAGTTGTCGTGCGCACCATTTTAGTGATAATTGTTCAGCTTTTGTGGGGATGGTACCGGAAGTAGTGGACCACCGATATGGTCCATCTTCGAACTTAAACTAACTGTTTCTGTATGCCGAAAGAAAAATGTGTGCGAAAGAAACACGTCCAAAATCTTGTGTGTTTTTCAAATTTGTTTTTTGTTTTGAAGCAAAAGCAAATGTAAAATTATTTCGAAAACTAATGTTCGGGCGTGTTTCATTCGCACAAATTCTTCTTTCGACATACAGAAACTGGCTGTTAGTTTGAAAAAAATCTCGAATGCCAAATATTTAACCTGATAGGTGGCTTCGTTCGATAGTTATCGTGCGCATTTGCCAGCCAGCTGGACCCTCTTTAGCCCAATGACTGAGGGTATAAAAATGTGACTTTAAAATAGAAAATATTCTTTCGGAATGGAACAGAATAAAAATCCGTCGTTATAGTCTATGTTTTTGGTGCGGCTCTTATAAATTTTTCCCTGAAAACACTTATGTAGATTTTGTAATTGATTGATTTTGTAAAATCTAATCGAATTCTGATTCTATGGTATAAAAGTGACGTGCATATTTTATTCATTCATTCAATATTAGTTGCGATAAATGTAAAAATATATTTCCCGATTTGCCGATTTCCCGGGAAATATGATTTTGTTTCCCGGGAAAACCCCGTAACCAAAAAACCGAGAATTCCCGGAAATTCCCGGTGCGGGATTTCCCTACCCAAAACCTTCCTACCGGTATATGAAGCGTTCAGAGCACACTTCGACTAACTCCATAAAACAAAAAGTTGAGAAAAGCAATGATGAAATGTATATTGTTTTTTAAAATTCCCCTGATAATATGGATTCAAATATATAATGTAGAATGCATAATAGCAGGTATAGCTTTCATCTAACGGTATATAAAATAAAAACAATAGTCAACAAACAATCGTTAGTAATGTTGTGGTAATGGTGGAGTTAATCGAAGTGTGCACTGAAAAAAGTAATAAAGTTAGGTTTTGAATTGTTTTATTAACGAAAAACTTAGTTTTATACACATATATTACAGGTTTCACATAAAAATTAATGTTGGCAGTTCGGTTATAAAACAATATTTGTAATTAATTCATGTTAGCTTTATGTTAGCGTCATTCTTCATGGCTAGGTTTACGACGTTTTCGACGTATGTAATATACGTCAAAAATGTATGTTATATACGTCATAATTTTCTAAAGGCCATCTATGGTTTCAACAAAAGCCGAAAGAGTATTGCATGTACACGTTGCGAGCAGAGCTACATTTGAATGTGGAGTTAATCGAAGTGTGCACTGAAAAAAATTGCATATTATTCAGTGGTCAATAAAAACTTGTTATTTAAAGGTGCTCATCTTTATTATTCAGGAAAGATATTATAATCATAAATAGATATGGCGATATCAAAGGCTTTGACACTAAAATCTCAAATTTTTCAAAAAGTGGAGTTAGTCGAAGTGTGCACTGAGCGGCTCATATATGAAATCTATCTAAGTTACTGTCGAAACTACATTTTATATGGAAACTAAAAGCACTAAGGATATGTTTGTTTATATTGTTTCCTGCATCTCTCATGCGTTTTAGCACACATTCAAAATCTGCGTAAATAACAAATGAACATCCATTTGATTCTTAAAATTCTTAAATTCTATTTTATCTTTACCAGGCTCTGCCATTTCCGTTATTACTAAGCTGCAATCTTCCTTATGTTGTGTCATCAATTCTGGTTTGTTGTATAATAAAAACACTGGTTGAAAATAAAGACTTCTCTTTCCGATTTTGTTAACTGGCTTCTTAGCAATCTATAGATAAAATAAACAAAGTATGAAGAGTGATTAACAATTTAATATTAATACTGCTTTTTGTTTTCTTACCTTGAAATATTCTTCACTAAAATGTAGTGTGCTTTACCATTGTTCTCCAACAAAATCAAATTAATATGAATGTTTTTTTCTTTTTAGTGGCTTAATATGGCCCAATAACCCAGTTTTTCTTGTAATCAAATCCAAAAACATTTATACTTATGTTAGGATTACGCTCTTCAAATATTTGTATATTTGAAAGTTCTAATGCAAAACTTAAACCGGTAAAATCTAGCAGTGTTCCATTTGTGTGTCTGATAAGTGCATGTTCAATATTACTAATGTTATAAGTTGATGTCCTATTTGCATTCTTCAGTTTCTCCTTGCATAAAGCTGCATAAATACAATGTTTGAAACAATAGTTATCACGGTTGCGAATGTTTATACATCCTCCGCTTCTTAGTGCACTGGGTGTATTTATAAATTTAGATCCTTTAAGCGGTGTTGATTTGTTGATGTTTATCCCCAAACTCAGTATTTTTGTTAGAGTCCATCCCGAATCACGTTCTTGAACCTCAAACATTTTATTTTTTATAGAGGCAGTATGTGTTTTATATAGTTCTTCTATATCATCACTCCTCGAAACTTGACACATTTTAGTGCTGTGTTTAAAATCATGGTAAATAGACACTTCTCCAGAAATTCTAACATATTGCGCTACAAGTTCTAAATTAAACTTCAGCACATTGTGGCGAGCTAATGAAAAATTTATTAGTTCAATAATTGGTTTGTTGGCTTCGGAGTAGACTTCTTCAATATCAAACGTATTCTTATTTAATTTGTACTGAAATGATTGGATGCGTTCACAAAGCCACTGCATGTTTCGGGGATTTTTTTTTTTCAACTGCAGTTTTACTATTTTCTGTATGCTTTTTGGTTTTACAATGATTGAACCATGATTTTTATAGAACTTGCAAATTGCACAACTCACAAAATTGATACTTTTATGAATTGTCTTGGTTATTATTTTCTAATTGTTCTGGGTGTTGTTGGTTGTGTTGCTGCTGTCCATTCAATTGATGTTGAAGCTGTTGTTCATGTTGTAAATTTTGGTAATATTGTTGATTTTGCTGGTGATGTTATTGATTGCATTGTTGTGGATAAAATTGCTGATGTTCTTGAATATTTTGTTGATGATTCTGATAGAATAGTTGGTTTTGGAACTGATTATGATACTGGCGATATTGATGAGAACAATTTTGCATGTAGTATTGTTGGTTTGTTTGCTGGTTATATTGTTTAGTCTGAATATTTCCTATATTTCCTACTATTGCTAACTTCAACTATTTGAACAAAAGTTTAGTTGTAAATTTATTGGTAATCTTTCACTCCTTACAATGGCTACAAATACCGATGCAGTAGAAAAACCTCCACAAAAATTCATTTTCTTTTCCGATCAAGTGGTCACATTTTACGCCAACTTCCAACAAACTCCTATCGAAGACCATACGGCTTCTAGTTTGCAGGTGGAGTTGGATGACCTAGAAAGACGATGGAAACAACTTGTTCACATATATGAAAGTCTAATGACGTCCGAAGACGCCACCTTAACGAAAGACATGAGTGACTCCATTCATTCCAAATGTAATGAATCCTGCAAATCATACAACGATTGCAAAGCTTCTATTCTTGATCTTATACATATTGAGAAGCAGAAATTGGAAAAAATTCAAACACAGTCTATTGTTCCCAAGAATAACTCAAATGAAACAAACTTTTCACTCAAAGTACCACCATGCGACACTGAGATATTCAGTGGAGGCTATGATAAGTGGCCAAGTTTCCGTAATATGTTTTCGGCAATAAATTCTAAACACTCACAATTGTCTGACGCTCAAAAACTCTTTCATTTACCGGCAAAAACCAGAGGTGAAGCCAGCCAAATTGTCAAACAATTTCCATTAACAGATAGTAATTTCCAGCTAGCCTGGGAGGCTTTACGTCAGCGCTATGAAAATAAACGCATTCTGATTAACCACCAATTAATGAAAATTTGTGAAATCGAACATGTTACTTCTAAAAAAGGTAAAAACCTACGAAATTTACAGTATACTATCAATAATTGCCTGTCGGTCCTCCGGACCTATAACATATCCGTCATTTCGTGGGATCCCATCTTGGTATACTGGGTTTCCTCAAAGCTTTCTGAGGAAACATTGACCGCTTGGGAAAGTTCACTTTCAAATCATATGGAAATGCCATCATGGGATCAATTAGACGATTTTATTTCCAAGAGATTAGATATGATAGAGTCGATTTATGATATGAGGAAACCATCCAACAACAACCACAGTTCCCACAAAGTCAATACATACAATGCATCTATTGACACTTCTCATAAGGCATGCAAAGCATGTCACCAGGATCATTCTTAGAGATCTTGCTCTAAGGTTCGTGAGTGGTCACAAAAGAAATTTTGTTTTTGACAACAAAATCTGCGAGAATGGCTTGTCATATGGACACACTTCAAAAAAATGCAAAAGTAAATACTTGTGCCAAACCTGCAAGAAGCAGCATCACACCCTGTTACATTCTGACTGAGGCAATCAATTCAAACCAATTACGCAAAGTCCAAGATCTGCATCCGCCTCTTACCACATTGAGACTTACGACCATGAATTACCTTCTACGTCCGCAGCTGTGTACTCCAATACATTGAATACTCAAAATCATTTTTCACAATCGGGGCAAAAGACAGTTTTACCGACAGCCTTGATGGATGTAGAACACCAAGGCATTTGTTTCACAATTCGAGCCTTCATCAAAAAAGGATCACAAGAGTCGTTTGTTGCTAGCCGCATTATAAATCGTTTCAAAATTCCGACAAAAAAGTCACATACGGTGATTTCAGGGCTGGGTGGAACTATTCTGGACAATTCCTCCAAGACATGTGAACTAACATTAAAGTCTAGGAAATCAGATTTCAAGGTGACCGCTTCCGCTATTGTGATTTCAAATCTGAATCACTTAATGCCCGCTTCCCCAACCGCTATTCATGATTTTACTCACTTGAAATCTCTAGAGTTAGCTGATCCTAACTTCTTCAAACCCGCTCCTATTGATTTGCTCATTGGCAGTGATATACTACCAGCAATTATAAAACCTGGACTTGAAAAGAATGTGTGTGGAAATTTGTTGGCCCGAAATACAGAATTTGGGTGGATCATTAGTGGCAAACCCGCATCGAACACTGTTGTTTCTTTTGCCTCATGGACGGCAACTGTTGATCCACTTAATCAAGATTTACAAAGGTTTTGGGAGATAGAAAATGTCTCCAATGAAAAAACAAGGCCCGCTGATGACTTGTGGTGCGAACAGACAGTATACCGTAGACCCGATGGCCGATACGTTGTCAAACTACCGTTCAAGCAAAACCTAACTCCAGACCAATACCTTGATGCTTCAAGACCTGGGTCAATTCTTAAGGATGAAAAAAGAAACACTTGATCGAAATCAAGAGTTAGCTACCGAATAATAAAGTACTTTCAGAATATATATCGCTGGGCCACATGAGGCAAACTTCAAGTACAGAAATTTTTAATAACAAAAACTTGAAATAAGGTCAACCAAAGTAAGAGTCGTGTTTAACGCCTCCAAGAGAACTGAAAGTGGTCTCTCGTTAAACGACATTCTTTACACAGGGCCTACTTTACAAAATGACCTGATGAACGTTATACTAAAATATTTGTAGAATATTTGGATGCTGTAAAATCTCGTATTCTGGTACCTTTACTACGGTTCAAAAAATAAAGGACGAAAAGGACATAAAAGGAATGGAGTTAGAGGGATGAAATATTGTACAAAAAGATTCACCATTCGATTTGACTGCAGACATGTAATATCAAAATGAAGCTACAATAACGCTTTAGTGAGATATAAAGGCCCCCACTCATTTATCAGTCTGTGCCGTCAGTCCGATGAACTCTTTCTGTATGTGTGACTGACAAGTGTGTAGCACGAACCTTCAGTCAAGTCTAAAAATCTTGAATTTCTCCTCCAAAAATGAATGAATTCTACGTTTTTTGTGTTCCAACACCAACATTATTTTCTGTTTTTCAAAATTATTTATTGACAATTTGAAAATAAACACAATTCACTCAGACTGATGGGGGTTCATTTTCAAATCAAAGCTATTTTGATTTTCATCAGTCTTGGAAAACTCACACATACATTCTCAAAATTTCAAAAATTTACACATACTACCATAAATGCTGGCAGTCAGACTGACTAATGAGTGGGGGCCTTAAAGCTATTTTCTCACAAATTAAGGGGCCAAAATTAAACCATTAATCACGCAATATCTCGGAAACTTGATCTATGGTGAAAATTTCCTTTTGGGTTCTTAGTACACTCACCGAGGGCTTTCATCTTGAAAAGGGATTTTCCACCCACTGAATTTGAGTCCCATTTTGTAGCACAGTGTCATTTATCGGTATTTTCCGAAAAATGTGCACTTTCTCGAGGCCATAACTGCCTGAAGGAGCGTTCTAATGCTTTTGCGATGTACTAGAGAGTTCTTTATTATTGTCTTGGCTACAATTGCTGCCTTTGTGTTGGATAGAAAATCTCAGTGGTTTGGTTGATATATGTCAAAGTATCCAAAAATCCTTGAAAAAAACTTCAAGTCAAAATCCGGGGTCTCGATTTTCACCGTAGACATATGGTCTATTTGACTTTTTTGCTCAGTACAATCCCAAGAATCAGAAACTCCAGGCGCCCGATAACACTTTTTTCCTTCCATACAAATCGCCCCGGCCTAGCCTGCATAAGAGAATACAAAGTGGTCTCTTGGGCAACTCAGAATAAGAACAACAGTCAACCAATATAAGAAACATATAAGAGAGTACAACAACACTGCTCGCACATCAAGATACCTTTGTGTACAATTGTGGTTGTTAGCCAAAAGTGGACTGTAGATTCTCTTGTGGATTAGCGGTGGCAACTTCCTCAACTGCAAGTATGGTTAGCGGTAACCAAGAAAAAAAAAGACTTTGATTTTCTTATTAAAAAATACAAAAAAATGTGGCAGACTTTATTGGTTTGACTTCTTGTCGTGTTCTTTTCTCTGAAGCAAGTGAATTATATTTTTTTTGAGACATACAGTGCTGCTCAAAACATATGCAACTCAGATGCCTATATCACATTTAACCTATTTTTGGGGACATTTTGTGTTTTGAAATATATTTATTTTTGCAGTTTGATTCTTTGTTGACCCTACTTTCAAGATTTAAAAATGATTATTCAGTTTTTAACACTTACTTTAAAGAAATGTGTTAAATATCGGAGAATCACGTGTTTTGGCTTGCTCAAAACATATGCAACTCCGTGGTTCGAATATCTATTTCCAAATTTTTGATGAGTTTTTTGCATTGATTGGCATAAGATGGTTTTTTGTCAGAAAAGGGGGACCAAAAGCTTTCATGAGGGATACATTTTATACCGCCTATGTTTAATTTTGACAGACAAGAATGCCGAAAACAATACATTTCCAATTTTTTAAGAAAAACAAAAGTTATGGTCCGATATTTGTATCAAAGACATGCAAAAATGTTTACTTCTCAAAATTGTGGATCGAACGCAGTCTAAAAATAAACATAAGGACAGTACACTATTTAAAATTGAGCTGTATACCGCGTAAAAAGTACTAAAATCGCCATAAAATGGGAAGGAGGTGAATGTACAACTATATATACTGCAGGGGATAATGAAATAATGATGCGGATTATTAAGCAGAATTCTCAGAGTCCATCAAAAGATGTTAAATAAAGGTTTTACATCGATAAATATATACAAAACTCTCCCATAAATGCCATAGATACCGGTGTACCAATATGGACACATTTTAGGAAAACAGTAATTTCCAGGAAAATTTCAATTTTTCATACTAAATTTTTCAAAAAATTGTTGGAATCGGTTTTGAAGTTGTAAAATAGAGTACTTTTTGTCTGCTTAATCAATATTCGAGTTATATGACATGAAAAAATTTACTTGATCACCAGGACGAATGATAATCGAATTTGTCCCCTTATACCAAAAAGTTGACCAAATAGGAATGTGGTATTTTATATCGACCATGAAATGTCTTTCCTGGCAAATGCGGCATTTAGGTAAGCTGGAAATATCGCGAGATGTAAAATGTTATTAAATATGTGATCGGGGTTTGGAATTAACAATTGGGTAGAACACAAAGCTTTACCAGCGGACGAACAATTATACCATTTTGCGTGTGAATTTGTGCAACGCGAACTCTGGCATCTTTTCCCATAAACATTTTTATGACTCGTCCAAGACGCCATTCAGTTGGAGGAAGATTGTCTTCTTTAATTACAACGAAGTCTTCTGGTGCTAAGTCACGTTGGGCTCTCTTCCATTTGTATCTTCGCTGGAGTTCGGAGATATACTCGTTTTTCCAACGCTTAGCAAAGTTTAATTGGATGCTTTTTAGTCTTTGCCAACGACTCATCAATGTTAAATTGTCTGAGTATTTCTCAGGTATTGCAATTAAAGGAGCTCCTCGTAAGAGGTGGCCGGGAGTGAGAGGGACAAGTTCGTTAGGTTCGTCGGTGAGCGGAGATAGTGGTCGGGAATTCAAAATACTTTCTATTCTGATTAATAATGTTGAAAATTCCTCGTACGTGTATTTATAGTTCCCGGCCACTTTCTGAAGGTGAGTTTTCATGCTCTTTACAGCAGCCTCCCATAGGCCACCCATATGTGGAGCATGTGGCGGAATGAAGTGCCATGTGAACCCATGCAAGCTGTATTTCGATGCAAGATGTTGTTCGGCAGAACGCAAGAATTGTTTATAATCATGGGCAAGTAAACGATTGGCTCCTATGAAATTAGTTCCATTGTCCGAGAAAACTTGACTAGGAAGTCCTCTTCGACCTACAAACCTGCTGAAAGTGCCGAGAAAAGCTTCGGATGATAAGTCAGAGCAGACTTCTAAATGTACTGCTCGGGTTGAGAAACAAACAAAAATGGCGGCGTAGCCCTTCTGCAGTTTAGCATTTCGCAAGCGGGAGGTTTTGAGGTCAAAGGGACCAGCGAAGTCAAGACCAGTGTTTGTAAAGGGCAATGAGAAAGTACAACGTTCAGGAGGTAAAGCAGACATTATTTGAGTTTGAAATCTATGTTTGTAAATAGTGCATGTGTTGCACATACGGATGCATGAACGAACTGCATTCTTTAGACGCGTAACAAAAAATTCTTGTCGGATGGCTCTTAGCATGACTTGATGTTCAGCATGCAGTAGAATTGTATGTGTGAAATTAATGAAGAGTTTGCAAAAGCGAGATTTTTCTGGCAAAATTATAGGGTGTCTTTCATGATAGCTCATGTCCGTATTTGCTAGACGGCCGTTTACACGAAGTAACTTATTTTCATCAAGGAACGGATTCAGAGTTAAGAGTCGGCTTTTTTTCGGTATAGGTAAATTTGATTCAAGTGCGTGATATTCCCAGGGATAACAGTTTTTTTGAGCTAAGCGGATGAGATGATATTTTGCAAATGTTATTTCTTGACCCAATAGATGATCTTTTTGTAAAGCAACTGTCGTCATTTTTCTACATCCATGTATGAATCGAAGAACGTACCCGAAAATTCTTAAAGCCCGGTTTAAGGAGGAATATCTTTCAAGAAATTCGTCACTGCCAGTTTGAGTAAAGAGTGCAATAACCTTTCTCTCTAATTCGGGTTCTTTTGGTATAAATTGCTTAGGCCATTGTTCTGGTTCTTCGTTCAACCATCTTGGGCCATGCCACCAGAGTTCATTCGATTGTAATTCGTTTGCCGTACATGCCCTAGTTCCTAAATCAGCGGGATTATCTCCAGAGGGTACATGTCCCCAGGTTGCGTTTTCTACATTTTCCAAGATTTCAGAAACTTTGTTTGCGACAAAGGTTTTCCAATGATAGGGTGGTTTACTGATCCACGATAGAGCAATTGTGGAATCAGTCCATAAGAATATGTCAGGTGTAGTGATTTCTAAATTTCTGAGTACAGATTTAAGTAATTTCGATAACATTGCTGCACCACATAACTCCAGCCTAGGCAGACTTACAGTTTTTAATGGGGCAACCTTACTTTTGGAAACGAGCAAATGAGTAGACGGAACATTTTCTTTTGAAACAGATCGAATGTATAAACAAGCACAATAAGCTTTCTCCGATGCATCACAGAATCCATGAATTTGAACTTTATTGTCCGGGGAGTAATGAATCCAGCGAGGTATTTGTATGTTCTGTATGTCGGAGAAATTTAAAATGAAAAAATTCCATCTTTCGAGTGAATGTGGTTTTATTTCTTCGTCCCAGTTAGTACCGTCGATCCAAAGCTGTTGCATTAGTATTTTCGCCACAACAATAATTGGTGCCAGCCACCCTGCGGGATCGAACAGTTTAGCAACAATTGATAAAACCCTGCGTTTAGTAATGGAAACAGCGGGTAGATTGACGTATTCAACATTGTAAAAGAAATAATCCATCATTGCGTTCCAACGTACACCTAGCGTTTTTGTTTCGCTGGCATCTTCTAGTTTTAGGAAATCTTCAGAGAGAAGGTCTTCGGTTGGTAAATCTCGTAAAATTTGAGAGTGATTAGATGTCAATTTCTTTAATGGAAATCCTGCTGAGTTCAATAACTCAATCAGTTCATGAAGGTATGACTTTGCCTCGGTAAGAGAATGTGCACCGGACACAATGTCATCTACGTATATTTGGGTTTGAAGGATTTTGGAAGCGGATGGATGTGACAGTTTGTTATCTTCGCTTAATTGCAACAAAGTTCGGATTGCAAGATAGGGCGCACAATTTACCCCAAAGGTAACCGTTTGTAAACAGTAATCCTGAATTTTTTCTACTGAAGAAGTGCGAAACAGAATTCTTTGGAATTGTTGGTCTTCTTCGCAGACAAGAATCTGGCGATACATTTTTTGAATATCGCCATTGAAAACGTATTTAAATAATCTCCATCGTAGTATCACGTTCATAAGATCGTTTTGCAAAGTTGGGCCAGTGTGAAGCATATCGTTTAATGAGAATCCACTTGATGTTTTCTTTGATGCGTTAAAAACGACTCTCACTTTGGTGGTAGTTCTTTCTGGCTTGACGACAGCGTGATGAGGAAGGTAGAATGACCCAAAATGGGAATCTTGAACAATTTCTAAACTGGATGTTGGTTTCATGTGATCCAGAAGCAAATATTCGGACAATACTTTGTTATACTCAGACGCCAGTTCGTAATTCTTTTCTAGGGTTTTTTCCAGGTTCAGAAATTGACCCATGGCGGCTCGTCTGAAAGCCCCAAGATACTGATCGGGAGTTAAATCCTGACGAAAAGGCAACTTAACTATATATCTGCCATCTGAACTTCGTTTTACATTTCTTTTGTAGTGTTCCTCACACCAAATGTCAGTCACAGACATGGACTTTTGATCGGGTACGTTTTCTATTTCCCAGAACCTTTTCAAATCTTCGTTTAGTGGGTCAACAGTGACCGTCCAAGAGGCGAATGAGAGTACACAATTTGGTGTGGGTTTACCACTAATGATCCAGCCCAATTCTGTATCTTGAGCCGTAAGATCCCCGCATATCTGCTTGTGCAATCCTGGCTTTATTATTGTTGGTAGAATATCACTGCCGATTAGCAAGTCGATGGGCGCCGGGTTAAAGAAGCTTGGATCTGCTAGGTCTAAGTTCTTCAAGTAGGAGAACTCATGTATTGCTGTAGGAGCGGTGGGCATTAAATGGTTAAGATTTGAAATGACTATGGCATTTGTCCTAATTTTGAAGTCCGACTTCTTCGATTTTAATGTAAGTAGACAAATTTTTGATGCATTTTCGAGAATTGTACCACCCAGACCAGAAATCATTGTACAAGTTTTTTTTTGTGGGAATTTGCAATCGGTTGACGATACGATGCGAAATAAAGGACTCTTGTGAACCTTGATCAATGAACGCTCTAATAGGAAACAATATTCCATGGTGTTCAAGATCCAACAAAGCTGTAGGCAGAACGGTTCTTTCACCCGATTGTGAAAAATGGTTTTGAACATGGATGGAATTGGAGTAAGCGGCAGCTGATGTGGATGGCTGTTCGTCATTAAAAGTTTCGACATGGTAAGACTGAGAAGCGGATTTAGGCATTTGCCAGGTTGGTTTGGGTCGTTGACCCGCGGGCTTGGTATATGAGACACCCTCATCAGGGTGTAACATTGTGTGATGCGGTTGCTTACATGTTTGGCATACATGTTTGCTCTTGCACTTCTTTACGAGATGTCCATACGACAAGCAATTCTCACAGATTTTATTTTCGGAAATGAACTTCTTTTTTTCGGA
Organism: Musca autumnalis; assembly: GCF_047663935.1. Lineage (NCBI taxonomy): Eukaryota > Metazoa > Arthropoda > Insecta > Diptera > Muscidae > Musca > Musca autumnalis. Next base: position 65,559 of record NW_027411867.1, read on the forward strand.
AAGTGACCATGAGCGAAATACTGAGCAAGTTCGTACAGAATGGTCTTGTCGACATACCTTACAGGATTTATGGGAAGTGTCAGTATATGCATTGTACGTGTGAACTCTGTTTGCAGAGGAATTATTGGTAGGTTTTTTCATATCGTAAATGGACTCAATCATATTACGGCGTTTGGATATGAATTCGTCCAACTGATCCCAAGATGGCATTTCTTTGTGGTTAGATAGGGAATTTTCCCATGCAGTGAGAGTTTCCTCTGGCAACTTTGAGGACACCCAGTAAACCAGAATCGGATCCCAAGATATGACAGATATGTTATAAGTTCGCAGGACCGAGAGACAATTATTTATAGTGTATTGCAGATTTCGTAATGCATTCCCTCTTTCACTTGACACCTGATTCATCTCGAAAATTTTCCTCAGCTGATGATTAATGAGGATTCGCTTGTTTTCATATCGTTGACGTAAGGCCTCCCATGCTAAGTCGAAGTTGTTATCAGTTAAGGGGAATCTTTTCACAATTTGGTTTGCTTCGCCTCTTGTTTTGGCTCGCAAATAAAACAATTTTTGTGCTGGAGATAATTTTTTATGCTTAGAGTAGATAGCAACATATCCCTAAAGCTTGGCCACTTATCGTAACCTCCGCTAAATATCTCGGTGTCGCAAGGTATTAATTTTAAGGAAAAATCAGTATCATTTTGAATACTTTGGCTGACATTGGTATGTGAATCGGACTTTTCGGATTTTTGCTTTTCAATTTGCAGAAGATCAAGAATTGACGCTTTACAATTTTTGTAGGATTTGCACGATTCGATAAATTTTCCATGAATTGAGTCCCTCATTTCATCGGATAACTCAGAGGTTTCAGAAGTCATTTCATTTTCATGTATTTGGACGAGTTGACGCCATCGCCTTTCGAGATCGTCCAACTCTACTTGCAAACTAGAGGCAGTGTGATCCTCTATGGGAGCTTGTTGGAAATTAGCGCAGAAGGTTACCACCTGGTCAGAAAAAAATATGAATTTATGTGGATGCTTTCAACTATTGTTTGAATTGGTTGCACTATTTGTAGACATGGTGGGAAACGGTCAGATTGATATCCAATAAATCACAATGAAATTTTTGTTCTACGAGTTGAATCTGCCAATAAAAGGAGCTTATTCTGTTCAGAATAATCCAAATTGACCAAGTACTCAACCTTTAAATAGAACGTAGCGACAGTAAAACCTTTGGCACTTTCGACAACTATTTATCCTTTGCAGAGGAAACAAATTGAAGCGAAAGTCCTAAAAGGCAATAAATGATGTGAAGGAATATCAAACACACCTAAAGTAAACCAAAATGCATTCAACCCTCAATTTTTGTGGTTGAAAACTGCACTGTAAACCCCTTATTTGCCAACAAATTAAACCGTTTTCACAAATTTTATGCTGAGAATTTCGATTTCAAAACCATTGAATCGGAATATTCGTTGTTTTTTTTTTTTTTTTGTAATGCGTAGCTTGTATTCGATGGATTCGACCAGGAGCCAAAATAATAAGGTATATCTCAAGATATCATGCGCTACTTCGGTAAAACTAAACAGTTGGTTTACTCACGTACAACTATCCCAAATATCAAAATTCCTTTAAGTAGATTCCGTACGATTTCGGTAATTGTAAATTCTGTGTGTTGGATTCAATTGTTCAAAGCGTAGTGATGAAAAGTCCACAGTATTGGAAATGGCTTAGCAAAATAACAATCATAAATATCACAATGACGTACTTTGCCAGAGTGTTTATGAATAAAATTTGAAACAACTAGTCCCCAGTAGAGCGCTTTTGAGAGTAATAATAAGATGTTTCACCTCAGATTTCGTCAACAAAATTTTTTTTCTACTGTGAAGTTAGAAAAAAGGGAGAGTTTATGAGGTTGCTAACCATTAGAAATCGACCAGTCTTTGTTGCATACAAACTAAACCTCAGTCAACAGATATACTGCAACCAATTGAAACGTCGAATAAAACTCTGTTTTTCCGTCAACTTGTGATTGATATTTTGCGCTCTTCCGTGTTGTTTTGTTGTTTGATGTTACGTTTAATTCGGAGATGAACACGGAGAGAGTGTAAATCTAAGGCATAGGTGTGCACGGGCATCCACTGGTGGCTGCTGTAAAATACTCTTACTTTTATTAATTCAATTGTAATTTAATAAATAATTTCATCCACGATTGTAGATTAAAATTGTGTTTTCGCAATTAAAAAACAATTTAGAAAAACCATGAAAAACGACAAATGTTAAATTCTCTTGTTTTCTCTTAAATTCTGTTTTGCTCACCATTGATCTAAGGTCGGTAGGTGGTTGGTTTAATTTACGCTACCGTAAATGCAACATGCTCTTAAGTGTTTGTAGTCCAGCAACACACCGAAGTTTGTTGTAATCTTTGAATTAATTCTTCTTGAATTTTATTAAAAAAAAAGATGTAAAATCTTTAGTGAAAACCCAAGAAAAATACGAAAAAAGTTTCTCTTACATACAATTGTGAGCAGCCCTGGTTTAATTAGTATCGAGCTAATGAGTATAACAAATCAATGGAAAGAATCTGGAAATGTTTTCCTCTTTCGATTGTATGAGACTTATACTTCCGAATGTTTACCAAAGAAAATAACTATTAAACTCAACTACAGGTTAAGCAAGCGTTAAGAGTTGGTGCTTATTTATGGTTCAATAGAAAGTTACCAATCTCTCTCTGTACGCTGATTTAGGCAATGTTCATGGAGAACAAGCATGATCAATGCTGAAGAGGTAGCTTACAGATGAAATGCGTATAGATTTTTGTTTAGAGCAAACTGTAGGATCCAAAATTCTTTTATTTTGCGGTGGTACTTGCTAAAGATGTCACCTTAACAGCATAGACGAATATAGTGAGAGATAATGTATGTTAAGTTTTTCGGTAATATGTACGTTGTTGTTCTATTTCCAGAACTAGAAGACGACGTATATTAACGTAGATTACATAAGTGTTAATGTTCCTCACGAGGTTTTGAAAGTATAGAGTTAGAAAGAGATTTAAAACTCTTGACAGCAATAAAAAAATAAATCGTATTACTCAATCCTCAAATTCTGTTCTAAATGCAGTTGTTTGCAAGGTGATTCATATGCATAATAAGGGAATCATAATAGAATAGATTTCGATTACTTACAGCGAATTCTAATTACCAATTTTTTCATCAATTGTCAGCTGCATTTGTCAATTGTACCACCAATTCCACGACTTCTGATGGCTACCAGTGGGGAAATTTTGAGAATTTATGCTTGCGGTTTTTGAAAATATGTCACAGCGATACTTAAAACCTTTAGTAACTCCTTCAAATTATTCACTGTAGTTAGAAATGGACTGTACACAACCGTGTTTATTGACGTCTGTTTGCTATTTCCTCCTTCGTTCTTATTTCGTTATCAGCTGTATGTGTCGACTTTGCGCTATCACTTCCCCCAACTTCTTCTTTTCGGTTTAGCCTTTGGGATACCGCTGAAAAGTAATAGCACTCAAATATAGCAAACAGTCCCTAAGCTAATTTGTTGTGGATGACGATGATATGTTAAAATTTTGATGTTTTGTTCTGATGCTCGCTAATTTTTATAGACCGATTTTCCATGTAGTGATATTTATCGTAGAGACTGAAACAAACAATAAGAAGGCAGAATTTGCTTCTATTTACTTTGTCACCAATACCTGTTTATTTTTCCGGTGATATGGACGGAATGTATACACGATAAACTATATCGGAAACTATATGGAACCTTCCTTCTAAGTCTGGTTACGCCCTATTCCCGATTCTTTCTTTTTTTTCGATTGGTTGAACTTGTCATAAACCTTTCTCGTTTTGCTGGTTTGACAACGTTAACTTGATGAACTGTACAAGCTTTAAATCTTCTGCATTTCCTTACGTGTCTGCACACAGACGTGTTGCTGGACATCAATATTTACACTTGCCAATTATTTTTTAAGGTTGGCGTGCTGAAGAAATGTTTTGAAAAAATTACGGATTTCTTCCTTTCTTATAGAAACAACAGGCTATTCTGTTCTATTCTTTCTTCCTATAATTTGGCAATCACGTTCTGATTTTGTCTTGCTTTAATAATCAATCTCGGTTATTTTTGTATTTTCTGGCGCACGCCTTTTTCTTTAATTTCACCAAGAATTTATTTATAAATTGCAGGCAGCACAACTACCATACAATGTTTATACAATTTTAAAAAGATAACTGCAGTATATAATAACAGAAACGTTTTACTTCGATTTTCCTGTTTTAATGTTTTTTCGTTTCTTTTATGCCCGATGCATTCACCACAACATTAATTTCCAACTGAGGATTGTGCGTTACTTATCTCCTCTGTTCTTCCTCAAAATAATTCAATTATTGTTGTTGTTAGATCAGGAAGAGAACTTTACATGAAGAGTACACCTGTTGTCAACCCTAATAGTATGTCATGTCCTCTGTTATCGATGGTAAAGAGTATTCTATGTTAGTTGTATGGTACTGTTTATGGCGTGGTGCTTTTTAGCGAACCACTCTGTGGCCGGCAGAGAGAATAATGTATGTTTGCGAATGGGTAAGAGCCCAACTATTTTATACTGTGTCGTGAGAACGTAGACATGGAGCAGCATACAAACTAACCAACGTAGAGAGTAGAGTTGGTAAGTATGTCGGTTGATAGCTGTACAGAAATTGGAAACTGTTTCTGAGGTTTTTGCTTTATACCGACCTTCTGTAAGAGAGCCGATGTAAATTATATTTTTTAACAGCTGGTAATATCATTTCTCTTAACGATAAATTAAAGAGTGTCCATTGGAGGTGTGTGGGTATACTTCTAGGCAGGCAAAAGTGTCTTTGATTTTGGGAATTTGGCTGTTTCGTCGTGTTTGCTTAATTGCTTTCCTCGACCTTTGCGTGTATAGCTGATATTGTTTTCGCTATTCTTTTTTATTCTTTTTTTTCCGTAGCCGAAAGCAAAGAAATGGTTGCAGCGCAAAAGAGGATCACCTATATAAATATGAAAACAACACAATTGCCGCAAATCAAACCTTTACAATTTGGTGGCGCACAAATAACCTGCAGGCTCTAATTACGCAAACAACTAATTGGTTGTTGCAAAAGGAAGAAATCGACAAATTGTAATTATGCCCTTCGATGTTTTTTTCTTTTTTTTTTTTAAATCAATGTGGCACTTTTCCCAGAAATCACACTTTTGAAAATTTTCAAAGCTCACACTGTGCATAGGCAATATTTTCGTGTCGTTTTAAAGAGAACCACACAGTTGTGTGTATTCCTTTTTCACAAAATCTTTGTGAGAGTTTTGGGTTTTTTTAAAAAAACTTCAGTAATATTTTAGTTTGTTTGTAGGAGAAATTTATTCACTACTTTACTGTGGTCGACCATTTCTATCATAGAGCGGACACGTAATAATAGACGAAGCACCATAAGAGTAGATAGACTAAAAGGTCATTGGCTACCTAATACTCTGTAATTTGAAATAACCAAACTTCTCTTGTAACAAATTTGATAAAGAACGAGATGATGCCGGTAGATAAAACGTATGCAGCAAACCAATTTATATGGATTGTCTTTTAATGTCGTTGCGAATGGATTTCGCTTGCAAATTGAACTTTGCTTGCAAACCAAAAATTTATTGCGGGTAGAAGATGTCTTCTACTTGTAGTAAAAAAAATAGCGGTGTGTGTAATTTTTTCTTTGCGGTGACTTGGACCAGAGTTTTGTGTTTATGGAGACACGGAAATGTTTGAATTTCTTTTTGCTAAAATTCAAACAAACATATGCAAGAAGAAGACCCCTAAATGCTCACATATGAAATACATTTTACATACCTTTTTTCCATGTTAATAAGAATTTAGACTTTAGATGATTTTTCTTTTAGCGGCGGACGTTATCCAATAAATCTTCCTCTAATTCCTTAACGGCTCAGGAAGGACCATGTACAATTGTGGTTGATAGCCAAAAGTGGACTGTAGATTCTCTTGTGGAGTAGCGGTGGCAACTTCCTCAACTGCAAGTATGGTTAGCGGTAACCAAGAAAAAAAAGACTTTGATTTTCTTATTAAAAAATACAAAAAAATGTGGCAGACTTTATTGGTTTGACTTCTTGTCGTGTTCTTTTCTCTGAAGCAAGTGAATTATATTTTTTTTGAGACATATTTGAAAGTGGTAATTATTGTGCATTGAGTGAAAGCTCTTTGCGTACAAGGTTACCAGATGAGAGAGATTTTATAATTCATTTGGCTACTTTAAGGGATTCATTAGAAATTCATGATTTTTTTTCTTAAGGCTATCTTAAGCGCTAATGGGTTGAACTCGCTTCAACACTTTGTAACTACGAAAACACATGGATGGTTTTATGTGACCTTTTGCAAATAAATTGAAGTGATCTTGGGTTGGTTTCATGTTCTTTTTTTGTTATTGTTGGTGTTAAAGACAACAAAAACAATAATTTGGAAATCCAGGAATATTGTCATTTGTTTAACTCCCTCCAATTTAGTTCCACTTCAACACGCTTAACAAAATCAACAATTGGTTAACCAACTACATCCAATACATAGTCCATAAACTGTACTACAAGACCGTCTGTTTATGGTTTTGCTCTTGCTTGTTTTTCATACACTACTACCGTTTGCTACCATTTCACTCATAACCATACGTCTGAGGGAGTTGCCACCGCCTTTTTTCTTAAACCGCTCAACAATTTAATTCTGGATAACACCCCCAGCGTTGTATAGAGTGAAAGTTGGTAAACCTTTACATACAATTCCTTTATTCGCCATCCAAACAATACCACGCCTGACGAGCTCTTGTGTAAATTCTGGACTATACTGGTGGGTTCTAAGTAATATAACTCTATCAAAACATATTGGTTGTTATAAACTCACATAGTAACTTCAAAGTAACTTCAAGATTTTCTTGTCAGTTTGTCTGTTGGGACAAACAGTTGCCTAGAGAATCGAGTGTTAACATTTTGTTCTGTTCTTGCTAAGAAAGTTGAAGGTTCATCAATTTGGAATATTTAGTCTGAATATTTCCCAACTATTGCTAACTTCAACTATTTGAACAAAAGTTTAGTTGTAAATTTATTGGTAATCTTTCACTCCTTACAATGGCTACAAATACCGATGCAGTAGAAAAACCTCCACAAAAATTCATTTTCTTCTCCGATCAAGTGGTCACATTTTACGCCAACTTCCAACAAACTCCTATCGAAGACCATACGGCTTCTAGTTTGCAGGTGGAGTTGGATGACCAAGAAAGACGACGGAAACAACTTGTTCACATATATGAAAGTCTAATGACGTCCGAAGACGCCACCTTAACGAAAGACATGAGTGACTCCATTCATTCCAAATTTAATGAATCCTGCAAATCATACAACGATTCCAAAGCTTCTATTCTTGATCTTATACATATTGAGAAGCAGAAATTAGAAAAAATTCAAACACAGTCTATTGTTCCCAAGAATAACTCAAATGAAACAAACTTTTCACTCAAAGTACCACCATGCGACACTGAGATATTCAGTGGAGGCTATGATAAGTGGCCAAGTTTCCGTGATATGTTTTCGGCAATATATCCTAAACACTCACAATTGTTTGACGCTCAAAAACTCTTTCATTTACGGGCAAAAACCAGAGGTGAAGCCAGCCAAATTGTCAAACAATTTCCATTAACAGATAGTAATTTCCAGCTAGCCTGGGAGGCTTTACGTCAGCGCTATGAAAATAAACGCATTCTGATTAACCACCAATTAATGAAAATTTGTGAAATCGAACATGTTACTTCTGAAAAAGGTAAAAACCTACGAAATTTACAGTATACTATCAATAATTGCCTGTCTGTCCTCCGGACCTATAACATATCCGTCATTTCGTGGGATCCCATCTTGGTATACTGGGTTTCCTCAAAGCTTCCTGAGGAAACATTGACCGCTTGGGAAAGTTCACTTTCAAATCATATGGAAATGCCATCATGGGATCAATTAGACGATTTTATTTCCAAGAGATTAGATATGATAGAGTCGATTTATGATATGAGGAAACCATCCAACAACAACCACAGTTCCCACAAAGTCAATACATACAATGCATCTACTGACACTTCTCATAAGGCATGCAAAGCATGTCACCAGGATCATTCTTTAAGATCTTGCTCTAAGTTTCGTGAGTGGTCACAAAAGAAATTTTGTTTTTGACAACAAAATCTGCGAGAATGGCTTGTCATATGGACACACTTCAAAAAAATGCAAAAGTAAATACTTGTGCCGAACCTGCAAGAAACAGCATCACACCCTGTTACATTCTGACGGAGGCAATCAATTCAAACCAAATACGCAAAGTCCAAGATCTGCATCCGCCTCTTACCACATTGAGACTTACGACCATGAATTACCTTCTACGTCCGCAGCTGCGTACTCCAATACATTGAATACTCAAAATCATTTTTCACAATCGGGGCAAAAGACAGTTTTACCGACAGCCTTGATGGATGTAGAACACCAAGGCATTTGTTTCACAATTCGAGCCTTCATCGAAAAAGGATCACAAGAGTCGTTTGTTGCTAGCCGCATTATAAATCGTTTCAAAATTCCGACAAAAAAAGTCACATACGGTGATTTCAGGGCTGGGTGGAACTATTCTGGACAATTCCTCCAAGACATGTGAACTAACATTAAAGTCTAGGAAATCAGATTTCAAGGCGACCGCTTCCGCTATTGTGATTTCAAATCTGAATCACTTAATGCCCGTTTCCCCAAACGCTATTCATGATTTTACTCACTTGAAACTTCTTCAAACCCGCTCCTATTGATTTGCTCATTGGCAGTGATATACTACCAGCAATTATAAAACCTGGACTTGAAAAGAATGTGTGTGGAAATTTGTTGGCCCAAAATACAGAATTTGGGTGGATCATTAGTGGCAAACCCGCATCGAACACCGTTGTTTCTTTTTTCCTCATGGACGGCAACTGTTGATCCACTTAATCAAGATTTACAAAGGTTTTGGGAGATAGAAAATGTCTCCAATGAAAAAACAAGGTCCGCTGATGACTTGTGGTGCGAACAGACAGTATACCGTAGACCCGATGGCCGATACGTTGTCAAACTACCGTTCAAGCAAAACCTAACTCCAGACCAATACCTTGATGCTTCAAGACCTGGGTCAATTCTTAAGGATGAAAAAAGAAACACTTGATCGAAATCAAGAGTTAGCTACCGAATAATAAAGTACTTTCAGAATATATATCGCTGGGCCACATGAGGCAAACTTCAAGTACAGAAATTTTTAATAACAAAAACTTTTCCTCCTATTACCTGCCACACCACGATGTAGTCAAGCCAGAAATAAGGTCAACCAAAGTAAGAGCCGTGTTTAACGACTCCAAGAGAACTGAAAGTGGTCTCTCGTTAAACGACATTCTTTACACAGGGCCTACTTTACAAAATGACCTGATGAACGTTATACTAAAATGGAGATTTCTTAAATCTAGTTCATGAAGACGACCAACAATTTCAAAGGATTCTGTTCCGGACTTCCCTAAAAGAGAAAGTTCTAGATTACTGTTTACAAACTGTTACCTTTGGGGTAAACTGTGCGCCATATTTGTGATTCGAACGCTGCTACAACTCAGTGAATACAGTCAAGTGTCACACCCAACTGGGTCTCACATTCTGAAAATTCACATTTACGTGGATGATATTCTATAACTTCAAAGATAACTTCAAATCATCCACAGATTCTGCAAAATCTCCCCGCAGGGTGGTTAACTCCAATTATCGATGATCGATGGAACTAATTGGGATGAAGAAATTAAGTCACATTCCTTTGAAAGGTGGAATTCCTTTATTTCGAACTTTTCCGATATACAGCACATACAAATTCCTCGTTGGATTTATTACTCTCCCGAAAATAAAACTCAAATACATGGCTTTTGTGATGCTCGGAGAAGGCATACTGCGCATGTTTATACATTAGATCCACTTCCGCACAAAATATTACATACACTAATCTTCTTGTTTCAAAATGTAATGTAGCACCACTAAAAACTGTTAGCCTGCCCAGACTTGAACTGTGTGGAGCAGCAATGTTGTCAAAGTTGGTAAAAAGTGTCAATGTTGTCAAAGTTGGTAAAAAGTGTCATGAAAAGTGTCATGAAATCTATTTATGGACTGATTCCACTATTACACTGGCATGGATCAGTAAACCACCTTATCATTGGAAGACGTTTGTAGCCAATAAAGTTTCGGAAATTCTAGATAATGTCGGCAATGCCAGTTGGAGACACATTTCATCCGCCGATAATCCTGCTGACATTGGTACTCGCGGATGTTCTACCACCGAATTGAAATCCAGTAACTTGTGGTGGCATGGGCCAAAAGGGCTATCCGAGGATCCCCAACATTGGCCAAAACAAACAAAGTTTCAGGAAGTTATCCATGAGAAAAGGTTATCGCACTTCATACCCAAGTTAATGGAGACTCACTACTCTACTACGAAGAGTTTTCGACATTGCTTGTTAGGATAGAAAGTATTCTAAACTCAAGACCCCTCTCTCCTCTAACTGAAGAAACAAACGAACTCGTACCACTAACTCCTGGTCACCTGCTGCTCGGAGCACCTCTTGTCGCAATACCCGAACATTTCTAGAACAATTTGTCCCTAATGAATAGGTGGAAACGCTTAAAAACTATACAACTTCATTTTGCCAGACGTTGGAAAAACGAATACATAACCGAACTTCAACGCAGATACCAATGGAAACGAGTTCAAAGAGACTTAGTTCCAGACGACTTCGTTGTTATCAAAGACGATAATCTTCCTCAAACCGAATGGCGACTTGGACGAGTAATAAAAGTGTTCATGGGAAAAGATGCCAAGATTCGCGTTGCAGAAATTCGCACGCAAAATGGAATCATTGTTCGCCCTCTAGTAAAACTCTGTATCCTTTCCAACTGATAGTCTTCAACCCTTATGCTCACATTTTATATAATCTTATGTGTAGCAATATTTCTATCGTAACAAAGTGCCGCATTTGCAAAGAACGGCATTTTATAAAGTCATGCCCTACTTTTTGCGCAATGGACGTCACGAGACGAAGAGCTGAAGCAAAACAGAAAGGATTCTGCTTTAACTGCCTATGCACGGCCCATACTCGTGGATGGTGTCCTAGCCGCAAAACCTGTTTGGTTTGCGACCTAAACCACCATACAATGCTTCACATAGATGCCAAGAAAAGCGCTTACTCTTCAGCAAAGTACTCCACCTCTAGACGGCCGTCTTCACCCAGAACTAGCCCAGATACAAACCGCACCAAACCACAACAAAGTCGGTCCGACCGAAAGAAGCCCAACTCTAAACATTCCGAACAAAAGCCGTCCACTTCGTCTGCTACCAAACGTCATCGATCCAACGTCAGTGACCGGTTATCTTGCCGTGCAAAACGTCACGTATTTGTACCAACAGCATGTGCGAAAGTGGTTACCATTGAAGGATGCGACAAAATACGGCTACTGATGACTTCAGGAACCACACAAACTTTGATCTCCACCCAGTTGGTCCAACGAATTCAATTACCAACAACACAAAGAGCTGGCAAGACTTTTGCCACCCTCAATCTCCTATCATTCCATGACCATACTGTGAAGGTTCAAATCACTGGAGAGGTCCTATCTTCCCTCAACACTTCATTTGCCGACTCCACCAAAGAAAAGCGTCTTCAATCCCTTTACAATCACCTGACCGATCTAGCGGACCCCCATTTCTACAATCCAATTAACATCGAGATTTTATTAGCCAACGACCACATCCCCAAAATATTAAGAGCTGGATTAATCCAAACTGGTTCTAACATTCCCATCGCTCAAAGCACTGTTTTTGGATGGAGGATATCCGGAGCATGCGAATATTAAGTTGCGTTAACGCAAGAGGCGCCGCTATGTTGAACTGCGTTCAACATCTTAGGTTAAAAAATGAATTAATACTGGATTATTACAAATTTGAATTTCCGTTACAAGTTCAATATGAATTACAATACAAATTTTTAACATCTTTGATATGGTAACCTTTTACTCATGAAAATCGAAGAGCTATCACTCATGAGATAAAAGGCTACCATCGCTCTTAATTAATTCCATTTGTTCCTTTTTTCTGAAGTCATACAAAATGTCTATGACAAAAGAAACAAAATTGTATTACTTCACTTGTATAAAATCATCAATAAAATATAACCTTTTATTTGTACACCCGCAACAAATTCATATTAATCTTGCCGCTTTTCATTTGAATTAGCTGATTACAATTCTGAAGCAGTTGGTCACCGCTAACCTTCAACCGCTACAGTCCATTACAAGAAAGAGGTACGTAGATTATATGAAACTCTGAGCAAATAGGGTTATTTTTTGTTTGGGAAAATTGCAGTTTGAGTGTTAAACGCTAAATTCAAACGCTTGTTTCGAACACTAAAAGCTCGATCAAGTCCAAGTCGTTTTGCATTACCGCAAATAAAATCTCTTCATGAAGAGTATTCCACCCGCATATAGCAAAAAGCAAAACAAAAAATGTAAAAAAACATTTATTTCTTCACTTCAAGATTACACAACTAACATACGTTGTTGTTGTGTAGGGTTAACTCTTAAAATAATATAACAATTGGTTTTCTTTCGTTACAGTTGCTCTGGTTTTTTGTTTCCATGTTGAAGGTCGTTCCCCTTTTCTATTGCAACTTTCTCTTTGCCTACTGCTACAAGCAAAGGTTTCACAGGAAACCAACAAGGAAAAAAAATTACGAAAAATGAGCATCGACTGAGTGCAATCGAGATCCCAAACCCCCCCTATACAAGCAACCAAACACACAAAAGTGTTTGGTCAGAGGAAAAAGCCGCGAAATTGAAAACATCTATGGCTCTTTGTCCAAGTATATCCATAAACTCTTAACTCAACAGCCATCTATACCAGCATTGCCCGGGAAAGAGACAATTTCAATTACATTTCCCAAGCATAATTAACATTGCTCCAACAGACAACACGGGCTAAACGAATCAGACCAATGGTTTATCTGTGCCAACACACAACACTGCACCACGAATTAACATCTTTAATACTGTTAATTTAACAGTCATAGAGTGCTAGAGAGATTGAACTAACATTTGGCGAATTTACATTTCGTACATCTGTGTGTGTAACACACTGTCTCCCATCAACGATAGGCACGCTCTTAGTTACAAACAGCTTTCAACACAGCAGGCTCTTAAACATCACTCTCTCTGCATTGCCATACACCTGTTCGTTTGTGCGTAATATATACAACGCACGACAGGCGCAGTCAACCGCTCTTGATTATATTTGTTTGTCAGTGTATGTATGTATTACGCACTGTTCTGCAGTTCTGTGTTCTTCATGTGAACACATCAAAATCAACCACTGTTAGGCATATCTGAATTGATCTCTTTATGGTGGATGTCTGCATAGATGCAACAACAATAAAACCAACGACACACTCAGCTGTTAGGCAACGTGTGTACCGCCAACCCCATCAAAAGAGTTGTTCTAACATCAAACCTCCAATAAAAAATTACTGCAATAGAGTGAATACGCTAAATCTTTAGTTAAATTCTGTGACGGTGATTGCAAGTCGCCGTACTTTCGTACATTGCAATTAAAATGTCAATATAAAAAAAAACTCGAATCGCATTCGGAATAAAGAAACCTGAGGAATTTCCTTAGTTTTTCAAACGACATGCTGCAAAAAGGATTTATTGAATTGGAAAAAAAGACTATCGTATTTTGCATTGCTTTTTCCCCTTGCCCAAAACAAAAAAAAAACGTGCAAGTTCCTCAAAACAAGATCGAAGAAGAGTGAGAAATAAAACTGAAAGGCAAAAGAAAAATATTACAAAAAGAGGCTTCATCACTCCAAAATAAACAAAAGAATTTATTATTGGTGATTAATAAGATTTTAGCTCAACAAACCCATAAACCAACAATTGTTCAACGAGTTTATGGTACAATTGATTCCGAATATAATTAAACGGAGGAAACAAGTAGAGTTTGCCATCATGCAAAATTGAACTAAATTGGAACTGCACAAGAGTTTGAAACGGCACTGTTACAAACAGACACGCACAATTTGCGAACAAGGGGAAAAGTGAAAGAACTGGTTTGGAATTTGTTGGTACAGAAACAAAGTTAAAACAACAACACAATCATCACCGCAAGAGGATTGTCCAACAAATTCAACCCACGGTAAACAAACAAACTGCTGGGACAGTGCATCAAGCTCAAATGCTATGGAAATTGTTTAGCTGTGAAACAGATGTTAGTCAAAATATACCAAAGGAAAGCCGTTTCATTAAAAATGGATTAAGTATTCATCAAATATCTTCAACAAAACATATCTTAAGCCGTATTTTGCTTATTTTTCTTTAATACGAACATAACTTCGCCTACGTTGACACAAAAATCATTTGGAATCGTTTGTTATATGAAGTGTTGACACGAAGGAGCTAAAAGGAAGAGATATTTGTAAGTACAAATACGTTTTTTTCTCATAAATGTCTCTCAAAACAATTTTTGTGGGTAAAAATCGTTTACGTATCTCGTCTTAACACAAAAGTATGGTATATCACACTATTTTAATTATCGCTAAATCGTTTCTGCTTATGTACACTTGTGCGATTAGATAGTGTGTGCATCGGGGTAACGACCTTTGTACAACGTCATATCCAGTACCATAGTTTAATTGTCTTTTACCTAAGATAACAAGCAATCTTAATCATAAAGTCAATCGATAAAGATCCCTTCCGCATAAAATGGTCTCAAAAGTTTGATTTATCGGCTATTTGGACGCTTCTTTGGAATCGATGCAAACAGATATATAACTGAAAATCGGTTTTAAGGCCTGCGTACATAAGCCGCTCTGCCTGATTGCTTGGCTTTCCTGCTTTATTTTTGACATAATAAAAATAAAAGAATAAAGAAGGCCGAGGAAATTTCAAACTGGGTTGCCCTTTTCTTTTTTATTCTTTTATCAGAAGTAAGCAAGGTAAGCAGGCAAGGCAGCTTATGAACGTAGGCCTTTAGAGTCATACAACACAACCAAAATGACATATATTCTTGTTCCTTACTAATTTTATCATCATATCATTACATACAAATCATTTTATATCACACTGTGCATTCCTGCAATCGACCTTTTTTTCTCGAATTTGAATTAAAGGGTTGACAAAAAATTCTAAACTTTTCAAAATAAAACCAACAATTGTTCAACGAGTTTATGGTACAATTGATTCCGAATATAATTAAACGGAGGAAACAGGTAGAGTTTGCCATCATGCAAAATTGAACTAAATTGGAACTGCACAAGAATTTGCAACGGCACTATTACAAATAGACACGCACAATTTGCGAACAAGGAGAAAAGTGAAAGAACTGGTTTGGAATTTGTTGGTACAGAAACAAAATTAAAACAAAAACACAATCATCACCGCAAGAGGACTGTCCAACAAATTCAACCCACGGTAAACAAACAAACTGCTGGGACAGTGCATCAAGCTCAAATGCTATGGAAATTGTTTAGCTGTGAAACAGATGTTAGTCAAAATAAACAACAGGAAAGCCGTATCATTAAAAATGGATTAAGTATTCATCAAATATCTTCAACAAAACATATCTTAAACCATATTTTGCTTATTTTTCTTTAATACGAGCATAACTTCGCCTACGCACAGTGGAAAAAGTACCGATTTAGCGCGCCAAAAGTACAAATCGATGTTTTATTGCATGTTTGTCCATAAATTCGATATGAACAGCTATAAATTGATAATATTATTTATTAATATATATTTGGTATATTTGTATTTTTACCGTAGAATGGTACCTACAGATTTTCGGTATTTTAAAGATTTCTATCACATTATCCAACCGAAACGGCTAGGATTTGGTATTTAGTCTCCGTGGGGGTTATGCATAAACTCCTTTAAACATTTTGGTGTAGGTCCACGTTTTCATATAGCTCCCATAGGCCGGTACCACCGATTTCGGCAATTTTTGAGGTTTTAGCCACATTATCCAACCGAAATAGATGAAAGTTGACATTTAGTCTTCGTTGGTGGTATAAAATATTCCGACGGATAATTTTCGGCACAGGTACACGCATTGATATGGCCCCCATAGAAAGGTACCGCCCTAATTTCAGAATTTTTACATAAAAAATACTATTAATAAAAATAGTAATAAAATAAAATGTTGCAGTTTGTTGCAGCTAAAATTTTACAAATTGGTTAAGAACTATGTGTACTAAGAATAAAATAAAAAATCTACGCGCCATCCCTCGACACTCCTTAGTAATAGCTTTAACAAAGTGCACAATTTGGAAAAAAAATCGGATGTCACATGTTTTAAGTGTAAAATCCGAGTTGCAATAAATAACATCTTATATTCAACATTTCTTAAATCACCTGCTTCACGAAATGTAAAATTCAGTTAAGCTTTAAAATTACTTTGTAGGAAGAGTGCATGCGACGATCATAAATTTACTACTAAACTATATTATGAAAATAGTTAAAAAAATGTCAACCAAAAACAGGCCGTTATTCCGCTTAGACTGATGCAAAATAAATTATTTTAATAGCCGTTGCATTCTGTGGACACTTTAGATTAATACTGCAATAATAATTTTTAAATTGGCGTATGTGATTTTTTCGACTTCTGGCGCGCTAGATCGGTATTTTTTTCCACTGTGCTACGTTGACACAAAAATCATTTGGAATCGTTTGTTATATGGAGTGTTGACACGAAGGAGCTAAAAGGAAGAGATATTTGTAAGTACAAATACGTTTTTTTCTCATAAATGTCTCTCAAAACAATTTTTGTGGGTTAAAATCGTTTACGTATTACGTCTTAACACGAACATATAGTATATCACACTATTTTAATTATCGCTAAATCGTTTCTGCTTATGTACACTTGTGCGATTAGATAGTGTGTGCATCGGGGTAACGACCTTTGTACAACGTCATATCCAGTATCATAGTTTAATTGTCTTTTACCTAAGATTACAAGCAACCTTAATCATAAAGTCAATCGATAAAGATTCCTTTCGCATCAAATGGTCTCAAAAGTTTGATTTATCGGCTATTTGGACGCTTCTTTGGAATCGATGCAAACAGATATATAACTGAAAATGGGTTTTAGAGTCATACAACACAACCAAAATGACATATATTTTTGTTCCTTACTAATTTTATCATCATATCATTACATACAAATCATTTTATATCACACTGTGCATTCCTGCAATCGATCTTTCTTTCACGAATTTGAGTTAAAGGGTTGACAAAAAATTCTAAACTTTTCAAAATAATAATTGCTTTGTCAAAACCCAAGTCTGAGTGATTGGAAAGTAGGTGAGATTCATCGTATTGATAGGGCGTTGAAAGTGTCTAAAATAGACAAAAACACATATCACACGAAGTCTCTTTTGGGAACGAAGAAACCACAACATTCTGAAGGAATTACTAACAACAACATGTATTTGTTAAAATTGTGAAGAAGGAAACGAAAATAACAGAGGGCTCTTGGAAAAAAGAAACAAAAACCGAACAAAACAATAACAAGAAATAGACTGTGTGTACAGTACTCAAGCTATTTCAAAAATATTATCTCGCTGTTCATACGCTTCCTAATAATTTAACGGTATTACGATTTGTTTAATGGATTGCGATTGATCTACACCTAAATGGATGTTCTTTGGAAAGGTTACGTAAAAGCATGAGTTTTTATTGTACACCTTTATACTCACTCGATAAGTTTTTATCAGTCTCTAAAGGTTTTTTTTAGCATTTAGGGTTTCTGACGTTTGCTAATCCAAATACGATTTGGCCAACCTCTCTCAAGACTAAATTGCTTTTCGTGCACATTCCATACTCAATTGGGAGGTCAGTGTTGTAGATGCCTGCATTAGAGTGGGGCGATTTAAACACCACAGCGGGCGCCTGCAGTTTCTGATTCTTGGAATTGTACTGAGCAAAAAAGTCAACTAGACCATATGTCTACGGTAAAAATCGAGCCCCCGGATTTTGACTTGAAGTTTTTTTTCAAGGACTTTTGGATACTTTGACATATATCAACCAAACCACTGAGATTTTCTATCCAACACAAAGACAACAATTGTAGCCAAGACAATAATAAAGAACTCTCTAGTACATCGCAAAAGCATTGGAACGCTCCTTCAGGCAGTCATGGCCTCGAGAAAGTGCACATTTTTCGGAAAATATCGATAAATGACACTGTGCTACAAAATGGGACTCAGTGGGTGGAAAATCCCTTTTCAAGATTAAAGCCCTCGGTGAGTGTACTAAGAACCCAAAAGGAAATTTTCACCATAGATCAAGTTTCCGAGATATTGCGTGATTAATGGTTTAATGTTGGCCCCTTAATTTGTGAGAAAATAGCTCACTAAAGCGTTGTTGTAGCTTCATTTTGATATTACATGTCTTCATTCAAATCGAATGATGAATCTTTTTGTAGAATATTTCATCCCTCTAACTCCATTCCTTTTATGTCGTTTTTGTCCTTTATTTTTTGAACCGTAGTAAAGTTACCAGAAGACGAGATTTTACAGCATCCAAATATTCTACAAAAATGTTGTTTAGAAGATTTTAGTTTCCCCGTTTTCATGGTCCTTTTTGACATTTACCCGGTTTTTGTTCATAAAACTATGTTTTGTTTTTATGTATATTCGTTATTGGTATGTGGTGCTTTTGAAATACTTACCATAAATAGCTCTTGTAATGACGAACACGTTAATAACAAATTTTATTGAAGGTTAGATCCGGTTATCTTAATTTTCGAACCGGTTATTCTGATACCAAAACCGATTTTGGAACCGGTTTTAAGTAACCGATTAACCGTATATGCATATCATTAGAAAGCTAATAAAATGGTCAATCAAATGACAGCAAGTAGCTGATTACAACCTTGTTGGTTCCGAAGCTAGAACAAAAATGTAAAATATCACTGGGTTGACGTAGTTCAAACTTCTGAGTTATGGGGAATTAATTCATTCTTGATGAACTTTAAGTGCATGATAAAAAAACAACATAACACAAATTCATCTCACCATAACTCAGAAGTTTTACCTATGGCATAACTGTCTTAATCGACTTTCATCGCCGAAAAGATTTTTTGAAATCAAAATCGGTTTAAGAAAGCGGTTTTTTTGTTCTAACTTCGGAACCAACAAAGTTGTAATCAGCTACTTGCTGTCATTTGATTGACCATTTTCTTTCTAATGATATGCATATACGGTTAATCGTTTACTTAAAACCGGTTCCAAAATCGGTTTTGATATCAGAATAACCGGTTCGAAAATTAAGATAACCGGATCTAACCTTCAATAAAATTTGTTATTAACGTGTTCGTCATTACAAGAGCTATTTACGCTAAGTATTTCAAAAGCACCACATACCAATAACGAATATACATAAAAACAAAACATAGTTTTCTGAACAAAAACCGGGTAAATGTCAAAAAGGACCATGTAAACGTGGAAATATCGATTGGTCATCAATGAGAACCGTACCTAAAATCTTCTAAACAACATTTTTGTAGAATATTTGGATGCTGTAAAATCGTATTCTGGTACTTTTACTACGGTTCAAAAAATAAAGGACGAAAAGGACATAAAAGGAATGGAGTTAGAGGGATGAAATATTCTACAAAAAGATTCACCATTCGATTTGACTGCAGACATGTAATATCAAAATAATGGCCTCGAGAAAGTGCACATTTTTCGGAAAATATCGATAAATGACACTGTGCTACAAAATGGGACTCAAATTCAGTGGGTGGAAAATCCCTTTTCAAGATGAAAGCCCTCGGTGAGTGTACTAAGAACCCAAAAGGAAATTTTCACCATAGATCAAGTTTCCGAGATATTGCGTGATTAATGGTTTAATTTTGGCCCCTTAATTTGTGAGAAAATAGCTCACTAAAGCGTTATTGTAGCTTCATTTTGATATTACATGTCTTCATTCAAATCGAATGATGAATCTTTTTGTAGAATATTTCATCCCTTCCTTTTATGTCCTTTTCGTCCTTTATTTTTTGAACCGTAGTAAAGTTACCAGAAGACGAGATTTTACAGCATCCAAATATTCTACAAAAATGTTGTTTAGAAGATTTTAAGTTCCCCGTTTTCATGGTCCTTTTTGACATTTACCCGGTTTTTGTTCATAAAACTATGTTTTGTTTTTATGTATATTCGTTATTGGTATGTGGTGCTTTTGAAATACTTACCATAAATAGCTCTTGTAAATAGCTCTAGTTTGCAGGTGGAGTTGGATGACCTAGAAAGACGATGGAAACAACTTGCTCACATATATGAAAGTCTAATGACGTCCGAAGACGCCACCTTAACGAAAGACATGAGTGACTCCATTCATTCCAAATTTAATGAATCCTGCAAATCATACAACGATTGCAAATCTTCTATTCTTGATCTTATACATATTGAGAAGCAGAAATTGGAAAAAATTCAAACACAGTCTATTGTTCCCAAGAATAACTCAAATGAAACAAACTTTTCACTCAAAGTACCACCATGCGACACTGAGATATTCAGTGGAGGCTATGATAAGTGGCCAAGTTTCCGTGATATGTTTTCGGCAATATATTCTAAACACTCACAATTGTTTGACGCTCAAAAACTCTTTCATTTACGGGCAAAAACCAGAGGTGAAGCCAGCCAAATTGTCAAACAATTTCCATTAACAGATAGTAATTTCCAGCTAGCCTGGGAGGCTTTACGTCAGCGCTATGAAAATAAACGCATTCTGATTAACCACCAATTAATGACAATTTGTGAAATCGAACATGTTACTTCTGAAAAAGGTAAAAACCTACGAAATTTACAGTATACTATCAGTAATTGACTGTCTGTCCTCCGGACCTATAACATTTCCGTCATTTCGTGGGATCCCATCTTGGTATACTGGGTTTCCTCAAAGCTTACTGAGGAAACATTGACCGCTTGGGAAAGTTCACTTTCAAATCATATGGAAATGCCATCATGGGATCAATTAGACGATTTTATTTCCAAGAGATTAGATATGATAGAGTCGATTTATGATATGAGGAAACCATCCAACAACAACCACAGTTCCCACAAAGTCAATACATACAATGCATTTACTGACACTTCTCATGAGGCATGCAAAGCATGTCACCAGGATCATTCTTTAAGATCTTGCTCTAAGTTTCGTGAGTGGTCACAAAAGAAATTTTGTTTTTGACAACAAAATCTGCGAGAATGGCTTGTCAT
The DNA here is from genome assembly GCF_047663935.1 of Musca autumnalis. Taxonomy (NCBI): domain Eukaryota; kingdom Metazoa; phylum Arthropoda; class Insecta; order Diptera; family Muscidae; genus Musca; species Musca autumnalis. Next base: position 86,920 of record NW_027411867.1, read on the forward strand.
ATGGACACACTTCAAAAAAATGCAAAAGTAAATACTTGTGCCAAACCTGCAAGAAACAGCATCACACCCTGTTACATTCTGACGGAGGCAATCAATTCAAACCAAATACGCAAAGTCCATGATCTGCATCCGCCTCTTACCACATTGAGACTTTTTTTTTTTTTTTTTTTTTTTTTTTTTTTATTTATTTATTTATATATTTCATTTCAATTTCATTACAATATTTATATGTCGCCCCAGCGCCTTAAAGCTATAGGGGCTAATGTGTTTGATTATAATTCAAGAACGGAAATTATATAAACAAAATTATTTAGTTATTTACTATTTTTTTTTTAAAGTAGAGAAAATATATGTTTAAAAGAAAATTAAATGAAAAGTAAATGAAAATTAAATTACTCCAGAAGCATTCCTGTGTTTGCCAGTAAAAACGATTTTAGCTCTCTTTTAAACGATGAAATTTCTGTCAGATTCTTAATGTCGTTCGGAAGATGGTTATATTCCAGACATCCATTATGTTCTATACATTGTTTTGTGACTTCTAATCGGCATCTTTTTACCCTTAGATTCGAGCAGTTTCTGGTATCTACCAAATTTTGACTAACGTTAAATAGAATTGACGTATGTCCAATGTTCTTAACAGCTTTAAACATATATGTTAGCAACTGCAATTTATAAATACCGTACAGTGGCAAGATATTTTTTGATACATTACCATATAGACGAAGTGTGGGAAATAATCGAGGTAAATTGTATACAGTTTTGAGAGCATTATTTTGGAGTCTTTGTAATGATTTAAAATTTGTGGTTTTCCTGTACCCATAAATTAGTGCCATGTAGTTGAAATGACTTTGAATCAACGAGTTATAAAGCAAAAGTTTAGTTTCGACGCTAAACTTATTTCTGAACTTGCGCAAAATTCCAATGGCTGGCGATATTTTAGCCTTTAACGCATCAATATGCACATTCCATGACAGATTATTCTGCATATGAATGCCCAAATATTTTAATGATTGGCTTTCATAAATAATAGTTTCTCCAATTGAAAAATTGAAATGTAGATCATTTTGCGGACATCGGGGTCTAAATCTTATGATTTTTGTTTTGTTGGAGTTAATGACAAGTTTATTAATCCGACAGAATTCAGTTAACATTTTTGCATCATCTTCCATTTGGCCTTTTAATATAAGTTCGTGGTTATACGGATATAAAAGAGTTATGTCATCGGCATACATGATTAATTTTCCATGAAGACTTAGCTTAGATATGTCGTTAAGATAGAGAGTAAATAACATGGGTCCCAATACGCTTCCTTGAGGTACTCCATGCTGTGCAACACCAATATTTCCTCTTACGCCATTGATTTCAACAAACTGCTTCCTGTTTTTTATGTAACTTTCCAAAAGTTTTAGTTCTTGGCCTTGAATACCATAATATGGCAGTTTTGAAAGTAATATACGGTGGTCAATAAGATCAAAGGCTTTCGAAAAATCATAAAATACAGCACCCACTCCTCCGAAACATCCATCAAGGCTTTCACAGATTCTGTTTACAACGTTTACTACGGCCTCTTGGGTACCACTGTGTTTTTTGAACCCGAATTGCATAGAAAATAACTGCCGAGTCTCTTCTAGAAAATTTGACAGCTGCTTGTAGATCAACTTTTCATATAATTTTCCAATTAATGGCAACAAAGCTATAGGCCTGTAGTCACTTGTCTTACATGAATTTGAAGATTTAGGAATTGGGATTATTTTAGAAATTTTAAGTACTTCAGGGTATACTGAAGTGCTTACCATTGTGTTAAATATGTGGGCTAGGTGTAGGCTAATTAAATCTTTGGATGAACTTAGTACTTTGCCACAAATTTCGTCATACCCAGGGCTTTTGCTAGTGTCTATATTTTCAATTAAATCTCTTATATCACTTTGATCTACGATTTCCAAGTGAAATATTGAGTTACATTGAGTTAAACTGCGTAAAGAATTGCAATGGTCATCATCTCTGTAGTCAATGCTACTCTTCAAAACTTTGGGACGTCTTAGGACGATGAATTACCTTCTGCGTCCGCAGCTGCGTACTCCAATACATTGAATACTCAAAATCATTTTTCACAATCGGGGCAAAAGACAGTTTTACCGACAGCCTTGATGGATGTAGAACACCAAGGCATTTGTTTCACAATTCGAGAATTCATCGAAAATGGATCACAAGAGTCGTTTGTTGCTAGCCGCATTATAAATCGTTTCAAAATTCCGACAAAAAAGTCACATCGGTGATTTCAGGGCTGGGTGGAGCTATTCTGGACAATTCCTCCAAGACATGTGAACTAACATTAAAGTCTAGGAAATCAGATTTCAAGGTGACCGCTTCCGCTATTGTGATTTCAAATCTGAATCACTTAATGCCCGCTTCCCCAACCGCTATTCATGATTTTACTCACTTGAAATCTCTAGAGTTAGCTGATCCTAACTTCTTCAAACCCGCTCCTATTGATTTGCTCATTGGCAGTGATATACTACCAGCATTTATAAAACCTGGACTTGAAAAGAATGTGTGTGGAAATTTGTTGGCCCAAAATACAGAATTTGGGTGGATCATTAGTGGCAAACCCGCATCGAACACTGTTGTTTCTTTTGCCTCATGGACGGCAACTGTTGATCCACTTAATCAAGATTTACAAAGGTTTTGGGAGATAGAAAATGTCTCCAATGAAAAAACAAGGTCCGCTGATGACTTGTGGTGCGAACAGACAGTATACCGTAGACCCGATGGCCGATACGTTGTCAAACTACCGTTCAAGCAAAACCTAACTCCAGACCAATACCTTGATGCTTCAAGACCTGGGTCAATTCTTAAGGATGAAAAAAGAAACACTTGATCGAAATCAAGAGTTAGCTACCGAATAATAAAGTACTTTCAGAATATATATCGCTGGGCCACATGAGGCAAACTTCAAGTACAGAAATTTTTAATAACAAAAACTTTTCCTCCTATTACCTGCCACACCACGATGTAGTCAAGCCAGAAATAAGGTCAACCAAAGTAAGAGTCGTGTTTAAGAACTGAAAGTGGTCTCTCGTTAAACGACATTCTTTACACAGGGCCTACTTTACAAAATGACCTGATGAACGTTACACTAAAATATTTGTAGAATATTTGGATGCTGTAAAATCTCGTATTCTGGTACTTTTACTACGGTTCAAAAAATAAAGGACGAAAAGGACATAAAAAGAATGGAGTTAGAGGGATGAAATATTCTACAAAAAGATTCACCATTCGATTTGACTGCAGACATGTAATATCAAAATGAAGCTACAATAACGCTTTAGTGAGATATAAAGCTATTTTCTCACAAATTAAGGGGCCAGAATTAAAGCATTAATCACGCAATATCTCGGAAACTTGATCTATGGTGAAACTTTCCTTTTGGGTTCTTAGTACACTCACCGAGGGCTTTCATCTTGAAAAGGGATTTTCCACCCACTGAATTTGAGTCCCATTTTGTAGCACAGTGTCATTTATCGGTATTTTCCGAAAAATGTGCACTTTCTCGAGGCCATAACTGCCTAAAGGAGCGTTCCAATGCTTTTGCGATGTACTAGAGAGTTCTTTATTATTGTCTTGGCTACAATTGTTGTCTTTGTGTTGGATAGAAAATCTCAGTGGTTTGGTTGATATATGTCAAAGTATCCAAAAATCCTTGAAAAAAACTTCAAGTCAAAATCCGTGGGCTCGATTTTCTCCGTAGACATATGGTCTAGTTGACTTTTTTGCCCAGTACAATCCCAAGAATCAGAAACTCCAGGCGCCCGATAACACTTTTTTCCTTCCATACAAATCGCCCCGGCCTAGCCTGCATAAGAGAATACAAAGTGGTCTCTTGGGCAACTCAGAATAAGAACAACAGTCAACCAATATAAGAAACATATAAGAGAGTACAACAACACTGCTCGCACATTAAGATACCTTTGTAACTACGAAAACACATGGATGGTTTTATGTGCCCTTTTGCAAATAAATTGAAGTGATCTTGGGTTGTTTTCATGTTCTTTTTTTGTTATTGTTGTTGTTAAAGACAACAAAAACAATAATTTGGAAATCCAGGAATATTGTCATTTGTTTAACTCCCTCCAATTTAGTTCCACTTCAACACGCTTAACAAAATCAACAATTGGTTAACCAACTACATCCAATACATAGTCCATAAACTGTACTACAAGACCGTCTGTTTATGGTTTTGGTCTTGCTTGTTTTTCATACACTGCTACCGTTTGCTACCATTTCACTCATAACCATACGTCTGAGGGAGTTGCCACCGCCTTTTTTCTTAAACCGCTCAACAATTCAATTCTGGATAACACCCCCAGCGTTGTATAGAGTGAAAGTTGGTAAACCTTTACATACAATTCCTTTATTCGCCATGCAAACAATACCACGCCTGACGAGCTCTTGTGTAAATTCTGGACTATACTGGTGGGTTCTAAGTAATATAACTCTATCAAAACATATTGGTTGTTATAAACTCACATAGTAACTTCAAAGTAACTTTAAGATTTTCTTGTCAGTTTGTCTGTTGGGACAAACAGTTGCTTAGGGAATCGAGTGTTAACATTTTGTTCTGTTCTTGCTAAGAAAGTTGAAGGTTCATCAATTTGGAATATTTAGTCTGAATATTTCCCAACTATTGCTAACTTCAACTATTTGAACAAAAGTTTAGTTGTAAATTTATTGGTAATCTTTCACTCCTTACAATGGCTACAAATACCGATGCAGTAGAAAAACCTCCACAAAAATTCATTTTCTTCTCCGATCAAGTGGTCACATTTTACGCCAACTTCCAACAAACTCCTATCGAAGACCATACGGCTTCTAGTTTGCAGGTGGAGTTGGATGACCTAGAAAGACGATGGAAACAACTTGCTCACATATATGAAATGTCTAATGACGTCCGAAGACGCCAACTTAACGAAAGACATGAGTGACTCCATTCATTCCAAATTTAATGAATCCTGCAAATCATACAACGATTGCAAAGCTTCTATTCTTGATCTTATACATATTGAGAAGCAGAAATTGGAAAAAATTCAAACACAGTCTATTGTTCCCAAGAATAACTCAAATGAAACAAACTTTTCACTCAAAGTACCACCATGCGACACTGAGATATTCAGTGGAGGCTATGATAAGTGGCCAAGTTTCCGTGATATGTTTTCGGCAATATATTCTAAACACTCACAATTGTCTGACGCTCAAAAACTCTTTCATTTACGGGCAAAAACCAGAGGTGAAGCCAGCCAAATTGTCAAACAATTTCCATTAACAGATAGTAATTTCCAGCTAGCCTGGGAGGCTTTACGTCAGCGCTATGAAAATAAACGCATTCTGATTAACCACCAATTAATGAAAATTTGTGAAATCGAACATGTTACTTCTGAAAAAGGTAAAAACCTACGAAATTTACAGTATACTATCAGTAATTGACTGTCTGTCCTCCGGACCTATAACATTTCCGTCATTTCGTGGGATCCCATCTTGGTATACTGGGTTTCCTCAAAGCTTACTGAGGAAACATTGACCGCTTGGGAAAGTTCACTTTCAAATCATATGGAAATGCCATTATGGGATCAATTAGACGATTTTATTTCCAAGAGATTAGATATGATAGAGTCGATTTATGATATGAGGAAACCATCCAACAACAACCACAGTTCCCACAAAGTCAATACATACAATGCACTTACTGACACTTCTCATGAGGCATGCAAAGCATGTCACCAGGATCATTCTTTAAGATCTTGCTCTAAGTTTCGTGAGTGGTCACAAAAGAAATTTTGTTTTTGACAACAAAATCTGCGAGAATGGCTTGTCATATGGACACACTTCAAAAAAATGCAAAAGTAAATACTTGTGCCAAACCTGCAAGAAACAGCATCACACCCTGTTACATTCTGACGGAGGCAATCAATTCAAACCAAATACGCAAAGTCCAAGATCTGCATCCGCCTCTTACCACATTGAGACTTAGGACGATGAATTACCTTCTACGTCCGCAGCTGCGTACTCCAATACATTGAATACTCAAAATCATTTTTCACAATCGGGGCAAAAGACAGTTTTACCGACAGCGTTAATGGATGTAGAACACCAAGGCATTTGTTTCACAATTCGAGCCTTCATCGAAAATGGATCACAAGAGTCGTTTGTTGCTAGCCGCATTATAAATCGTTTCAAAATTCCGACAAAAAAGTCACATACGGTGATTTCAGGGCTGGGTGGAACTATTCTGGACAATTCCTCCAAGACATGTGAACTAACATTAAAGTCTAGGAAATCAGATTTCAAGGTGACCGCTTCCGCTATTGTGATTTCAAATCTGAATCACTTAATGCCCGCTTCCCCAACCGCTATTCATGATTTTACTCACTTGAAATCTCTAGAGTTAGCTGATCCTAACTTCTTCAAACCCGCTCCTATTGATTTGCTCATTGGCAGTGATATACTACCAGCAATTATAAAACCTGGACTTGAAAAGAATGTGTGTGGACATTTGTTGGCCCAAAATGCAGAATTTGGGTGGATCATTAGTGGCAAACCCGCATCGAACACTGTTGTTTCTTTTGCCTCATGGACGGCAACTGTTGATCCACTTAATCAAGATTTACAAAGGTTTTGGGAGATAGAAAATGTCTCCAATGAAAAAACAAGGTCCGCTGATGACTTGTGGTGCGAACAGACAGTATACCGTAGACCCGATGGCCGATACGTTGTCAAACTACCGTTCAAGCAAAACCTAACTCCAGACCAATACCTTGATGCTTCAAGACCTGGGTCAATTCTTAAGGATGAAAAAAGAAACACTTGATCGAAATCAAGAGTTAGCTACCGAATAATAAAGTACTTTCAGAATATATATCGCTGGGCCACATGAGGCAAACTTCAAGTACAGAAATTTTTAATAACAAAAACTTTTCCTCCTATTACCTGCCACACCACGATGTAGTCAAGCCAGAAATAAGGTCAACCAAAGTAAGAGTCGTGTTTAAGAACTGAAAGTGGTCTCTCGTTAAACGACATTCTTTACACAGGGCCTACTTTACAAAATGACCTGATGAACGTTACACTAAAATATTTGTAGAATATTTGGATGCTGTAAAATCTCGTATTCTGGTACTTTTACTACGGTTCAAAAAATAAAGGACGAAAAGGACATAAAAAGAATGGAGTTAGAGGGATGAAATATTCTACAAAAAGATTCACCATTCGATTTGACTGCAGACATGTAATATCAAAATGAAGCTACAATAACGCTTAAGTGAGATACAAAGCTATTTTCTCACAAATTAAGGGGCCAGAATTAAAGCATTAATCACGCAATATCTCGGAAACTTGATCTATGGTGAAACTTTCCTTTTGGGTTCTTAGTACACTCACCGAGGGCTTTCATCTTGAAAAGGGATTTTCCACCCACTGAATTTGAGTCCCATTTTGTAGCACAGTGTCATTTATCGGTATTTTCCGAAAAATGTGCACTTTCTCGAGGCCATAACTGCCTGAAGGAGCGTTCCAATGCTTTTGCGATGTACTAGAGAGTTCTTTATTATTGTCTTGGCTACAATTGTTGTCTTTGTGTTGGATAGAAAATCTCAGTGGTTTGGTTGATATATGTCAAAGTATCCAAAAATCCTTGAAAAAAACTTCAAGTCAAAATCCGTGGGCTCGATTTTCTCCGTAGACATATGGTCTAGTTGACTTTTTGCCCAGTACAATCCCAAGAATCAGAAACTCCAGGCGCCCGATAACACTTTTTTCCTTCCATACAAATCGCCCCGGCCTAGCCTGCATAAGAGAATACAAAGTGGTCTCTTGGGCAACTCAGAATAAGAACAACAGTCAACCAATATAAGAAACATATAAGAGAGTACAACAACACTGCTCGCACATTAAGATACCTTTGTAACTACGAAAACATATGGATGGTTTTATGTGTCCTTTTGCAAATAAATTGAAGTGATCTTGGGTTGTTTTCATGTTCTTTTTTTGTTATTGTTGTTGTTAAAGACAACAAAAACAATAATTTGGAAATCCAGGAATATTGTCATTTGTTTAACTCCCTCCAATTTAGTTCCACTTCAACACGCTTAACAAAATCAACAATTGGTTAACCAACTACATCCAATACATAGTCCATAAACTGTACTACAAGACCCTCTGTTTATGGTTTTGCTCTTGCTTGTTTTTCATACACTGCTACCGTTTGCTACCATTTCACTCATAACCATACGTCTGAGGGAGTTGCCACCGCCTTTTTTCTTAAACCGCTCAACAATTCAATTCTGGATAACACCCCCAGCGTTGTATAGAGTGAAAGTTGGTAAACCTTAACATACAATTCCTTTATTCGCCATCCAAACAATACCACGCCTGACGAGCTCTTGTGTAAATTCTGGACTATACTGGTGGGTTCTAAGTAATATAACTCTATCAAAACATATTGGTTGTTATAAACTCACATAGTAACTTCAAAGTAACTTTAAGATTTTCTTGTCAGTTTGTCTGTTGGGACAAACAGTTGCTTAGAGAATCGAGTGTTAACATTTTGTTCTGCTCTTGCTAAGAAAGTTGAAGGTTCATCAATTTGGAATATTTAGTCTGAATATTTCCCAACTATTGCTAACTTCAACTATTTGAACAAAAGTTTAGTTGTAAATTTATTGGTAATCTTTCACTCCTTACAATGGCTACAAATACCGATGCAGTAGAAAAACCTCCACAAAAATTCATTTTCTTCTCCGATCAAGTGGTCGCATTTTACGCCAACTTCCAACAAACTCCTATCGAAGACCATACGGCTTCTAGTTTGCAGGTGGAGTTGGATGACCTAGAAAGACGATGGAAACAACTTGCTCACATATATGAAAGTCTAATGACGTCCGAAGACGCCACCTTAACGAAAGACATGAGTGACTCCATTCATTCCAAATTTAATGAATCCTGCAAATCATACAACGATTGCAAAGCTTCTATTCTTGATCTTATACATATTGAGAAGCAGAAATTGGAAAAAAATTCAAACACAGTCTATTGTTCCCAAGAATAACTCAAATGAAACAAACTTTTCACTCAAAGTACCACCATGCGACACTGAGATATTCAGTGGAGGCTATGATAAGTGGCCAAGTTTCCGTGATATGTTTTCGGCAATATATTCTAAACACTCACAATTGTCTGACGCTCAAAAACTCTTTCATTTACGGGCAAAAACCAGAGGTGAAGCCAGCCAAATTGTCAAACAATTTCCATTAACAGATAGTAATTTCTAGCTAGCCTGGGAGGCTTTACGTCAGCGCTATGAAAATAAACGCATTCTGATTAACCACCAATTAATGAAAATTTGTGAAATCGAACATGTTACTTCTGAAAAAGGTAAAAACCTACGAAATTTACAGTATACTGTCAATAATTGCCTGTCTGTCCTCCGGACCTATAACATATCCGTCATTTCGTGGGATCCCATCTTGGTATACTGGGTTTCCTCAAAGCTTCCTGAGGAAACATTGACCGCTTGGGAAAGTTCACTTTCAAATCATATGGAAATGGCATCATGGGATCAATTAGACGATTTTATTTCCAAGAGATTAGATATGATAGAGTCGATTTATGATATGAGGAAACCATCCAACAACAACCACAGTTCCCACAAAGTCAATACATACAATGCATCTACTGACACTTCTCATAAGGCATGCAAAGCATGTCACCAGGATCATTCTTTAAGATCTTGCTCTAAGTTTCGTGAGTGGTCACAAAAGAAATTTTGTTTTTGACAACAAAATCTGCGAGAATGGCTTTTCATATGGACACACTTCAAAAAAATGCAAAAGTAAATACATGTGCCGAACCTGCAAGAAACAGCATCACACCCTGTTACATTCTGACGGAGGCAATCAATTCAAACCAAATACGCAAAGTCCAAGATCTGCATCCGCCTCTTACCACATTGAGACTTAGGACGATGAATTACCTTCTACGTCCGCAGCTGCGTACTCCAATACATTGAATACTCAAAATCATTTTTCACAATCGGGGCAAAAGACAGTTTTACCGACAGCCTTGATGGATGTAGAACACCAAGGCATTTGTTTCACAATTCGAGCCTTCATCGAAAAAGGATCACAAGAGTCGTTTGTTGCTAGCCGCATTATAAATCGTTTCAAAATTCCGACAAAAAAGTCACATACGGTGATTTCAGGGCTGGGTGGAACTATTCTGGACAATTCCTCCAAGACATGTGAACTAACATTAAAGTCTAGGAAATCAGATTTCAAGGAGACCGCTTCCGCTATTGTGATTTCAAATCTGAATCACTTAATGCCCGCTTCCCCAACCGCTATTCATGATTTTACTCACTTGAAATCTCTAGAGTTAGCTGATCCTAACTTCTTCAAACCCGCTCCTATTGATTTGCTCATTGGCAGTGATATACTACCAGCAATTATAAAACCTGGACTTGAAAAGAATGTGTGTGGAAATTTGTTGGCCCAAAATACAGAATTTGGGTGGATCATTAGTGGCAAACCCGCATCGAACACTGTTGTTTCTTTTGCCTCATGGACGGCAACTGTTGATCCACTTAATCAAGATTTACAAAGGTTTTGGGAGATAGAAAATGTCTCCAATGAAAAAACAAGGTCCGCTGATGACTTGTGGTGCGAACAGACAGTATACCGTAGACCCGATGGCCGATACGTTGTCAAACTACCGTTCAAGCAAAACCTAACTCCAGACCAATACCTTGATGCTTCAAGACCTGGGTCAATTCTTAAGGATGAAAAAAGAAACACTTGATCGAAATCAAGAGTTAGCTACCGAATAATAAAGTACTTTCAGAATATATATCGCTGGGCCACATGAGGCAAACTTCAAGTACAGAAATTTTTAATAACAAAAACTTTTCCTCCTATTACCTGCCACACCACGATGTAGTCAAGCCAGAAATAAGGTCAACCAAAGTAAGAGTCGTGTTTAACGCCTCCAAGAGAACTGAAAGTGGTCTCTCGTTAAACGACATTCTTTACACAGGGCCTACTTTACAAAATGACCTGATGATTTCTTATGGAGATTTCTTAAATCTAGTTCATGAAGACGACCAACAATTTCAAAGGATTCTGTTCCGGACTTCTCCAAAAGAGAAAGTTCTAGATTACTGTTTACAAACTGTTACCTTTGGGGTAAACTGTGCGCCATATTTGTGATTCGAACGCTGCTACAACTCAGTGAAGACAGTCAAGTGTCACACCCAACTGGGTCTCACATTCTGAAAAGTCACATTTACGTGGATGATATTCTATAACTTTAAACATAACTTCAAATCATCCACAGATTCTGCAAAATCTCCCCGCAGGGTGGTTAACTCCAATTATCGATGATCGATTGAACTAATTGGGATGAAGAAATTAAGTCACATTCCTTTGAAAGGTGGAATTCCTTTATTTCGAACTTTTCCGATATACAGCACATACAAATTCCTCGTTGGATTTATTACTCTCCCGAAAATAAAACTCAAATACATGGCTTTTGTGATGCTCGGAGAAGGCATACTGCGCATGTTTATACATAAGATCCACTTCCGCACAAAATGTTACATACACTAATCTTCTTGTTTCAAAATGTAATGTAGCACCACTAAAAACTGTTAGCCTGCCCAGACTTGAACTGTGTGGAGCAGCAATGTTGTCAATGTTGGTAAAAAGTGTCATCAAAAATTTCAATGTTGCAACTCATGAAATCTATTTATGGACTGATTCCACTATTACACTGGCATGGATCAGTAAACCACCTTATCATTGGAAGACGTTTGTAGCCAATAAAGTTTTGGAAATTCTAGATAATGTCGGCAATGCCAGTTGGAGACACATTTCATCCGCCGATAATCCTGCTGACATTGGTACTCGCGGATGTTCTACCACCGAATTGAAATTCTGTTACTTGTGGTGGCATGGGCCAAAAGGGCTATCCGAGGATCCCCAACATTGGGTTATCGCTCTTCATACCCAAGTTAATGTAGACTTACTACTCGAACATTTTTCTTCCTGGAGTCGAGCATTACGGGTGTTTGCATTTGTGTTCCGATTTATACATGGATGCAAAAAGAGTCAAGCGGCTGTCCTGCGAAAAAACGTTCTAACAGCCTCTGAAATCTCATTTGTCAAATACAAATTCATCAGACTAGCACAAATGTCTCACTACGCCTGGGAGTATGCGGCTCTGGAGCCAAACCAACCGATTCCAAAAAAACCGATTACTTACCTTAAATCCATTTTTAGGCAAACATAAGATACTTCGCGTAAAAGGTCGCCTTGTCAATCCTGTTGCCAGTTACAACGAACGACACCCAATAGTTGTACCAGAAAAATCTTTATTCTGTAAACTATTTCTGTATCCGTAAATGTCACAAATGTATAATCTATAAACACCGCACACAACATCAACTTATGTCCGCACTACCGCCTGAACGATGCACTTTCTCCTTACCTTTCACAAATACTGGTCTTTCGCGGGTCCTTTCGACCTTAAGACTTCTCGACTTCGCAATGCCAAGCTGCAAAAAGGTTACGCAGCTATCTTTGTTTGCCTTTCAACAAGAGCAGTTCATTTGGAAACTTGAACTGAATTGACCTCTGATGCATTTCTCGCAACATTCAATAGATTTGTTGGACGTAGAGGCCTTCCAAGTCAAGTCTTTTCAGACAACGGTACCAATTTTGTCGGCGCCAGTCGAACCTTGTGCCATGAGTACAAACAGTTCTTACAGTCAGCTGAACAAAACATTGTGTCCAAGTACAACTTACACGGCTTCACATGGCACTTCATACCGCCCCATGTCCCACATATGGGTGGACTTTGGGAAGCGGCAGTGAAGAGCATGAAATCTCATTTAAAAAAGGTCGCTGGCAATGTAGAATATACCTACGAAGAGTTTTCGACATTGCTTGTTAGGATAGAAAGTATTCTAAACTCAAGACCCCTCTCTCCTCTAACTGAAGAACCAAACGAACTCGTACCACTAACTCCTGGTCACCTGCTGCGCGGAGCACCTCTTGTCGCAATACCCGAACATTTCTACGACAATTTGTCACTAATGAATAGGTAGAAACGCTTAAAAACTATACAACTTCATTTTGCCAGACGTTGGAAAAACGAATACATAACCGAACTTCAACGCAGATACCAATGGAAACAAGTTCAAAGAGACTTAGTTCCAGACGACTTCGTTGTTATCAAAGACGATAATCTTCCTCAAACCGAATGGCGACTTGGACGAGTAATAAAAGTGTTCATGGGAAAAGATGCCAAGATTCGCGTTGCAGAAATTCGCACGCAAAATGGAATCATTGTTCGCCCTCTAGTAAAACTCTGTATCCTTTCCAACTGTTAGTCTTCAACCCTTATGCTCACATTTTATATAATCTTATGTCTAGCAATATTTCTAGCGTACCAAAGTGCCGCATTTGCAAAGAACGGCATTTTATAAAGTCATGCCCTACTTTTTGCGCCATGGACGTCACGAGACGAAGAGCTGAAGCAAAACAGAAAGGATTCTGCTTTAACTGCCTATGCACGGCCCATACTCGTGAATGGTGTCCTAACCGCAAAACCTGTTTGGTTTGCGACCTAAACCACCATACAATGCTTCACATAGATGCCAAGAAAAGCGCTTACTCTTCAGCAAAGTACTCCACCTCTAGACGGCCGTCATCACCCAGAGCTAGCCCAGATACAAATCGCACCAAACCTCAGCAAAGTCGGTCCGACCGAAAGAAGCCCAACTCTAAACATTCCGAACAAAAGCCGTCCACTTCGTCTGCTACCAAACGTCATCGATCCAACGTCAGTGACCGGTTATCTTGCCGTGCAAAACGTCACGTATTTGTACCAACAGCATGTGCGAAAGTGGATACCGTTGAAGGATGCGACAAAATACGGCTACTGATGACTTCAGGAACCACACAAACTTTGATCTCCACCCAGTTGGTCCAACGAATTCAATTACCAACAACACAAAGAGCTGGCAAGACTTTTGCCACCCTCAATCTCCTATCATTCCATGACCATACTGTGAAGGTCCAAATCACTGGAGAGGTCCGATCTTCCCTCAACACTTCATTTGCCGACTCCACCAAAGAAAAGCGTCTTCAATCCCTTTACAATCACCTGACCGATCTAGCGGACCCCCATTTCTACAATCCAATTAACATCGAGATTTTATTAGCCAACGACCACATCCCCAAAATATTAAGAGCTGGATTAATCCAAACTGGTTCTAACATTCCCATCGCTCAAAGCACTGTTTTTGGATGGAGGATATCCGGAGCATGCGAATATTAAGTTGCGTTAACGCAAGAGGCGCCGCTATGTTGAACTGCGTTCAACAACTTAGGTTAAAAAATGAATTAATACTGGATTATTACAAATTTGAATTTCCGTTACAAGTTCAATATGAATTACAATACAAATTTTTAACATCTTTGATATGGTAACCTTTTACTCATGAAAATCGAAGAGCTTTCACTCAAGAGATAAAAGGCTACCATCGCTCTTAATTAATTCCATTCGTTCCTTTTTTCTGAAGTCTTACAAAATGTCTATGACAAAAGAAACAATATTGTATTACTTCACTTGTATAAAATCCGCCTTGTCATCAAGAACAAAAACATCAATAAAATATAACCTTTTATTTGTTCACCCGCAACAAATTAATATTAATCTTGCCGCTTTAGCTGATTACAATTCTGAAGCAATTTAATAACATAAAAAGGTCGATAATACACAAAATTTTTATATTTATTCACAGGATATAAATTTTCTATTCACAATGTAAACCTTTTATTTAAAGTTTTTATTTCAGAATTTAAATTAAATTGTTCTAAGGCTCGCTTTTCACATTTATAGTAACGATTATTGTGTTGTTTTTGTCAAAAGATTTGCAATTTTTTTTTTCCAATACCGCGATAGAACATTGAAATGTTTAAAAGGAATCAATAAACTCTTTTATTGTAAACGTTTTCGCGATATCCCATCCTCGTCGCCAGTTACGATTTCCACGTATGTGAACTTAAAAAAACAAAATTATTTTTGTTTTCTTTTTATGTAGCTTCTGCTACCACTTTATTCTGAATCAATTCTTTGACTCTGTGAATTTACTTCAAAGCAAAATTGTTTTTGTGTTATTTTTGTAGCTTCTGCTACCACTTAATTCTGAATCAATTCTTTGACTATAGTTACAAATAATTACATTCTGTTTTTATAACCAAATTGAACAAAATAAAATAGCTTATTAATCGTTTTCTGATTCTTTGCAACTTTATTGTTTAATTTCGTGGAAAAGTTTTTTAAAAAAGATGTTTAAGAAAAATAATGTTTTCCATAATTTTGTCTGTAATACAGGTGTATAAATTAGATACTTTGTCCCTCAACTTCCCCTGCTCGATCAATCACGGATGCTGATGCCGGCATGGGTTGTTGTCGGTTTGCTCACTTTGTCGCACCCTTACTCTCACTGGAATAATTGTATTAGTATATGACATGGGATCCTCTTCGATCACATAGAACCGTTGCGTTCACTTGTCATTTGTCGTAAAATAATGTCTAAACATTATAACTAAAAGGACTGTGTCGCCACTACCCCCGATTACAAAAAGTAATCTATTTTACTGTATGAAAAGAGTCACAAATAAACTTCCGCCATATTATTATATTTGAATAGATACTGCTTGTGTTTTTATTTTTTGATTCTTTTCTCCCTCCACTGCTCAACAATCGGTAATTGAGCTATCGTTACATTATTAGTGTTGGGCAATCTCGTTCATTAAGCGGATCGATCTTTTTCATTCCGTTCACCAAAAAGATCCGGATCTTTCACTTCGTTCGTTGGCTCTTTTTCGTTCAACAATACATTTGACTGTGTTATTTTCTTTTGAAGTCGTTCGTTCTCCGCTGCATATGACTCCGTCGTTCTTTTCACCGAATCGTTCTTTTGAAAATGTTCGTTCACGAATGACACATTGTGTGCTAATGGGGGTGGTTTTGTTTCTGGATTTGATATGAAAGAACCAGATGAACGAATGATGCAAAAGAAAGATATGACCGAGATGTGTTGTTACTGAGCGAGAGTAGCTCTCTGAATCATTGTTTGTTTTGTGTGGAAATTTGTGCTGCTTGACTGCAAAACCAATGCATTCGATTTTTTTTTGCTTGCTTGTGTGTATGCAAAGCTAATGGTGGTGGTTTTGTTTTGTAAGCAGCAATGACTCGGTCATCGGGGATCTAAATGAACGATATAAAAGAATGCGCTGGATACGGATCCGTTCGTTCTTTTCACGGAATCGTTCCTTTGAACCGGTTCGTTCATGAACGACACAACTCTATACATTATTGAAGAAACCTACGGATTTCCCCTCCTTCACCTAAACATTTGGTCGCATCGAGCCAGATAGAAGCCAGTATTGTTGTTGCTCCCTCTCTCTTGAACGAGAATTAAAGTTTTTGTTGTTGCTACGCACGGAGAAATCGTTGGATTATTTTAAATAATTTCATCACACTAATATAAAATCACCATACTAACACCAGATTTCCATTTAAAGTGAGCTAAATCGTTTCGTTTACAGTTTGAGAATTAATTTATAAATAAATCATTGGTCGAATTTCAATCTCCCTACGGGAGTGAATTAAATTCATTGCACAATTCTTTCTTATACAATCCACACAAAACTTACTGAAATCGTTGTTGTACTGATCATCCAATGTCGCGGTGATCATACAAATCATAATACGTGTTGTTATTTTTGTTTGATTTGTCCCAAGTCATTCGGTCTCACCATAATAATGAACACTCATAACTTCCAATCGTCGTTTCTAATGTTGCAATTCCTGATTGCAGCTAAGCGTCACTTTGGGCGACTATAGTCATCACTACTTGCGTTAATTATTTCATTCTTCCACATTAAACCCCTTAGTTGTTGCTAAACTTGCAAGTACTTTGTCGTTGTACTGATCACCCTACGTCGAGTTGATCATACAAAGCACTCGGTGTTGTTACTTCGTAAAATTCGAATTGTGACTCTTCTCATTTAACCTGAGCACTTTGCGAATATATTTTGTAATATTTGCAATAACAACATCGGTAACTTCCAATCACTCTTGCTCTCGTGTTGTTAAATTATAATACGCACTGATCTAGCTCTCATTACACTTATCTGTATGAGTGCTGATCATTTGAAATTTATTTGTTATTGTTGTTATTCCCCAAGGTTCTTTTCTAACGAAGACCTTTTCTTGAAAATTTGCATTGGCAAATTTAACAACAACACGCATTGCCTATAGTCGCACATTGTCGTTTGGTTTTATTTTGTTGGTACGATCCTCTCCATCCAAAAAAATATTTGGTGTTGTTATTCCCCCTCGGTTTACATAAAATCCTTTGAAAATTTCCACAGCCAAATTTACAACAACGCACCATCTAAATTCTCGCTGCATATGATTTCGTTGTTGTATAGATCGCCCATCGCCAACCAAACACATTCGTTTGTTCTATTCTCCTACCTTTTGTCTAATATGTAATTATTCTAATAATTCTACCAACAGCTTTCCCACCTTTTTACCACGTCAGTTAGTTACGTTGTAAAAATTCTGTTGATCTGCAGCACTCACTTGCTTGATCGTTCGCAACGTCTGTTGTTCAGTGGGAGCTTCGCTGTTCACACATATCCATTTCTCTGCTAGCGTTCCTTGTGTTGTCGATTTCTCTTTTTGCTATATTCGTTGAAGGGTTAGCAGAGTGGGATAAAACAGCACATTGTAAATTTTTATTAATAATAAATTTAAAAATTATTTTTCGATGATTTTTGAAATATAATTTATTGGCAGTAGGGTTTTTGGAATTTTTAGACAAATTCACCCTACATTCGGCATATATTGCACAAATTTTGAGCAAAGAATATATGTAAAAAATATTTTTTTTTGACAATTTTTATTGTTTTTGGAATTCTTACTTACAAATTTTGGAAAATTGTTTGACTCTCCGTACGGGATTTTGTATTTTTGGACAAATACATCCTACTTTTAGCATACCTTGCACCAACGTGTCAACCAATTAAGATATACTTTTGACAAATTATTTTATCTGCGTTGATTTTCTTGGGCAAACATTTCTTTTTTCAGACAAATAGCTTATTTGTCGTTGGAATTTGGACAAGTACACTCCTGCATTGGAAAATTTCACATTTTCATACACCCTACACTTGGTAGCACCATAGCATATAGTGGTAGCACACTTTGGTATAATTGAGACTTGTTAGCATTTTGTGCATAAATTAACCAGTTTTTTTCGCCCTGAAAAAGTTTCATGAACTTATCATAATTTTTTTTTCGAACGTTCCCAACGCCACACTTACCCGCCCTTACCGACCAAGGGGGCGACCTCCCCATATCGTAGGGATCGCGTACACACCATAACCCGAATCATGGTGGGGCAATATGTGTAGGGAGAATACCAGAAAGTTCTTCAGCCAGTTAGACAATATTATAGCTAATTACAATATATAAAATCATTCATTTAAATAAGAAATTATATTCGACTTTATAACTTCAATACTTATGCAAAAGTCAATATTACAATAAACGCAGTTAAAATCAAACACATTTTGCTAATAGGTTCGCTAGACGAATAGTTAGTATGATTGATGTTATTCTGATGGTACATCTCCAATTAATATTTTGTAGACCATAATTAAACTAAGCATTGATCGTCGACTTTTTAACGTTGGTAATCTAATTAGTTTTAGTCTGCTAGTGTAAGAGGACAATGCAAAATACCATACCAATTCAAATCCTAAGGGCGAAGAGTAAAAATTGTTTTGTTTTGTCACTATAAATTGCATAATATGGATCCCACACTACGGAACAATATTCCAATATAGGTCTTACTAAAGCTGTAAATAGCTGTTTAGTAACCCCCCCCCCCCCCCCCCTTCAAACATTTTGAAGTTAAATATATATTCTCTCAGTAAATGCGTCTCCGTAAAGTGCCTTCATTCAGTTAAAAATGCGAATGTTGTCAACAACAAATATGTTGTTATCGCTTTTATCCGTATGTGGTCACAACTGCGCGACTTACAGTATTATAAAAAGCGACACTTATTTTGCTTAAAATCTGGAGTATTGACAAAACAATAGTGGCAGCATTACAAAAACAATTTATCTTGCAAATAGTTAAGCGAATTGCAATGAATGCAAATATGTTGAATAAAACATGAGTTGATTGACGTGATTTCTTCAGTTCTTGTGACGTTCTGTCAGCAATCGGTACGGTTAGCAATCTGGTACTTGATACAAAAATGTAAATGAAAATAAAGCTGTTTAGATTTCTTTATTGTGTATTAACAACTTTTATAAAAAGTAAATCAAACGTATTATTATTCATTTGAATTCAATGTTAATGCGGTTATAAAAGGTACATTGTATTATAAAAATTGTTTCTATTTTAATAAATTTTATAATAAAATGCATCTTTTATAACCGCATTAACATTAAATTCAAATGAATAATAATCATATGTTTGAGTAAACAATAAAAAAACTAAATAGCCTTTTACAAATACTGTCGGTTCCGTTACTACTGAGTTTCGTAAACGGTACCTGCGTGAGTACCTAATGCACACTCAAAGTGCCCCGCTTCCGACACTCCAACTATGACGGAAGCGAAAATAGAGTTTAGACCGCATAAGTGGGACAGTTCTTTAGTCATTTTTGTCTCTTCGGAAACAAATGCGACTGTGGCAGTAGACACAACAATCCGTTTTCAGTGACTTTCGCGTCAAGCAAGCGATAGAAAATGTTTGGAGGGCACTCACCAATCAGTCTGCCCGACAGCATTTGTGATAGTATGTGTAAATTTTCGAAAATTTGAGAATGTATGTGTGTGTTTTTCAAGACTGAGGAAAATCAAAATAGTTTTGATTTCAAAATGAACATCCATCAGTCTTGGTGAATTGTGTTTGTTTTCAAATTGTCAATATACATTTTTGAAAAACAAATAATAATGTTTGTTAAGGATCAAGGACAAATTTAAAATTAATTCATTTTTGGAGGAAAATTTCAAGATTTCGAGAATTGACTGAAAGCTTTGCTACACACTTGTCATACCAAAAAGGTTCATCGGCCCGACAGCATGACTGATAAGAGAGTGGAGGCCTTAAGGAATATGAGAACTCATTAGCCCAACGTTTAATAAAACCTAGGACACCATAAGCCTTATTTACCATAGTTGTAATATGGTTATTGAAATTTAATTTTGTATCAATTAGAAGTCGAAGATCGATAAATGAATCGACTGTCACCAGCATTGAACCACTAAGATTATATTGTACTAGCATATGCCCGCTACTTCGTTAGCGGAAAATCCCCATGGTATGAAGCAGGATAATAAATAGATTGACCAAAATTCAGAATATAATGTCTCCATTTCCCATTTACAATTTTTTATCAAAATAAAAGCCAGTAATGCTACTTAGGACAGTTAAGAGTGTTACTATTTATCTTTTGCTAAAAATCAAGTATGTAGTTTTCAAGAAGAACAACATAAATAGAATCGTTCGCGATATAGTTTGACGTAAATCGACTTATCTCCAAAAATTAAAGTCTACAATCGTAAGCAAATATGTCTCTCCCTCCCTCCTTCCCTTCGCATCTTATGGTATTGTATTTTTTGAAGGCAAAAAAAATGATTTCTTTGTTAGTTAATACCAGCACTTTTATGTTAATTAACATTTAGTAATATTCGTACCGCGAAAACACTAATTATCTATCCGTCTGTAAAAACTGAGCTTGCTTCTAGTTCTGTCTGTTCACACAACCCCAGTGATCCCCATTTGTAAACTATATTTTAAAATCACCACTTTATCTCAACACCAATTCTAAATATCAGTTTAGAAATCTATCTGTTCACACAAAACCAAAGGTACCAAATTTAGTACGCAAATTTAAGCCTTTTTTACTTTGCGTTTTTTATTGAATTCGTTTGATAAGTACCCAAAGCAACTTACCCCTCGCAACGCCTTAAAAAATGCATTTAAAAGTTGCAATTTTGTTTCATAATTTTTTGTAAGGAACAAACGGTATGCAGATTTGTGCATCAGTCTTAATATTTTACAAAACAGTTATATTTTACTCTTAAAATCAGAAATAAAAAAATGGAAACTTAAAACGACAGTGAAATTGAAAAAAATTAGTCTACTAATCATTACAAATGATGATTTCTGTGATACTAAGAATCCTCTCGCAAATGAAACGGTAAAAATAGAAATGCAGTGACAATCTGAACTTAATGTAAGACATTCTGTATAAAATTAATGGTATGATGATGGACCAAAGTCGATTGAAACTTTTGTCTTTAAACTTTAAAATACTTCAAAACCTAAACCTATGTTACTTATATTTCGCACAGAGGTTTTCTATCTACAAAGAACAACAAATGCCAAATTACAACAAAATACGTAGGAAAATGTATCCTAATGGCCGGTATGGTTATTCATTTTTCATATCATTTTTGATTGATAGTGTGTACTCCCCTTTAAGCGGGGTACACACGATCAGTTTTGACTGTCGATTTTTCGGAAATATCGATAAATGTCAAACTATCCAGACACCCCAAAATATTTTGTGGTTGAATGAAGACTGACAAAAAATGAACGGCCACACTGGCAAGCAACCGATTACTTGAACAAAACTGACAGTCAAAACTGATCGTGGGTACCCCGCTTAAAGGGGAGTACACACTATCAATCAAAAATGACAGCCAACGTACTTTTAGGACCATTTTCCGGCAAATAACAATATTTAGCGAAAACCCTTTTAAATACAATGTATACGGTAATTTTTATATATTACAAAAGAAATTTTTCAGTTAGGCTTTGATATTCATGAAATAGACCTTGATGACTGTCAGTTTTGCTTGTCAATGTGTGCTATACGTAATTTGCAGCAAAACTTATTGAATGAGTCTATAACGTAAAAATGGACGCTACCGCTACATTAACCCTGCAGGAAACCGCGTGTCTATGTGGTAAATATTGAGCCTCGCACTACCAACAAATATAAGTGGAATTTTTGTGTTTTACTGTAAAAATTAGTAACCTATGTCCTTCATATCAAACTACAAATGTTTCGAAACTATCAAAATTCGAAACATTTGTACTAATTATTACAAATTATCGAGTACACGGACAGACATATTGTCAAATAGTTAATAGGGGGCAGAGGTCTTATGATGTATTTTTGTTTATATTTGTGTAGTATCATTAAGAATTTAATCATATACAAAATATAAATTCATTTTTTAGAAAACTGTATTAATTATTTTCGAAGTCGAGTAATTTGAGGGTACACAAACCCGTAGTGGGATTCTGTAACTCATTTTTGCTGTTACCGGCAAAAATCGGTAAAATTAAATAGCAAAATTATGACTAAAACATAAAGAAAAGTTGACATCACTGTTTGTGTCGCTACAGGCTAGCGACTACTTTTCATTCCTCGTTAACTTACCAAAAAATCGTTAATTATCGAAATTATAAGCATTTTAATTTTACCGGCAATTATCGATAACAGCAAATATGAGTTACAGAATCCTACGAATGAACGTAAAAACCGTTTTGTGCGACATCTTTTAGAATAATTGATGCGCCCTAATGTATACTACAATAATTGGAAGGGCTGTTAGGCGTGATACCACCACAGCGCCTATCGCTTGTAAATGCACCATGGAACTAATGCCTGATTTCCGTCTGTTCTATCACCTTTGCTTATTCTATTTTTGCACGTATAAATAAAATAATTGTAGTGTAGCTCCAATATGCACCTGGCTAGAAAACATTCGAACCTACCCCTCCGACGAGCCTGTAGGCCGGTCCAAAGTACGTGCACTAGCCATTCTAACATCCGCTATGCTTACTCATACGTTATATGCTACATTCATATATCACCGTGGGTCATCTTGTAAAACAAATAAAAATCAAACCTTTCATACAGCACGGAAACAACTCGAGTTTAAGACCGCCATAATCCGGTTTATAGTCTGGTCTTCAATCATTTTGCAATTGCAATACTTGTGATGCTTAATATTGCTATTGCCACCTGAGATTTATGAACAGTTTCGATAAGACGATACGAATACAAATGTGTTCAAACTGCTACCTGAGTTACGTTTTGTTTATAAATGATTTATTTTTGTTTTCAGTCGAACAACCATTTTATACACCGAAAGGCGTTTGGTAGTAATTCGAACGAATTTGATTTCGGATCGTCTTAGAAATCAAATATATTATAGTCATTCATTAACCATCATTCAAAACACAAATTTGTTTTTCACTGAACACTAATTTTAAATGTAAGTTATATGCATAGGTAAGGGTACTTTACACGATATGAAAAAATACATTTTGAAATGTGATATTTTATTGGTATTTTTCCCATTGATCTTTATTAAGTTTCGCATATTAGTGGAGGGTCTTTTTCCAGCTTTTTTCCTCAGATGAATCCATAAAGTTTTTGTAAATAAGAATTACGTCTAGAATGTCTTGTCGTGGTAGATTTTATATTGTATTTACTTTTTTTGATTTTCAGGTTCCAAAAACCACAATTTTGACGTTGTCGTTAAATAAGTTGTAGAAGATCTTCAAATAAACCTCAGAAAACTTATTTTACCTAATGCCATTGCTTCATATACAACCCTTTGCCACAGACAAATTAAATGTACATATAGACAAAGGAATGCTCTAAACAATGTTCTTAACATCGAGTTTGTTGGCAGAACAACTCAATTAAAACTACAATAAATACAACTCTATAAAGTTAGTTTTTGACGGAATCTACATCCTCGGATAAAAATGTAAAAGAAAATCTTGCAAATTTTTCTCAAAAACCGCCTTCGAAAAATATTCAGTATTTTGGTTTGAGTCTGTTGACAGAACACAGCATGAGTAATCTTTTGTCTATACAATTCGTTTTTCTATGCCAGTACCATAACTTACAGTTCTCCGATGTTTTCAGTATGTATTACATTTTTATTTTCCAGTGTTGTAAGATGGTTGCGCCATACTTTTTGGGTCCCCTCGTAACAATACAACATAATGTTCGTATCATTAGAAAATATAACGTCATCAAAGTACTTTAAAGGGCTTGAAATCTTCTCTGTAGAAAATTCGTTTCCCTATATTTTACGGGGAGAGCAGTTGTTTTTACTATCCCTTCGTGATAGAAAATATAACGTCATCAAAGTACTTTAAAGGGCTTGAAATCTTCTCTGTAGAAAATTCGTTTCCCTATATTTTACGGGGAGTGCAGTGGTTTTTCCTATCCCTTCGTGATAATGCTTTTCTGACTTTTTCACGTAACGCACATATTCCAAAATCGTTTTCAATTACAAAACCAAAATTTGATTCTGGTTTGTGGTCTATTATTGATTTCCTAAATTATTTGGTGACGAAAAGTTATAGACTCTACATTTCTATATACCATGAACGCCATAAAAATTCTTAATTGCAAACAAATCGTGGGAATATTCACAATTTTATTGCACTTTAACTGATTTGCAAACATTTAGACCAAGGCCAAGAAATCAAGTACATACAGTTTTTGTTGTTGTTATTTCTGGCCGATTTCTGATTTATTGCCCTTATGATATTTTAAACAGTAAAAAACTTAACATTATTGAACTAAATTTTGTTTTAATCTTAAATTAAAAATTAAATTTTCCAAACTCGTTGGTAATATTTTTTTTGTTTAAAAAAGAAAATGTGTTGTGCTACATTTGTTAAGTGAAAACAAAATTACTCCAGACACGTAAATCTGGATCGGTTGGTTTTTACTGCTTACATTACGTTAATACTATACAATTGCGACATCTGTTGAAACGGAAGAAAAAACTTCTAATGTGGTTTTATAATTTAGTGGTTTACGATAAAATGATACGATAAAACCTGCGCCTAGAAGTAAACTACAAAATTTGAAATTATTTGTGATAATTTACGGTATATAATATTTTACGGTATATAATAGCAAAATATAAGAATTTTTGTTGTTGACATTTTTTTGGTTCCAGGACGAATTTTCTAATTCGGCCTTATCTCGCACATTTGCACCAACAGTGACCTACTGATAAAATTTCAAGCTCATAGCTTTAGCCGTTTTGGCTGGGCGTTGATGATGAGTCAGTCAGTCACTTATCACCAAGCTCAAATATATAATAGAGATACGCAATGGAGATCTTCTGGAGAAACACACGTGCTTACATTTCTTTAAGTTAAGGTCCATATTATTAATGTTGCACCATTTGGATAATGAGTATAAATCATTTTGGAGTAATTTAGCTTCAGTTGGTGACCTATGAGTTAGGAATATCTTAACATCATCAGCATACATAAGTATTCTAGAATTATGGATTGAAGAAGGCAAATCATTCACAAATAACAAAAACAGAATAGGACGAAGGTGACTACCTTGAGGAACGCCAGATGGTACTCTAATTGATTTCGATAGAGAGTTTTGTAATGAAATAACCTGAGACCTGTCAAGCAGATATGGGTGCCACCGTGGTGCAATGGTATGCACGCCCGCCTTGCACGTACAAGGTCGGGGGTTCGATTCCCCGGCCAGGCAACATCAAACAGTTTTCAACGGTGGCAAAATACCCCTCAGTAATGTTGGCGACATTTCCTGAGTATTTCAGCCTTGAAAAACATCTCAACAAGTGGTGTCTTAAGACACGCCGTTCGGACTCGGCGATAACAGTAGGTCCCATATCATTGAGCTAAAATATGAATCGGGGTACACTCATTGATATGAGAGAAGTCTCCCTTGTCCCGTATGGGATGTGTTGGAACAATGTTTTGTTTTGTTTGTTTTTTTGTCAAGCAGATAAGAAGAGATCCAGCCAAACAATGAATTACTAAAGCCTATCCGGTCAAGTTTATAAAGCATTAGCTTATGGTTTACCCTATCAAACACCTTAATAAAATCTGTATAAATCGTCTGTTTACCATGAACAAAACCAAAAGCGATGTTGATGGGGGCAGATAATAGGCAAAACCTTAAAAGTGATTACTTCTGTTAAAAGCTTTTCAAATAATTCAGGTTTAGCACTTACAGCCTGTTCATGTATGTCGACCGAAAGGTTTCTTGCGCTTCGGAAGTGGAAAAAAATCATTTTCTGTTCATGTAAACACCTTCGAAACGAAAATCTATGCGACCGACAAGCCCTACGAAATAACACGTAAACGTACACTTTTCCATTAAATTTGGGTTTATGTATTTCGAAAGGACTGCCTCTTATAGAAAGAGAATGCCAAAATCACTCACTTGCTTTGTAGCTGCCGAGTAGAACGTAAACTCGCGATTAACACCGAAAATCTTAAAAACAAATTTATGCAACACATTCTTGAAACAAAATAAAAATTTTACAGATACGTTTCAATGGCGCTTTCATTCATTATTTTGAAGAAATCAATTAAATAAAATAATTCAAAATACCGACACATTTTATTTTTCAAACAAAACAAATCACACATATTCCAATGTTTGTATGTATATGTGGATTTTGTTTTCATTTCTCATTTGGCTCTCATTTATGGAACATAGTTGTACAAATGTACATTCAAATTAGTAGTATTTCGCATAGGATACATAACGGCAGTCGCACGATAGTTTTCGAAATACCTGAACGCATTTTTAGACGGAAACGAGTGACTGCTTTCCTTTCGTACATGTTTCCGTGCGACATACATGAACAGGCGGTTAATTTAGCTATTCCTCTATAATTTGAGACTTCACACAAGCTACCTGATTTATGAATTGGTATTAGAAATGATTCTTTCCACACAGAATGGAAGTGACTATATTTTATGGAATAATTATATAATAATGTTAATGGAATAGCCAATGTATTTGAGTAACATTTTAGAATAGTGCTTGGAATATCATCGGGTCCAGGGCAATTATTTATTTTCAGAGAGCGTAAACCTTTTAAGACTTGAGCGCTTTGAGAGAAAGGCATAGATATTGTACTAACCGAGTTTATATTGTACGGGTACGGACTATTTAAATTACAAATATAGTCTGATTATGTTGACGAAAAGAAATTTGCAAAACATTCTGCTATTTCCTCGTCAATAACAAACTCTTTACTATCACACTTAATGGCAGAGGGTTTAGAGGAATCCTTACGTTTCATATTAACAAATTCATAAAACGACTTTGGATTTGATTTAAATCCGATTTTAACTTTTTCTAGATACTGATCATATGCATTACGAGCCCCTAATGTTAATTTAGATCTAGCTATAGAATAATTTGTATAGTAAACAGTGGAACCAGTTTTCTTAAATTTTCGAAAATGTCTATTTCTAAAATATTTAAGAGATACTAATTCAGGAGTGATCCATGGAGATATATCAGAATTTACAATACGGATTTTCGGAACACATTCTAGTAAGAAATTATATAGAGTGGCATAGAATTTATCAAGAATCATGATATCCATTGATATCAGCAATGTGGGATGATGAATATCTTCTGGAGTAGAAATTGGCAAATGATGACTTAATTCGAAAAAATGAGGATCATTTACGAACGCTAAATCAAGTGTCCTATTGTTAACGTTTAAGATATTATTAACCTGATACAAATTAATTTCAGAAAAACGGGCAACAATGTCAGTAATCCATGGGATAGAGCGCATCAGAGTCTGGTAGTGCAATCCATTTAATCGTCGGCAAATTAAAACCACATAGAACAATTAAGCGATCAGAATCAGATAATTTTGATGCAACAATATTTATTGCTAATAAATGACGTTCATATAAAAAAAATTCAGATAAACGAGGAATATAAAATAACGTAACGAATAATTTGAATTTTTTTAAATCGATGCAAATTGCTATAATTTCAATATCATCAAAATCACAAACTAACATACTTGAAGAAAATTTATTATTAACAGCAAGCAGAACTCCGCCACCTTTTGATCACATCGACCTCTTGTATAGATTTGGAATTCAGGAAAGAATACTTCGGTGTTCAAGACTAAGCTTTTAACCAAGTTTCTGTGAAGGCAACAATGGAATATTCGAAACCTAAACACTCAACATATAATCGAGATAGTTTTTTTTTTTTTTAATTCAGTATTTATTTACATTCATTAAATACAAATTTTGAAATCGCTCCGCGCCTCTGATGGCAATATTGGAGCGAATAGGCAACCAAAAATAATACTAGAAAACAAATACTGTTATACAATATAACTAATATTTTTATTTTAAATGTTACTATTGTTAAATTTAAGTAAAGACAAATATAATATATAAAAGATTGTTTTAAAGTGTTATCAATAAAGAAAAATAAGAAAAATCATAGAAGTAATTCCACATTTGAGAGAAGAAATTCCATAACTCTAGTTTTAAAGATAGACAATGTGTTACTGTTTCTTATACTCAACGGTAAACAATTGTATTCGATACTGCCGGAGTAGTCAATTCTTTGTCTGGTGATTTCAAGACGACATCTAGCAACTCTCAAGTCTGTAGAGTTCCTGGTATTAAACGTGTTTGAATTTACAAGGATGGGTACAGAATCTATTCCAATATTATGAACAGTTTTATACACACGAATTAGAAGTTGTTTTTTGTATAATCCACGGATAGGTAAAATAGTTTTTGCATAATCTTTGTACAGGGATTTAGTGTTATGACGGATATCAAGATTGTACACACATTTAAGAGCTTTGTTTTGAGCAGCTTGTAAAGATTTTAACTCAGAAGTCATTTTGTTAGCATAGGCAATCGCCAAATATTCAAGATGACTATGGATTAATGCCTGATAAATCATCTTCTTTGTAACTACATTGAGCTTTCTTCTAAATTTGTACAATACTCCAAGTGCCGAAGACAGCTTTGATTTTAAAAACCGAATGTGGTCATCCCATTTCAGATTGCCCTGAAGTCTTATACCCAAATAAGTTAGGCTAGACACTTCACTTATCCAATCACCATTGACCAAAATTCTAAAATTGTCACTTAAACTTGGGGAAGATGGACGAAATCGTATTAAATTAGTCTTCTTTGGGTTAAGCACAAGTCCATTTAACCTAGCAAATCCACAAATTAATTCAGCATCCCGCTCCAACATTAATTTAAGGTCAGAATCACATTTATAAGGATAAAAAATAGATAAATCGTCTGCAAACATCACAATCGACCCAGCAAGGCCAATGTTATTTATGTCATTGATGTATATCATAAATAGAAGTGGTCCGAGAATACTTCCCTGGGGAACTCCAAACTGCACCGATGATGTAGAACTCCTCACATCACCAATTTGCACAAACTGTTTTCTATTTAATACATAACTCCTCAACAAATCCACACTCTTTTCATGTACGCCATAAAAACCTAGCTTTTTCAACAAAATATTATGTTCTACTAGGTCAAAAGCCTTAGTAAAATCGTAGAATACACCCGCTACACCTGAAGAACCTCCATCAAGACCTTGACATATTTTATTAACCACACTCAGTATGGCTTCATCCGTTCCACGACCCTTTCTATATGCAAATTGTGTGTTACATATTAGACCTCCCTCCTCAAAAAACTGTAGTAACTGGGAGTGAAATAAACGTTCGAATATTTTATCAATCGATGACAATATAGCTATAGGTCTATAATCTTGTGGGAGTGTAGGTCTTGAAATTTTTGGTATGGGTATAACCTTATGAAGCTTTAATACATCGGGATAGATTGAAGTCGTAATCATCGTATTAAAATGTTAGTGATGTAGGGTGTTACAATGTCAGACGTTTTACATAAAAGTTCAGATGTAACATTATCTTCACCTGGACACTTTGACTTTTTCATGTTTTCAATTACATTTTTAACATCAATTGGAGTGACCATCGTCAACTCAAAGTCAGATCTACGTCTGTCCAATGTTCTCAACTGGTTATAGTGATCACAAAGATGTATATTTAAGTCATTCTTCAACATAAGAACCGAATCCACACAGTAATTATTAATCATCTGAGATTTAACAACATCATCCTCAATAGGAAGACCTTCATTATTGAGAATCGTCACATGTCTTCCACAAAATATTATTCAAAAATCGCCAACAATTTTTTGGATCTGTTCTAATTTGTAGTAAATTGCTCTCAAAATAATTGAGCATAGAATTTCGCAGTGCTATTTTTATGATTTTGCTGATTCTTTTTAATCTCTCATTAATGAGTACCCGATTCTTTGATTTTCTTCTCCTTCGCAACAACTTTTGCTTTTCTTCCATCAACAACACCAAATTACGATTGACCCAAGGGGCTACATCAAACCTACACTGCCTGGAGTATTTTGAAATGATTTGCTTGAGTCTACAGCATCATTTATTACACCAATAAGACCTGATGTCATAACTGATGGATCCGAACTACCAAGTAAACTTGGAACTTTTTGCGAAAGAACCCTTTGAATATTATTGTAATCTAAAAATACCTTAGACACCTCATAGGAACTCTTTGCCACAGAGTCTAACTTTAGTCTTAAACAAACAAAATTGTGATCACTCAGTTCATTTTGTACCGACGCCACAAAATAATTGCCATATATATTTGAAAAAATATTGTCAATGCAAGTTCTACTACTCGGCCTTGTAATCAAATTGTGACAATTCACAAAGTCATATGACTGAAACAGATTCAACATACTATTCGAATGAAGACCAGCTATGAGGTCAATATTTGAGTCACCCATTACTATTGATGGGCCATTCCCAAATTGTGATAAACGTTTATCCATTATATTTAAAAAACAAGAAATGCTACACTTAGGAGACCTATAGAATGATGTTAATTTTAGCATCTTACCATTCACCTTTATATTGTGTACTTTCAAAATTACTATATTAACAAAATCGACTGTTTCAGAAAGTTTTTAATTTTGAATTAAAGCCCCTTGCATTCGGAATAACATAGATTTAAAGAGTTGATCAGTTTTTTTAATGCCTGTGCTACTCGTTGTGGTAAGCGGACAAGATTATCAGATCTTTCTATAAACTCTTTCACAAATGTACAATTAGGACAGAACTCCCTAGATATCACCATTTCAAATATAATGGCAGGAACTATAATTTTAAAAGATCTATTTGGAGAGAAAGAAGAACGGAGTTTAAAAGATTTTAAATAGAATTCGCCTTCAATTCTAGATTTAATAAAATAACTGATGTCATCGACGGACGTATCCAGCGAAAACCTTGAAACAAATACCATTTTCATGGGAGGTGCCGCAGATATTTGTTTTGGGGAAATTTACAGGATAGGCGCCTGAACAGCAGCAGTTCCCGATGCAGAGACAATCGCATGAGGAAGTGAAGACTTATTGCTGCTATGAGTGGAAAGTGCAGTCCCTCTTGGAACAACACCTTCAAGGCACTGCAGTCTAGGAGTCGACATTCCATCTGTCGTGCCCATTACATTCCGCGATAATGCAAGTGAAGCTGTGTGGGCAGATGACTGCGCACAATCTACTTCATCAGGTATATTAGCTGAAGCTGACAGTGTCACATTGCTTCCACTGGAAACGCTACGTTTACGAGCAGGCACAGCTTTTGCTGATGCCTTTCTTGCATACCCTTTCCGTTTCTGGCCCGACGCGATTGGTGATGACAAACAATCATCTAAGAGTATTGTGAATTTAGAGAATCGAGACTGTACTGGCAGTAAATCATTGTTTGCCGCAGTTATTTCAGACGATAACTCCTTTACAAAATTGTGCAATTCAGAGTTAATTTTTCTACAATTACCACAACACCACCTACGACTAATGTTATAATTTAGAGCCTCAACTATGTGGGTTCCAACACGTGCACAGTTAGCATAAAACTACCAAAAAGGCAAAAGAGGAAAGCAAAAATAAAGAATTTGCCGTATTTGTTACAAAGTAAAATCAATTATAACCTTAACACTACACTTCACCAATATAACCACTTGTATTGTGAGTACTTAATAACACTTTAATACATTTTTAGATAAAAAAACAAGGTTAACTACTTTAATTTATATTTTTTTAAAAAAAGATAGAACACAGCACAAAAACAGGTGTCAACACAAACACAAAACACAACAATTTCTGGGGCATATTTGTAATAGTTTTTAGGTTTTTGTAGAAATTTCCTATTTCCATTGAACTATAGCAATTAGTGCCTCAATTGAATTTCATTCACCTTTGCCTTTCTTTTGTTATTTGTTGCAAATTCAATTGCAGTTTTTGCTCATCCCGATTGAAAAATGTCGGTCACTCCTCTCACACGCTTCGTTAGAGCCACCGAGGCAGTGGTAAAATTCGATGATTCGTTCGACTTGCGTAAAGACAATTGTTGTAGCGTGTATAAGCTACAAATATATTCCTCTGAAGTTCAGAATTTGTGGAACAAGGCAAAATTCGCCTATGAGGAGTGCTTAATCTATCTTACTGTAAAAAATAAAAAATTCCAGTGTAAGTCACGAACAAGTCTGACCTCTTTATTTTTTCCTGTGATATTTATATAAAAATTCTTAAGTCTAACATTGAGTCATAATCTATAATATTTACAATAATACTCGATGTTTAGTAACTCCCAACCAATAGGAAAAGAGTTCAATATCGTTTCAATTACATATGTATGTGTGTATGTAATATTTCACATATGTTGTCATTTATTTGAGTCTTGCATTCATATTTTAGAATTCACTCAATTCAAATTTACTATTGGAATATTCTTCACTCCCATTGGCTAACTTCTGACACATTACAATAGTCTTGAATACCAATTGGAACTCCAAACCATTGCCCTACATATGAGTGAGTAATGAACTCGCTGTGACGCTCCGAAACAAAGAAACAAAGCATGAAAGCAATGAACTTGCTGTGACGCTTGACCAGCACAACTAAACAAAATATCGAACATCTAAATGTATGACAACAATGTGTTGGTGACATACTACACTCTCACGCTTAAAAGAAATGTATACAATTTCTGTTGTTTACTAAACAAATTGTGTACTTTTTACGACAATTCTTTACGGTGGTGTCAAGTAGTTTCTTTGTGGATCACTAAAAAGTACAAAATTGTTCTTATGAAATATGATCTTAAGTGGGCTAAGTATTTTCTTTTTTTCTCTTATCTTTTTTTTTTGTATTTGACAATAAAATAATTTCTTGTTTACGTTAATACTTATAGTAAGATTGTTATTCATAAAAAAATATTTTGGCTTAAGATTACTTATGACATTTCTTTAATAAGTTCCTATAAAATACTTTTTCTTTGTTATTAATTCTTATCGTAACATGTAAATTATCAATATTAATTATTTCATATGGACCATGATAAGGAGATTCTTTTTTCTTCCTATACTCCTTTTTAACTAAAATTAAATCTCCTATTTTAAGATCTATTCTATTCGTATTATTCAATTAGTTTAAGCTTCTTTTAACATTAGTTTGTTCAATTATATTTCTAGCGTTTTCTAACGAAATTTTTAACCTAAGCTTTAATTCTTTAGCATAATTTTCTGTGTCATATACTTGATTACTATTCATTAATTTTTTCTCTGGTATTGTTGGTTTTTATTTACAAACCTTTGCCTTTTAATTTTGTAAATAATAAGTAAGCTTTTTTGTTTTCTAATTTTAATGTGTTTGGTTTTATTTTGTTTTGTAATTCAGTGGATGCTATGTGTGAGTGTGTATGTACAATGTATGTTGATTTGAACTATGTTTTGTAATATAATTTTTAGGGTTTTAGATAGCACAATTTAACTCTAAATAGACTATAGATTTAATTCAATTGGTTTTTATGTACAGTGGTGTAGCTTTTAGCTGTTTTTACTTAGCACAATATTTATGATAAGTTTTAAGTAGATGTAAGTTTTAGTTAATTTTAGGCAAATTTTACACATTGCAATATTAGGTTTAAGTAGCAAAATTCGAATTATTTTTTTAAATGTATTGATTGTTCTGTGTATATTTTAACTTCAATGTTTAACTTTGTGTTTGTTAATGTAACAGAATGTAACTTGTTTGTTTTTTTTATGTAACTATTTGTTCTTAGTTTTTAACAAAGTGTTTGTTTCAAATTTTTTAATTGTAAGTATGTAACTTGAGCGAGGAGAAGCACGGTCGAACGCTTTAAAAGATCACTGACAGACTGAGCGATCGCTGCTCTTTGCGTTGCTTTATAGGATTACAATTCCAGGATTTATTGGAAAAGAGAGCAAAATGTTAATAGCTAGCGACTGCGGGTTATATGTATGTGTGTATATATGTACAAATGTAATGTTAGCCAAAAATTCATCAAAACAACGCTACAGTGCTCGCAATAAGTATGGTCCTAGACCTTACATTCTCCGCCCCAAGACTCAGTGCATCCTTCTCATTAAATATTTGGCAGATTCCTTATTGGCCCAGTGAAGACATAGCCCAAGTGAGTGTTGTAAGCCTGCACATCGCCCACTCCAGCCGCCGTACAGCCTTCACTTCGTATCGCAGGATAGGTGTCAGCCCCCAGCTAAAATTCTATTGGTATGTTGTTTCTTGGGTCTGGGTCAGCAATAGCTTCTTCGCTAAAATATGAAGTTGGGTCCTCTAGAAAACGGTCTGAGTTAACTCTTCTTGGTAGCTTGTCTGTTACAAGAGCATTAATTTTATGTGCCCAAGTTGAATTTGGTCTACGGCTCATAATTTTAAAAGCGGTATATCTTCTATCTTGGTACCGGAATGACCTCAGGCCCATCCTCTGGAACGATGAGTAGGTAATCCGAGACATTACCGCCGACTGACTCAACAACGTTCTAATTGTATAATATGTGTCCATACTTTCAGTGGTCACACGAAGCAACACCGTGGGCACAAACACTAGATCCCAGGAGAATGACAGTTCGACAATTACTGCAGGCTGCAAACTGTCTTCAGTTGCCCCATGCAACATCGTATGATGACGATGTTCGCACCTTCTACAGCCAGTAATACTGGGGCAGTCGGGGGCCAAATGGCTTCTCGCCAGGTAGTTTCTGCAGTAGCCCCGACTCTCAACTGTCTAATATCTCTGGTATGGCGTCTGATCTTTGAAGCGTTGGCATGAACTGATGACATGATCTAGTTGGCACAGACCGCAGGAGTATTGCCAATGGCCTGGGGCCTGGGCGGCGTTCTGCGACTTGACGGGCTGGGCCGACTTCAGGACGTAATGGGCTGCGTTCTGCGACCAAGCGGCGGGCCTCTCTTCTCTCTGGTCGTCTTGGGCTTTGCTCGAGGCGACAATCTTGATTTGGGAAGTATGGAGCCATCTGTAAATAAACGGGAAGGAGGAGTACTATGGTTATTTTTATTAAAAAAGGGGTCCGACTAATTAGTCGGAAAATAACTTGACAACCTTCGTTATGGGTCGGCTGATGTTACCACTAGCAGTCTTTATGTCTACGACTCTTACGTTTTGGTCGGTTCCTTGGTGGGTCTTTATAATTCGTACTAACTTCCAATCAGTTGGTGATGAACGTTCATCTTTAAGTACAATTAAATCACCCTGATGATTTGATACTTCCATTTAGTTCGTCGATGGAGCTCATGTAAGTATTCAGTTTTCCATCTATTACAAAAATATTGGGAGTTAATTTTCAAACGCTTCCACCTATTGACAATGCTAACATCTTGGTCTTAAACATCCGGGCTCAGGAGGGGCTAAAATTGGTGTACCGATCAAGAAGTGGCCTGGGGTCACGGGGCGACAAATCGCTAGGATCATCACTAGCTGAACTCAAGGGTCTTGAATTAAGACAAGCTTCAATTTTCGACAAGATTGT
The DNA here is from genome assembly GCF_047663935.1 of Musca autumnalis. Classification (NCBI taxonomy): domain Eukaryota; kingdom Metazoa; phylum Arthropoda; class Insecta; order Diptera; family Muscidae; genus Musca; species Musca autumnalis. Next base: position 122,839 of record NW_027411867.1, read on the forward strand.
GGAAAATTCTTGGAAGTTAAAAGTCATTTTTGGTATGCATTTCTTCAAATGTGTCTGGTGTCAGGTGTGGAGCACCGGGTAGAATAAACTTCCAATCGAGATTTTAATGGGAATTTTGAACAATCGCATTATTTTGTAAATCTTTCATGAACAAGAGTCTGTCTTTCTTAAGGACATCGACTGCTCCAACAAAATTAGTTCCGTTGTCGGAGTAAACACAAGATGGGCACCATCGCCTACTAATAAATCTAGAGAATGCCGCTAAAAATGACTGAGTCGAGAGGTCACTTGTTGGTTCGAGGTGTATGGCTTTAGTAGCAAAGCATACGAAAAGGCAGACATATCCTTTTGTAATAAGACATGCTCTTCCCGTAAAATTTCGTATGCTGAAGGGTCCCGCAAAATCTACGCCAGTGTTAGTAAAGGCTATCTAGCAAAGTTGAGAAGAATTATTGGGTGTCGTTCTTCGAAAGTGAGTGCTGGCGATTGAACCAATCTCCCATGAGCTCGCATAATACCCTATGGATCTATGTATGGCTTAAAAGACAGCAAAGGACTCTTTGGAGGAATTCTGGATCTTTTCTCTAATGCTTGAAACTCTTCTGGGAAAAAGAACCGTTGGGTGCGAATTATACTGGCACGTTTGCCATAGGGATAGGCAAGTCGACTTTCGATTAATCGATTAGTCGACTTTTTGGTTTGAAAAGTCTAAAAATCGAAGTCGAGAAATCGAAAAGTCGACCTTTCATGGTCGACTTTCGATTTTCTTACCAAACTTTTTCTATATGACAAATATTGTAATAACACCCTCTGTTGACAGCAATATGTATCAAAAAAGCAATAAAATCGATCAAAATCGATTTTAGTCGACTTTGATCATAATCGAAAGATCGATAAGTCGACGTTGCTGTTAAAGGTGAAAATCGAATGATCGAAAAGTCGACTATTCCGATGAAGGTAAAAATCGAAAGATCGAATAGTCGATTTTTGACTTCGATTACGTATCCCTAGTTTGCCGGCCTGAATTTCAACTTCAGAAGTTATAGGGTTTTGTCTACAAACGAGTGTGTTTTTCCAACATCTGAGTGCTTGCGCATATGCTCTGTATACTCTTGTTAACGAAGGCATGTTTCTCATGGGGTCTTTATCCATCATTTGTTCCATATTTAACATCAAAAGTTTCGAAGTTTTTGTTTCCAGTGTAACTTCGCAAATTTCTTTCGATGGCCAACTATTTTTCGGTAATTTTAACCAATCTGGTCCTGTCCACCAGAGTTGGTAATTACTAATCTCGCTGGGTGAGCACCTACGACTAGCAATGTCCGCTGGGTTATCCTTAGAATCAAAGTGGGCCCAATTTTATATTCCAACATGTTCTAAAAGGGGGGTTTCTCAGCCATGCGAGGACAATGGTTGAGTCTGTCCAAAAGTGAACATTAAATTTCGAAATTTGGAGATTGTTTAATATTGATGATGCCAATTTTGATAAGAAAACATCTCCACAAAGTTCAAGTCTTGGTAGTGATATTTCCTTAATTGGGGCTACTTTTGTTTTAGCCGTTAACAATGAGGTTTTTATTTTATTACTTGTATCTCGAGTTCTGATGTACAATACTGCTGCATATGCACTCTCAGATGCGTCACAGAATCCGTGAATTTCCACGTCGTTGTCTGGAGCGTAATTTATCCCCCGTGGAATCTTTAAGTGCTCAATGTCTCCGCTATTCTTAACAAAGTTCTGCCAGTTCATAAGAGTAATTGCCTTCAATATGTCATCCCAGTTAATCTTGTCCAGCCAAATCTGCTGCATCACTAATTTGGCGACAACTACAATGGGAGCAAGCCACCCACATGGGTCGAACAGTTTGGCAATTGTCGATAGGACTTCTGTTTTTGTGTAAGATGTTTTAATTTCCATTGTGGGTGGTGTGAACGAGAAAAAATCACCACAAATATTCCATTTTATTCCAAGTGCCTTTGTGGAGGCATCATCTACGCAGTCAAGAGCACGAGGAAAAGCATTTTCCTGTTTTTAATACGTTTTTGTCACATTAAATCACTATAAAATAACAATTTGTTACCTGATTTTTAAAAATTATGGCTTGTTCGAAAGCCCTGATTTTCACCTTTCAAAAAATTTCAAAAATAAGCTGTAAAAGTCCGTTGTGGAAAAAAGAAGTTATGTCACTACTTTTGCCGTTATAAAATCAAAAAACTAAGTGACCCAAAGAAAACGGAAAATATGCATCAGAACCCCTGCAAAAAATGTTGTCCACTTTTGTAGCACAGTGATATTTTTGGTTCGTTACCTGTCTATTTCATCAGCTCAAAGCCAGCCGATTCCAAAGCAGCCGCTAACTCTTTGCGAGATTTAATAGTATCTTCTATTGAATGACCTCCTGCTAGAACGTCGTCAACGTATAAGTTTTCCAAAATAACTTTTAAGCAATTGGGTATGTGTCTTTTGTATCTTCAGCTAATTGTATGAGTGTTCTAAGCGCCAAGAAGGGTGCGCAGTTTACGCTAAAGGTAACAGTTTGTAATTCGTAATCCTCTATGGGGTCAGTAGTGCGATTCTGTTACTTTTTTTAATAACGAACCGACATCGGTAGTTAACGAAAATATTCGGTTGAGTTAACGAATGTGCAATTCTGTAAATTTATGTTACCGATTGTATAAATTGGTAGCACATACCGACGAATATCGATAGAAAGACAAATTGTCAAAATTTTATTTTAATATTTATTATTGTATTTTTAAGTTGAAAATGCTATTTCTTCGCAACTACAGAAGACAAAACGCGTAAAGAACAAAACATATCTTTTCTTGGAAGGTTTGTGCCTACAATGAGTGTTAGCAAGTATCCCAACAATGCGTTTCCCAAGGGTAACTTCAACGTCAAGTTTGTATGTAAGTACTTCCAGGAGATAAATGAACAATACATACATCTCATAGATTTTGGTGTTTTTTCCAGAATATTTTGCATTAATCTCCACGTAAAGGGACCACAATGCAAAATACAGAATATCTCCGATTTATGTGTTTTATGTGGACAGGAACTTGTCGTGTGAACCAACAAATATGCCTGCTTTCTCAGGAAGTATACACCGCCTGTGTTGTAATGAAAGAAGATGCATTATATGTATATGTTTAATAGATGTATGTAATCAGAATCGATGGTCAAAAGGTCATGTGTGTGATATAAAAATATAAATGTAGAATCCTATATGTATGTATTTTAAGCACTGTTTTATTTTTTCTAATTACAAAGGTAGGGTCATATTTTAGATTGTGGCACTTTGAAAGGAAATTCTGAAATATGACATGACTTAAGCCTGAGCCTTCAGTGATGTTCGTGAATCGAAATTACCGTCATTTTAGTTTATATATTCACATCTTCATCTCACGTCCACATTAAACAGAATTTCTCATAGTGGAGAGTATGAAAAGTTCGGAAATCCGAACTTATACGCCAGTTTAGCATTCTTATTGCTAGTGATGCTGAGTTTAAATCTATCAGATTACCGCAGAACAAAGTATGTTATAGGAACACTATACACGTTTTGGCCTCAATACCGCATTGAAGCCAACGAAAGCCTCCTAAAAAGATTGTGTTAAAGGTGCCGCACTTGAGTTCCTTTAAAACTTTAACGTTTTCCCACTTTAAAAATAAAGACAAATATTAGCGTAGCCTTGATATGTATTGTAAAATGGGCTTCGGCAGTACTGATTTGATTGATTCTACATAAAGACCGTCCAAGGGAAAGTTACGAGTTTATCGAAGATCGAAAAAATTGCCTTTGACGATCTTTATGTATCTTCAATAAAATCGGCGCTGGCGAAAGAGCGACAGTGCCTGCCCCATGTATCCTACATAGTTAACCGTTATGTTAATGACTTAAGATTTTTTTCTCAATTAAGCGGAATTTATCTTGTATACCCTTCTTATTAACATAACATATGTTCAAATAAAAACGCCTTTTTTAGGAGAAATCGGCTAAATATTGCAATCATGTACTGTCGTTAAGACTTAACGACTACTTTTTTTTGGTTGTTAATTTAACAATAATTTTCGGTAATTAACGACAAAATTTTCCGGACAAAATCGTTAAAATTTGTTACAGAATAGCACTTACCGAAATTATCGTTAACTGCCGACATTCGTCGTTAATTCTGTCGTTAAGGAGTTACAGAATCGCACAACAGACGGAGGTTTCCTGAATAAAATTCATTGAAATTTTGTTTGAGTAGGGTCCAATAGCATAGGTCCAATATAAACGTATCGGAAAAATTTCCACTTCAATACTTGCAATACGATGTCTTGCTGTAAAAGTGGACCAGCATACAAGTTATCATTCTGACTTCTTTTATTTGAAGTGGGACATGATTCATTGAAAACAACTCGCAATTTTGAAGTAATCTTTTCGGGTCTAATTACTGCATGGTGCGCTTCTCTCTCCAAGTTCTTCACATTTTTTAAAGGGAGTGTCACTATGTATCGCCCTTCCGTGTTCCTTTTAGTAGTATCCAAGTAGTTTTGCTCACAAAATGCATCTTCATCTGATCTCAAACTTGTTTTGGGGTCTCCTCCACCTCCCAAAAACGTGTTAACATTTTATCAATGGATATGGTATTGCAAAGTGATATTTGTCTCTTCTTTTGAGTTTCATCCTTCAAGGGTCCGCCAATTATCCATCCAAAAACTGTTTTTTGGGCCAATATGGATCCAATTGAATTCATAGGTGCTCCAATGGTAAATATAAGGGCCCTATGTCCATCCCTATTAGGAGATCAACTTGTTGGCTGACGTAAAATTTCGGGTCTGCTAATTCCAAGTTCGTAGCATCGCGCATTTGTGTTCTTTTCTAAAGTATATGGTGGTAAATTCGAAGGCAAAGATTTCAAAACAGCCCCCCAAACTTCCAATTTAAAATATTGGATCAAGTCTAGATTGTAGTTTAAAAACGCATGCTTTAGCAGAAGTTTCCGAAATGAGTTAGTTTATTCCAGTAACATGAACAAGATTTCGTTAAGTTGGCAAACTTAACGAATTTTTAACTTCTCTGTAATGAATGTGGATTGTGATCCAGAGTCGATTATCGCACGTGCATCATAAAAATGACCATTGGCCTCAATTTGTACTATGGCTGTGGAAAGTAAAGTGTCTCCGGGATGTTGATCTCTATTTCCACCATCCTGGAGAGTCAAAGTTGTAATATTTTCTGGTTCTTGATTGATTGATGTTTGCTGGAACAAATATATGTTAATATTGGGTCGCATCCTGGAAACTTCGACCTTTAGAGTTCCAGAGTTGGATGCAGCTATTCACCGTTCTCTGTAACTTTTGAATGCTGTGGCTTGAGTCGGAAGTAACATTTGGTAAATTGAATAAAATTTTCAGTTGCTCGTTCACCTGCATCCTCTTATTTTCATATCTTTGGTTTAAAATCTTCCAAGCTAGCTCAAAACCGTCATTTGTCATAGGAACATGGCTTATTAATTCCCTTCCTTCGCCAGAAGTCTTCTGTGTCACGTTAAAATATTTTTCCACATTACTAAATTTAGAGCCTTTTATGTAAATTGCGTAAATAAATCACGGAAGATCGGACAAGCATTATAACCTCCCTTAAAAACGTCCGTGTCACATGCTGGTAAATCTCGAAATTGGTGTTGAATCGATTTGCTTCTGCGCCGACAGGGTCTCTCGTTTATTGTCTCCTCTGATTCCTTCTGCTTTAGCGTCTGAATTTGTCCATTTACTGCTGCAATCGCCTTTTATATATATCAATAGCCTCTAAGTAATGCGTCCTCAGCTTGTTTTTTAACGATTGGTTTTTGTCCCTCTTCTGGCTCATAATCGCGGCATTCCACATAAGCTTTCTTCACTTGGTCGTAAAAAGTGTTTAGCTCCACTCGTGATGCCTCCAGGGTATGTATGTCGTCATCAGTGGTAGCAATGCTTAAAATTGAAACGTAATCCTGCAAGTCATTAACGCAGTTTGCAAATTTTAAGCACATAGCTTTATCCATCCTTATTGTAACGAGGGTCAGACTTTAGAACAAATTTTTGTTTTACAAAAGTTTGACAAATTTGCCCTTTACGAGGACAAAGTATTATTTTTATTGGTTATTTAAAACAAATCAAGAATTTTGTCTTTGCAAAATCTTTGTTTCTTACTCCCAAATAAATTGATTGACGACAAAAAGATCTAATTTTGTGAGAGCCGAGGAGTCGACAGCAAATTAAAGTATTTGATAACAAAATATTTCTAAAAGAAAAGCCAGGAACTGAGTCAAAAATTTGATAATAAAAAACCGCAAAGGAGAATTATTTCGAAGAGTAAGAAAACTTATAAAAATGGCTACTCTGCTTGTTCGCCAAATATTTTACGCCAATACAAGAAACGATAGCAAAATAAATCACAAGAAAAATTATTTTCAATTAAAAAAAAATCCACAAAATATCCGACAAGAAAAGGTGTGCTGGGTTGCACAGAAGAAATTATAATTTTCAAAGGAGTCTTGCACCAGAAAAACAATAAATCACTTAATTCCTTTGTTAGGAGGACTTTATTATTTGTTAAAGCTCAAAATACGGAATGATTTAGATTCGAGAATCAAACAATAATTAAATCAGAAAAGTTAAGAATCCCAGCGAAATGTTTCAATCGTGAACAAATGTTTGGGTCAGCAGCAACTTTTCAGCAAACAAGTATAAAAACTCCAATTATTTCCAGAAAGAGAATGACTTGGGTCAAATGCAAAATATTTCAGCAAAGTTCAAAGTAATTTAATTTTCAAAGAAAAAAATATTGCAGCAAAAAGTTGTAAAAAATTACAGTAAAATGTTTCAGCAAAAAAAATTCAAGAAAGATATATTTTGTATCAAGAATAAAAATTTCCATAAGCAAGAATTCAAAATTGTTTTCAAAGAAAAAGTATAGAAAAATGTTTAAGTATATTTTTTAAGGTTGGTTAACCTACAAATCACTGCGCTTGTATACAAAATGCTTTGCAAAAATGCCCAAATTTTTGTGGTTAGTTAACCTCAAAATATTTTAGCGCTTGTCCACCAAACGCGTCCTTTTATCTTATATATTCCAAAAACCGCCAATTTTTCCAAATATTCCCAAAATTGATTTATTGGGAAGCTAATATGGCGATTATGTACAAATATTTCGAAATGTTCAGATGTGTCTGTGTCTCGATGTAAAATATGTTGTAGGGTTGTGTATGAGTCTTTGATAAACGGCGATTTTTTCCAAAAAAATTCCAGAAAAATATATGTAAAATTGCAAGGTTATGGTTGTTAAAAGATGCGCCAAAGTTTGCATATAAACGCTATGTTTGTAATGTAGTTGTTATGTAAAATATTCCCCAAAATGTCTGCTAAGTTTATGTAAATTGTTGTGTCACAATTATGGCGCCAAAATCGCAAAAATAAACGCTTGTTGTGTATACAAAGAGAATATTCCCAAAAAATGAGAGCAGGATTCCAAAAACAAGCAATAATTTCCAATAAAAGAATCAATAACTTCAAAGAGAATTGATTTGTAAAGTTATTGTGAGAATATGTAAGTATTTTTTTCTCAATATGGCTCCAAAAACTCCTATGTAAAAACGTTTAATTATGGCGGGTCAATTTTTAAAAGGTCCCACTGTAACCGATCAGACAATGAGATTAGCAAGAGAGAAGAGAGTCTAAATCGAACGACAGACTTCCAATTTTTCCAAAAAATCATCTGAATTTAGAAAATCAATATTAATTTTCCCGATTTTGGAAAAAAATTACACAAATTTCAACTATTTAATGAGAGAATTCTTGAGTTTTTGTCTGTATGTGTGAATGCGGACGTATTTGTGTATTCCCACGAACAGAGAAAGGGTCAACATCAGTCCTTGGTTGCAAAATGTTGTTAAGCTAGGGTCAAAGGGTGTCAAATTGTATGGTTTATAGCGTTTTCATCTTTAAGCTACAGTGTCGGTGTCAAATTTCGCCGCACCCTGTATTCCTTTCTCCATTCCACGCTTTCAAAGCACAAAAAACTCATTGGTACTCACTTTGACTCTCTGTTTATAGTTGGGAGTGTGTCTATATGTGTTTTTACCCTGGTGTTGTTCAAAAGTTCTGTTCTTCTTATTTATTTGTAGGTTTTCACAATGTTCCACTGTCCTGTTTCACTATTTGTTGTTGCTATGTTCCACTTTTTGATAATGTAATTGCATTTGTTCACCAAAATTATGTCGTTTTTGTTATTTGGTTTCACTGTTTATTTTATCTGTGCCCACTGTATATTTTGTAGATCTTGTATTTGTTGTTGTATTTTTGTGTTTTTTAAAATTTAATTAAATATTTAATTGATTTTAAATTTTTTGATAATAATCACTGGGACCACTGTATGTTGGGTTTGTTATAATTGTTTTCCTACTTCTCTCACAATATGTTTCTATGTTTGTTGTTGTGCACTGGATGTTTCCAAATTATTTTCCACAATCGCTGTTCGTATTGTTGTTGTATTTAAATGTAATTTTACTGAATTTTTCTCATTTTTATTGGAACATTTTTGTTTGACATTTTTCGTTTTTCACCTTTATCACTGTCAATCTTTTTTTTCCAAAATGTGTTTTTTGTTGTTTTTGTATTGTTGGAACACTGTTTGTATGTAATTTTGTTAATTTTCCCACTAAATTATTTATTAACTGTCATTCGTTTGCTACTTGGTATCGTTTGTTTTGATTATTTTCTTTTAGTTGTTCAATATATAAGTGTTCACAGGAATGAACCAGGTGTTCAAGTTCACTTTTTAAATATGGAGAACTATTTATTTTATGATTGAAAATTTTAATTAAATTACTTTTTTGATAAAAACTTTCACTCATTGCAATTTTTAATGATTTAAAAAAAAAACACAATCTGGCTCGATATGGACCAAATGTTTATTTACAAACCTTTGCCTTTTAATTTTGTAAATAATAAGTAAGCTTTTTTGTTTTCTAATTTTAATGTGTTTGGTTTTATTTTGTTTTGTAATTCAATGGATGTTATGTGTGAGTGTGTATGTACAATGTATGCTGATTTGAACTATGTTTTGTAATGTAATTTTTAGGGTTTTAGATAGCACAATTTAACTCTAAATAGACTATAGATTTAATTCAATTGGTTTTTATGTACAGCTTATAGCTGTTTTTACTTAGCACAATATTTATGATATGTTTTAAGTAGATGTAAGTTTTAGTTAATTTTAGGCAAATTTTTTGCAATATTAGGTTTAAGTAGCAAAAATTCTAATTATTTTTTTTAATGTATTTATTGTTTTGTGTTTATTCTAACTTCACTGTTTAACTTTGTGTTTGTTAATATAACAAAATGTAACTTGTTTGTTTTTTTTTTTGTATGTAACTATTTGTTCTTAGTTTTTAAAAAGTGTTCATTTTTCAAATTTTTACTTGTAAGTATGTAACTTGAGCGAGGAGAAGCACGGTCGAACGCTTTAAAAGATCACTGAGCGATCGCTGCTCTTTGCGTTGCTTTATAGGATGACAATTCCAGGATTTTTTGGAAAAGAGAGCAAAATGTTAATAGCTAGCGACCGCGGGTTATATGTATGTGTGTATGTATGTACCAATGTAAATACTGCGAAATTCACCAAAACAACGCTACAGTGCTCGCAATAAGTATGCTCCTAGACCATACAGTTGGTAATTTCCCAAAAATCAATTCGAATGGTGAATACCCTTTGTCGATATGTGGAGTTATGTTGTATGCAAATGCATAATACGGTATCCATTCATTCCAATTATCATAATTCACAAAAGAAAGAAAATATTCGTTTAGGACTCTATGATTTCTTTCAACTGAACCAACTGTCTCATGATGGTAAGGTGTAGAAAATTTCTGTTCTATATTTAACAGTTCGCACATCTCATCCCTCAGTTCATTCACAAATTCTGATCCTCTGTCTGATTTTAGAGTCTTAAATATTCCGTACTTCAATATTAGAGGTTCAATTTAGTTTCTAGCTATCGATTTGGGTTCTTTTGTCTGCATTGATACTGTTATTGCATATTTAGTCAATTCGCATTGCATAGTTAATATATATATGTATCTGAGGGTCTCAAGGGTCCTAGAGTGTCAAATACCACTGTATGAAAGCTACTTAATGGTGTATCCGCTTTCATTAATGATTCTTTGGTATGTCTAATCTATTTATTTCTTTGGCAAAAATCACATTGTAGATACGTATATATTTAAATTATTCGAAAAAAAGATTTGACTGGCATTGCTAAGGCATTTACTGATACAGATGCCACACCAGAAACAATAAGTACGGAAGGAATTCGCTTTCTTCTTGAAGTTTACGGAGCTACAAACACAATTGTTTCAATTGACAAATACCGGTACGTAACGTTTGTAAAAAATACGAGAAACAAAAAACAAGTTCAGCTGCCAACTCTACCTCCAACATCCGCATCTGCTACTCAACACTTATATAGAGTGTACTACCAAGTTCAAACATGGCTTGGGAATGAATTAAACCCTAAAGACTGGGGCTGGAAACTAATAGATAATAGACTAGAACCTATTAAAACGTTACTTCCACCTGCTCCAGAAAAACTCCTCAATACTATTTTTTGCAATTGCAAAAAAGGTTGTAGTGCTAAATGTGGCTGTAGAAAGGTAGGGTTGTTATGTTCTCAAGCATGTACGAATTGCCAAGGTCAGTCTTGTTCAAATTTCCAGTTGATTATCGCAAAGGAAGATACCTGTGATGTTAATGACTCAGCCACTTTTGATCAAATTATAAACCTCCAAGAGGAAGAAGAAATTGAAGAAGAGTTTGTCGTAGAAGGATATGATTCGGACTAAAATATATATACCAAGCTTTAAAATTATCACAAAGATAGTGGAGCAGGCCTATAGGGGAACCCACGTTAAAAAACGCGCTGAGTGTGTTGAACTCTGTTTCAACAAACTAGAATAAGACAATGAATTACTATTTCTCTCTATATTTAAATTTAAACTTAAGTTCCACAATTAACCGAATTAATGCTTGAATTGCATTATAACAATATGGCAACCTTTAATCCAACAGAGCTTTGACTCATTGGATCAAAGGCTGCCATTCATTTTCTGATTCCAAACGTTTCTTTTTTGTCTTTACACAAAATGTCTATTAAAAAATGAAACCTTCACTTGTTGAACGAAAGCTAACGCATTAAGAACGTTTTCCTTAATAAACCGCAACATACCATTGTCACCATTTTGATGAAAAAACCCATTGCCTTTTTATTTCCTTAAAACGCTTTACAATTGAGAAGTTTGACATCGCAGACACCGCTGAAATATCTACAGTCCACTAAAGGCCAACAGCCTTTACGAGCCTCTAAGGAATTAATGAACTAATTTTCTTGGATCACGCCCACCGCTGCTATCTTAAATTTGTTGGAGAAAACCTTGGTTTAAATAAAATGGAAAAAAGGTATGTAAGACTTTACTAAAGTGTGAGCATATAGGTTTTTGTTTAAAAACAAATTGTGGGACTAATTTCAAACGTTGAATTTATATGCTTATTTCACGACATAAGCACCATTAAAAGCTTTCTCCAAGTCGCATTGTTCTTAGTACAAGAACTCTACCCGCTGTTTATACAAAATACAAAAAAAAGCAAAGCAAGAAACAAAATTTTTCTTGCCTTAATGCATCCGCAATTACGCAACACATAAAATCTCTTATTGGTCATGTAATACTCTTCACTCTGTTCGGGTGCAGACCATTGCATATAAATTGAGAGATTACAACAAAGGTTTCTGATTTTTTCCCTTTGTCTCCTTCTTATTTTTCTGTGGTTCATAACAAAGAAAGGGCATAAATCTAATTTATTGATCTGCAAAATTTCAAAAAGAAAATAAAAAATTGTCATACACAATACGTGTAAGGCAAATTGGAACTCTTCAAATCCCTATATTTTAAAAAAAATATATTTGACAAATTCTTGCCCGCCATATATGTATGTACGTATATATATAAGCACATCCATCATAGTTTGGGCAAGTCATTTACCCCAAAAAGCGCGTCTAATTTACAACAATAAACTCCGTCGCTTTGGCATTGAATATTGTGCGTAGAATATTTCTAACATTCAGTGTGTTCGTTTACTCAAAATTTGTACAAATTGTTACTGGATGTTGTTCGTTTACTCTTCAGTACAATGCAAAAGACCTTAGCCGATTACAAGAAGTTACTGAACTTGTACAAATTTGTACGAATTGTTGAGTAAACGAACACACCTATTATTAACATTAGCCAATAAACTATCGGCTCTTAAGGAATCTACTCAATCACCTGTTTGGCCAGACATCGACAATCACGACATTAACATTTTCTCCAACCACCATCATCAACTCTGTTAACAACAGCCAGCAACTGTTTGAGAAATTACTTGCACTTGACTCTGTTACATCAGTGCATCGGTGTGTACAAGACACTGCCTACTGCAGCGATATCTAATCTCTTACTTGTAAACAGTCTGTTAATAATCGACTCCACTCTCTTTTCGTCTGTGGACATGCCGCCCAGCAACCACGCTACATCAAACTCCATGGCATTCATCGGCGCACTTTGCAAATAAACAAAAGTTTAAGCCAGCCAGTTTGTATATCTGTTTGTCAGTGGGTGTGTATGTAACACACTGGACTGCATTGCAAGCCACCGACAGAGTCTCATTACCAGTCTCTGTACGTGAGTTTTCATAGCCAATCAACCACTCTCTTTATATTGTCCATACAGAGTGTGAAATACATACACATTACATACGTTGAACTGCAGTTTCGATGTTAACATAAATAACCATCAGTCAGCGACACGGTCGGCTGTTTGACAACGTATTCTCAGTCGTCTCTTGTATGATTCCGTCTGTGTATATTACACTCTACAATTACCGTCAACCCCACCAAAAGAGTTACTCCAACCATAGAAGTGGTTCCTATTGACAGAGTACAGAAATACAAGTAGCCAACTCGTGCCATGCAGACGGACAGTGTGCTCAAGTCTCTTACTTCAAAATAATAACATCTGAAATAGGCAACAGTAGCCCAATACTTAAACAGTCAAATTATATTAGATGTGCTAAGAATTGCCTCCTACTCACCACAGACTGTTCATACAAAAATAACGTCACCACCCAAATACATATCCTCAACATAATGAGAAAAATAACCACAACAAGAGTACCACGTCACCACCAGCAATCTCTTTAACACTAACAGCAAAACAAGGTGTATTTATCTTCATAAAATAACCAAAGAGTAGTACATAACCGAAACTATTTCAATACACCTACTCTGTACAATCACAAATAGAGATATAGTCGGCATTTGTTTTTTGGCAATCGAGGATGATGGATGGTGTGAAGTTGAATTGACATTCACAATAAATAACTTAATAGAAAACAGAAATAGTTTACAAAAAATTTATTTGGGCAAAAGAAAAAAAATAACCCCACAATTGTGTGGAAAAATATTGTGATAAAATTAAAATAAAATTACTAGTGGAAACAGATTTAAAGAAAAGTGTAAAAACAAATTAAAAGGGCAACAACAAATTATAATAGAATAGCCTAGAAAATAAATAAGAAGAATTGGCAAGCCCACAAACAACACCATATTTTTCTTTAATTGCAACAAAGGTTTGTCTGAATTAAGCACACTTAAAAAATAATGATAATAAATTTATGAAATTGTGTGTCACTGATTGAAAACCCAACGAATTTCTTTCTTCATCGCCTGGAATCATCATTGAACGATCCATCAAACGACAATTGTTCTGCGTGCATATTCTCAAATTTTACGTTCAAACACTATTTATTTGCTAATTGGTAATATTTGTGGAGAAAAGCAACGGTACATCCATTGGAAAGAATAACAACATAAATTACGAGAAACAAATTTGAAGACGTTCAACGAAAAAGAGAATAAAGAAGAAACGAAGATAATAGAGAACCGACTCCTCAGCCCATCGTAAACAAAGATACTGTTTGTACAGTACATCCAATACGAATGATACGAAATCTGTTTGTTGTTAAATTGGTGTCATTCACAATACTCCAATAGACAAGTTACTCTCAAAATACAAGATTAAGTATTAATGAAGTCCTTCCCCGAAACAGTTTCTTTTCAACATTTTTTTATTTGTTTTTTTGTACGAAGTTCATCGAGTTGCCTTCGTTGGAGAAAAAGTCATTTGTAATAATTCGCTAAAATTGGCTTGTCATTTACACAAGGGATCGGTTAAGTGGAAATATTTGTAAGTACGAATATCATTTCTCACTTATTGAACAATTGTCGAAAAATCATATTAACATATTGGCGATAACCTGTTATTTCGTTAGTTTTTTATAACCCCATTGAAAAAGGACAACATTTAGTTGGTTGAAAACATTGTCAGAGTTTTTTAAAGAAGAAATACTCTTCATTTCGGCTGAAAATATCGAAGTTGTAGGTTTCGAAAGTTCTAGTAGGTTTCGAAATTTCAATGAAACTATACAAAATTTGATTAGACCTATGAAAAGTCACCTACGTTAATACCAGAGTATTACCCCTGTCATCTTCCGGTATGCACATACTGCCTACTAAGATCGTGTAACATCATACTAAGAGAACTTCCAGTGCTATTAGTCCATATTTGTGGTATGCCTCAGCCGTTGTTAAAAGGCAAACAAGATAAGTTGTTCTCCTATACTTGTTGATCTCCTTGCATTTATACACACTGTTTAGTCCGCACTATAGGGACTGGGGGGAACAAGTGTTATCGAGGCTCCCCAATGGAGCCAGTACGCCCAATGCGTACGTTTGGCCGTCAATATAAAAAGAAGATAAGAATAAAAACACGATAGTTTTATTAGTAAAAAGGTATGGCTCAATTGCCGTGTATTTATTTGTGGTAAACAATATTACCTTTTGTACAACGATATGTACGCGAAGCTTACGATAAAGCGCGGGTGTTGCTTGCGATTCAAGCTGATCGATCTTCTTTGTTTTGTTTGTTTATGTTTTGTTGTGTTGACATCTGCATAGATGCTTCAAGAGGGCGGTTGTCAAGTGAATATTCGTTGAAATCTCTCATACTATTACAGGGGTGTAATAAATAGGAATGAGGAGATTTCAACGAATATACCTATGCAATTCATAGGGCCAATTAAAAGTTGTAGAATCAATTCTAACTTAAACATTTGCCGCCTCCCTTGAAACATCCAGATGTTTTAACAAATACGATAGAAAAGCATTCAGCATTAGTATGTATAGTGCAGGCGTGAGCATAACCTTTTACATTTTTTCTTTCAAACGATTTTGATTTTTTCTTTGTTTTTAGCATTTCATTTTTTCAAAAACATTCTTACATGCTAAACGATGGGCCATGAGGGACCCGGGCCATTAGGGACCCCGCGGTAAAATGGCCATTAGGGACCATGCGATAAACTTACAAACTAAACGATCGGGCCATTAGGGACCCCGCGGTAAATATGGTCATGAGGGACCATTCAAGTGACTGGGCCATTAGGGACCCAGCTGTTGTGCAGATCACTATAGACCTGGCTAACGAAAGGGCCATTAGGGACCCTGCGAACGATAGTGCAACGTGAGCTAACGTTCGTTATGTTTGTTTGGGGCCGCTTTACAACTATTTTTCCGTACGATTTACGAAAAACCAAATTTAAGTGACAGGACCCGTAACAATCCATCCAAATGATGTATTTTGAGCGAGCAGCGAACCGGATGAAAGTCGAAGAGTATGATCTTTAATTATCTTCGGGTACAAATCTGCTCCTATCAAAATATCTATTGGGCGCGATTCGCCGAATTGAGGATCAGCCAAAACTATATTTGTCAGGTCTTCCTTAAGGTCCGAAGTGACCGAAAATGCTGGAAGATTTCCAGATATGGAATCTACAACAAACGCGGAAGTTTGAAAAATGGACGACCTGTCACCACGACTACGAAGTTTCAATAAACAACTTTTAGGACATGTAGCTGCGACAGTCCCATTAACTCCAGAGATGGTCGATTTATTGGAGTGGACCTGGAGTCCCAGATCCTTCTGAAGTCTTTCCGAAATTAAAGATGACTCAGAAGCCGGGTCGATCAGCGCCCTAGCAGGAAAAGAAGCTCCCTGATGAACGATATTCACCAGCGCTGTTCCCAATAGAACTTTTCTTTCCTGCGTAACGTGGAATGTTTTCCGAACTACCGATGGAGCGCTCGATGTAGACGAAGAATTACTGCTACTATTTAAAGTTCCAGGCCGAAAAGTGGAAGCTGAAGCAGACAACATCGAACTTCTGGGAGTCACAATTTGACTCGGACTGCTCACAATAGAGCGATCTCTGTGCAATAGAGTATGATGTCTCTGATTGCACATTCGACAACAACGACTTTTACAATTTTTGACCTCGTGTCCCTTCTGTAGGCAATTCACACACAAACGATGCCTTTTGACCAATTTATATCTTTCCAACGGCGTACAATTTACGAACCGCTGGCAAACATTTAATTGATGTTGCTGCTCTGCACAAAGAACGCAACAAGTCTTGGGCGACGATGGAAGAGGTGTCGAGAATAGTTTGGGACTGGGAGAAGAGTGAGGAGAAGTACAAGATTTAGTAGACACTTTACAAGTCCAATTATACAAAGTGCCAACACTTCTCATCTCATGCAAACACAGAAGAGTACGAATTCTCTCTGTCAAGAATGCATCTAATTCTTTCCAAGTTGAAAGACGAGACTTATTTTTCACACTCTGCTCCCATAAAGCATAAGTGATCTGAGGCAATTTTTGCAAACAAATGAAAACCACAATCGGATCCCAATTATCCGTAGGTATTTCATAAATTGCCATTGCCGAAAGGCAACTATTGATGCCAAGTTGTATTGACTTAAGTCCCAAACTAGTTTCCTGATCCAACACAGGAAGCGAAAACAACGATTTCAATTGGCTGTGGACAAGCAAACGTGGATTATCGTATGTGGAGTTCAATTCATTCCACGCAAGGTTGAAACTCCTATGAGTTAAAGGAAACTTCGAGACCATTTCTCGAGCCTCACCACTAGTTTTACTCACCAGATGACACAAGCGTTCAATATCTGTCATCTGGGAGTTATTTACATAAACCGCACTAAACAAGTCTCTAAAAGTGGGCCAATTAAGAAAATTTCCATCAAAAGCCTCAATATCCAAAGGAGGTAACGCAAGATTATGATTGCTATTAAAATTTGGAAGATCAACCATAAAGTTTGAGTCTGCTCTAGGTTTCTCAATATTCGATATTGTAGAATTAGATACCTGGGTACCCACATCACGAGAAGTGTGGGACGACAAACTCAGGTCTTTAACATTTGCATCACACGACAGGCTTTTCGAAGAAATATCATGGGGATGCTCCGTTAAGGAATCTACCGAACTATTTTCCAATGAGTACGGGGACATTTTAGCAGAACTACTAAACGTTAACAACAATCTATTTATTATTGACGAACAATTTATACATTTTTGATGCGTCTCCTTATACTTTTCTTGAATGATATTTAGTTTTTCGGGATTTTCTATAGAAGAGAGGCATTTATTAAAAGCTTCCTGTAAGTTCTTCCACAATTTTCCAATTTCTTCACTCTTAACTTCAAGGTCAAAAAAGTCAATGTCCTCTTCTTTTAATGCGCTTAGGTTTGCGGCGAAAGTCACGATAGACTTAGAAGCAAGAATGAATAAAGTCATAGGAGTGAAAGCCATATTAGTAAAAAACTACAATCTTTTATTAACAGCAAAAATGAAGGTCTATTAAATATATTACTTTCCACAAAAGGATAAATTCTCAAACTACCAATTGTAGCGTGCTGATTTAAAATCGGAAATCTGAAACAATATTCAAAATCCCACAAATTGCATCAAATTATTGTAACGAAAATCAACCAAAAAAAAGCAATTGACAAATCTAAGGGTCTAGGAACAACCTATTTACAATAATAATTTTAAACCAATAGTTTAATATCAAAATTTGTAAAATAAATTTAGAAAAAAACCAAAAAAGGCGATATGCGATATAGATTGTCCAAAAATATTTAGCACAGATATTTATCCACCAAAATTATACAAATAACTACCGAATGTAGCGTATTTGTTTCTAAAAAAATGCAACTGGAAAATCAAACTATATCAAAATTCCAATAAAAATATAGAATTCGCTAAAATATGTGTAAAAACCAACAAATAATATCCAACTATCGACCAAAATTACGCGAAATAACTACCGAACGTAGTGAATATTTGTCCAAAAATGCAAGGGGAAATTCGAACGATATCAAAATTCCAGAAAAATAATTACAAAATTAGCACAAATAATTTCTAAAATACTCTCTACACAAGAAAAAGTCCAATTGACCGGTTGTAGGGTGCATGCAATATTAAATTTATACAAATAACCACCGAATGTAGTGTATTTGTGTCCAATAATGCAACAAAAATTTCAAACTATATTGAAATTCCAAAATATATACAAATCGCAATAAATATGTTTAAATAACTCCCTACACAAGAAAAGGTCCAATCGACCGATTGTAGGGTTCACGCAATTCCAAAATGTCCAAAAATATTATTAAAAAGTTCCCTGACACCGATTTATTATATTTACTATAAAATATAATAATATGTGTCACAGTACTAATTTACTGACCGGGTACTGTGTAATAATACACCGGCGGGAGACAGTGCAATAAAAACGGACACGACAGAAAGAGGAATTACCAAAATGCAATATTTATGCGTACATGCGTGTGTGTATATATTTGCATGCAAGCCACTTACTGACCGACTAGACGGTACGACAAAGCGACGATGCTGGAGTATGTAGATATACGAACGTGTGTTTATCAGAGCAGAAGGGACCACGAATAGGCCGTGCAGTGTAAATATGTAAACGATGTATTTATGAAAGTATGTTTGAATATTTACACTGCTAAAGCTAGCGAAAACTAAATCAATGCAAATCAATGTAGATTTGGGGAATATTTCTGCAACAACAAAGCAATAAGTAAAAGAAATTTACCACGACAAATTAGGAGAAAAAGAACGAAAAATAAGCGAAATATTTGGAACAAAATATTTATTATTTTTGTTTTGATTTTGTTATTCCCGTATGTCTGTACGTCTGTCCACGATTTGGACTTTGACCGACCGACAAAAAGAGGGAATCTGTGACGTTGTAAAACGAGATGACCACAAACAAACGAACGAACACTTGTTTTTTATTTATTTTGATGCTCACAATGCACTATACGTACCTTGTAAGGAAGGTGTGATGATGGACTGTATATTTATTTAGCTTTCCCAAAGATGAAGCGATGATCCAATCTGGCTCGAATTGACCAAATGTTTAGTCCGCACTATAGGGACTGGGGGGAACAAGTGTTATCGAGGCTCCCCAATGGAGCCAGTACGCCCAATGCGTACGTTTGGCCGTCAATATAAAAAGAAGATAAGAATAAAAACACGATAGTTTTATTAGTAAAAAGGTATGGCTCAATTGCCGTGTATTTATTTGTGGTAAACAATATTACCTTTTGTACAACGATATGTACGCGAAGCTTACGATAAAGCGCGGGTGTTGCTTGCGATTCAAGCTGATCGATCTTCTTTGTTTTGTTTGTTTATGTTTTGTTGTGTTGACATCTGCATAGATGCTTCAAGAGGGCGGTTGTCAAGTGAATATTCGTTGAAATCTCTCATACTATTACAGGGGTGTAATAAATAGGAATGAGGAGATTTCAACGAATATACCTATGCAATTCATAGGGCCAATTAAAAGTTGTAGAATCAATTCTAACTTAAACACACACCATTTCTCGTATATGGTTTTTCAGACAAGCCGTTGCGGAAATCCAAGAAAGTAAATAATAAAAATTGTTCCAAAATAATTAGATCAGATTTTCTCTCACCATATTCGTCGTTGCTGTGGAGGTGATATAATTCAGCCAAGTTATTCCCGTACTACCCATTTTGTACATGGTATCATTTCTCCCAAAAACTGATTTCGCTTACTGAGTAATTAGTGACATACGACCGCCTATAATATTTGCTGTTGCCAAAGACAAATTAGTATTTTAGGAGAAACATCATACAACTGCCTCTATCTAGAAACGGTCACTGAGTTATAGACATTTTTTGAGCCTTCATGAGAAACTATTTAAAAATAATGCATTTGAAAATCGCAGAATTCAACTTAAATCGATGATACTATACACACATAAGCTCTTTTTCAGAACTTAAAACGTTTTGAAATTTTGACATTTCTACAATCCCCAACGCACGTTTTAAATGACAATTTATTCAATTTAAAACTATTTTTAAACTTTAACTGTTAACAAACAAAAAAAAATCATCAAAGTTGTTGGTAGACTATATTGCATTTTTGATAAACTCTAACGCATAGAAGCTTCAAGGAAAATCTATTAAAATTCTGGTTTTTACATCTGAGGAAAACTGCTTACTTATAATATATATATATCTTCATATGGGTGTTTTTTAATCGGAAAATGTTATAGTTTCATGTTAAGAGTATGTAGCATCAGATTAATAGAAAATTCATTGCCATAAGTTCATAATTTTATCACACATTTAAACCGTTGTTTAGAAAACAAAAACAAAAAAACAAAAAAAGAAAACAAAAAAAAAAGAAAAGAATAAAGTATTTCAATTGAAGTTAATTAGCTGCTTCATCCTAAAAGAGACTGTGATAAGGTCTTATTCTCTTCTAAACCACATTCGCATTTCAACTGCAATCTTCCTATTTCAATCTGTTCACAGACGAAGAATTCTCTTTACTGTTTCGTTATACCATTTAGAGCTAGCAGCTGATAAATCGTAAAAAAAAACTCGCATAACATAATACATGTTAACAGAGTATCAAACATAAATAACACATTGCTTTCAATTGGTGTGTAACATTTCCGATAGATGAGTTTTAAATTGTTGTACATATGAAGACTGTTCGATTTCTAGTTTTTACAAACCTCAAAACTCTCGGTGTTTTTTCTAATTAGTTAATAGAAAAAATATTCGTTGATGAAATTTAAGGTAAAACCCCGTTGTTATTGCTCGCAAGGTACCACTTAGGAGACTAGTCTTTTTTAAATATTTGTCGCAAATATTTTTTTCAACTGATAAATTCTCCAATCTTCTGAACAAAAAATACCCTATCGGATCGAACCACATACAAATTATTCTCAAAGAACAATGGCTACAAATGATGTCGAGAGAGCACCTGATAAATTTATTTTCTTTTCGGACCAAGTGGTCCACATTCTGTGCTAATTTTCAGCAAACTCCTGTTGAGGACCATACGGCCTCTAGTTTGCAGGTCGAGTTAGACGACCTAGAAAGGAGATGGCGCCAACTGGTTCAAATATATAAACAAGAAATGACGTCAGAGAGCGAACAAGTAACCACAACAATGAGAAACACAGTACATGCCAAATTTACAGAATCTTGTAGATCATACCAGGAGTGTAAAGCTTCGATTCTCGACCTCGTTCAAATCGAGAAACAGAAATTGGAAAAGTCAGAATCAAAATCCAATGCTTCCACCAAGATTTCAAAATGATTGCATTTATTCTTTAAAATTACCGCCTTGACACCGAGCTGTTCAATGGCGGGTACGACAAATGGCCAAGTATCCGCGACATGTTTAGCGCTATATATATTAAACATGAGAAGCTCTCGCCAGCTCAAAAACTGTTTCATTTGCGCGCCAAAACCAGAGGCGAAGCTAATCAAATTGTTAAAAGGTTTCCTCTAACTGATGATAATTTAACTCTAGCCTGGGACGCTTTGCATCAGCGTTATAAAAACAAACGCATTCTCGTAAATCATCAGCTAAGGAAAATTTTTGAAATGGATCACGTTTCTTCCGAAAAAGGGAAATCTTTACGAAATTTACAATACAGCATCAACAATTGCCTTTCTGTCCTTCGGACTTACAACATCTCTGTAATATCCTGGGACCCTATATTGGTATATTGGGTCTCTTCAAAATTACCCGAAGAAACCCTATCTGATTGGGAGAGTTCCCTTTCCGATCATAAGGAAATGCCATCATGGGATCAACTAGACGATTTCATTACTAAGAGATTGAACATGCTTGAATCAATTTCTGATATGAGGAAGCCTTCCACGAATGCAACAACTTCCAATAAAGTTAACAGTTACAACACATCTATTGATTCTCCTTATAAGCCATGCAAGGCATGCAGCAAAATCATTCGTTACGAAATTGTTTCAAATTTCGCTCTTGGCCACTTGTAGAGAAAAGAAAATTTATCTCGGATAACAAAATATGTGAAAATTGTTTGTCTTACGGACACACAGCAAAGAAATGCAAGAGTAAGCATCTATGTCAATCGTGTTAACAACCGCACCAATCTATGCTACATTCAGAGGGAGGAAAACATTACAAATCCAATTGGCAAGTGCCAAAATCCTCATCTGCTTCCTATCATGAAGAAACATACAATGAAGAACAGCCTTCTACTTCCGCTGCGGCTTATTCTGAGACCTTGAACATCCAAAATCACTTTTCTCAATCGGGGCAAAAAACTGTCTTGCCCACAGCCTTAGTGGATATAGAACACCAAGGTATTCTGTTTACGAATCGTGCCTTTATTGATCAAGGCTCCCAAGAATCATTTATATCAAATCGAATTATAAACCGCTTTGAGATTCCGACTAAGAAATCTCACCTATAGACATGCTAATAGGAAGTGACATACTTCCATCTATCATAAAACTAGGACTAGAAAAACATATATCTGGAAACCTACTAGCCCAAAACACCGAATTCGGCTGGATAATCAGCGGGAAACCATCCCCCAATTCCGTAGTTACCTTTGCCTCTTGGTCCAACAATACTGATCCCATTAATGAAGAACTAAAGAAGTTCTTGGAACTAGAAACTATTCCCAATGAAAAGTCCTTGTCTGCGGCAGACATCTGGTGCGAGATGTTTTACAAGAACACAGTAAATCGAAGATCTGATGGGAGATATATTGTTAGATTACCATTTATTCCTGACTTGCCAACTGGAAAACATTTGGGGTCTTCAAGACGTTCAGCCATGGGCCCAATTTTACGAATGGAGAAAACTCTTGAAAAGAACCCAGATCTAGCATCTGAATACATTTCGGTATTATCAGAATATTTAACATTGGGACACATGAGTCCAACAACAAGTTCAGAAATAATTGAAAACGACCGTTTTTTATCTTTCTATTTACCACATCATGCCATCGTTAAACCTGAACGAACATCGACTAAAGTGCGGGTCGTGTTCAATGCATCAAAACGAACGGAAAGTGGCCAATCCCTAAACGATATTCTCTACACTGAGCCCACATTACAAAACGATTTGATGAACATAGTTCTAAAATGGCGATTCTTCAAATATGTTTTTAACGGCGACATTCAGAAAATGTACCGCCAAATACTGGTTCATGAAGACGACCAACAATTTCAAAGAGTTCTGTTTCGGACTTCTCCTGCAGAGAAAGTCCAAGATTTATGTTTGAAAACTGTTACTTTTGGGGTAAACTGTGCCCCCTACTTGGCTATCAGAACTTTGCATCAATTGAGCGAAGATTGCAGTATTTCGCATCCAACCGCAGCCTGCATATTAAAGAACCAAACTTATGTCGATAATATCTTATCTGGAGCTCATTCACTCATAGAAGCAAAATCCCATCTCCATGAGTTGATTGAATTGCTCAATTCTGCCGGGTTTCCGTTGAAGAAAATCACATCTAACCATTCTCAAATTCTGAATAATTTGCCCCCGGAGGACCTTCTTAGTGAAGATTTCCTAAGAATTGAAGATCTAAGTGAGACAAAAACTCTTGGAATACAGTGGAACGCAATGGTGGACTTTTTCTTCTACAAAGTTACTCCAATCGATTTACCTACTACTTCTGTAACAAAACGAAGGGTTTTGTCAATTGTTGCAAAATTATTTGATCCCGCGGGTTGGCTAACCCCAATAATAGTCGTTGCAAAGGTTTTAATGCAGCAGCTTTGGATAGATGGCACGAATTGGGATGAAGAAATAAAGCCAAACTCCTTTGAAATATGGAAATCGTTCATTCTAAATCTCTCTGACATCCACCATATTAAATTCCCAGTTGGATTAAATTCTCCCCTGAAAGTAGAATTCAAATTCACGGGTTTTGCGATGCATCAGAAAAGGCCTACCGTGCCTGTTTGTACATTCGTGCCATCTCTGAAGATAATGTCGTCGACACAAACTTACTAGTTTCCAAAAGCAAAGTTGCTCCGCTAAAAACCGTTAGCCTGCCCAGGCTAGAATTGTGTGGTGCAGCTATGTTGTCCAGGCTTGTAAAATCTGTCTGTAAAAACCTCGATATACCAACGCCTGAATTATACTTATGGACTGATTCCACAATCACGCTATCGTGGATCAGTAAACCCCCGTACCATTGAAAACATTCGGTGCCCATAAATTTTCCGAGATTTGGATAATGTCGGAAACGCAACCTGGAAACACCTTCCATCCGCCTACAACCCCGCCGATCTTGGAACTCGGGGGTGTACTGCAGAAGAACTTATTTCCAACACTCTCTGGTGGCATGGGCCAAAGTGGTTGAATAAAGAACCTTCTTACTGGCCAGAGTACAACAAAAATTCAAGAACCAGAACTTGCAAAAAAGATTTCTTCACTCCATACCCAAATTGTAGGAGATGTCCTTTTAGACGATTTTTCATCCTTACCCCGGGCTCTTAAAATCTATGCATACATTTTTAGTTTCACTAACGGATGTCGAAAGAATGTTACTCCTGGTTTACGAGAGCATGTTATTGAAACTCGAGAAATTTCCTTTGTAAAGTTTCACCTGATACGAATGGCGCAAAAGTCGCATTATCCATGGGAATACCAAGCCCTTGAAACAAATCAGCCTATTCCCTCAAAAAGCAGACTGCTGACACTAAATCCGTTCCTGGACGACAACAAACTACTTCGTGTTAATGGTCGTTTAATCAGTGCTGACATGAGTAACAATGAAAAATATCCCATCATTTTGCCTGAAAAGTCTCGATTCTGTAATCTATTAATTAAATTTACTCATCAATTTCTATTACACGCTGAACATCAAGCCATGTTGCGAGCAATCCGACAAGAATTTTTTGTGATACACTTAAAAAGTGCTGTTCGATTCTGTATTCGAAATTGTCGGACATGCAAAATCTATAAACACCGCGTTCAAAATCAAATTATGGCCGCTTTACCATCTGA
This sequence comes from Musca autumnalis, assembly GCF_047663935.1. Taxonomy (NCBI): domain Eukaryota; kingdom Metazoa; phylum Arthropoda; class Insecta; order Diptera; family Muscidae; genus Musca; species Musca autumnalis. The sequence continues at coordinate 148,179 of NW_027411867.1, forward strand.
AAGATGCACGTTCTCATTACCATTCACCAATACCGGACTTGATTTCGCTGGACCTTTTGATATTAAAACGTCCCGTCTCAGAAATGCTAAATTGGAAAAAGGTTATGCCGCCATTTTCGTCTGCCTTTCCACTCGAGCTGTCCGCTTAGAAGTTTGTTCCGAATTAACATCCGATTCTTTTCTTGCCAACTTCAGCCGTTTTATCGGAAGAAGAGGCTTACCAAATCAAGTATTCTCTGATAATGGATCCAACTTCGTAGGTCTCAGTCGTTCCTTAAATCAACAGTACAAAACGTTTATATGAACAGCGGAACAACACATAATCTCCAAATATAATTTGCATAATTTTACATGGCATTTTATTCCGCCTCACGCTCCACACATGGGAAAGCAAAAGTATACATATGAAGAGTTTTCTACTCTACTAGTTAGAATCGAAAGCATTCAGAACTCGAGACCGCTGTCACCGTTGAGTGAAGAACCTAACGAATTAATACCACTTACTCCCGGTCATTTACAGAGAGGAGCTCCATTAATTGCAGCACCTGAAAACTTCTCGGATAACTTGACACTAACGAATCGATGGAAAAGACCCAAAACTTTTCAACTGCACTTTGCGAAACGCTGGAAAAATGAGTATATCACAGGACTGCAACGGAGATATAAATGGAAAACCACCCAACGAGACTTAAAAGCTAATGACTTCGTTGTAATCAAAGATGACAATCTTCCTCCTACCGATTGGCGACTGGGGAGAGTAATTAAGGTGTTTATGGGTAAAGATTCAAAGGTTCGCGTAGCAGAAATTCGCACGCAGAACGGAATCATTGTTCGCCCGCTAGTCAAACTATGCATTCTCCCGAATTGTTAGATTTCCTATATATGCTCACATCTTAGTAACCTCTTACATTTCAGCCCATCTTCACTGCCAAAATGTCGCATTTGTCAAGAGCGACACTTTCTAAAATACTGCCCTACCTTCCATGAAATGGATGTCCATAAGCGTCGAAACGTGGCTAGGCATAAGGGCTTCTGCTTTAATCGCCTGTGCACGGCTCACAAACGCGAATTTTGTCCTAGCCGAAAAACGTGCATGGTGTGCCACCAAGGACATCATACTATGTTGCACGTCGACGCGAAGCCCACAACAAAATCTACTCCGAACCAAAGATCACCATCACCCAGCGATAGCCTTGAGCCCAGGTCCAAGAACAACAGAACAGGTCGGTCCACCAAACGCGGTACCAAATCCAAGCCCTCCTCTTCGTCTTCAACACAACGGCACCGATAAAATGTCAGCGAGAGGTTGAGTTGTCGCACAAGAACACATATTTTTTTGCCAACTGCGTCAGCAAAAGTCATCACTACAGAAGGATGCGACAAAGTTCGGCTTCTACTAAACTCTGGAAAAGCCCATACGATGATATCTGTCAAGTTAGTAGAGCGCTTGCAACTTAAAATTACACAGAGGGCAAGGAAAACCTATACAACCATCAATCTGCAGTCGTTCCACGATCACTCAGTCAAAATACAAATATACGGAGAAGTTCGATGTCATCACAATTTTACATCACCCGATCCAACTAAAGAAAAACATCTGCAATCAGTCTACAATCACTTGAACGATTTAGCCGATCCACACTTTTTCAACCCAATTAACGTTGAAATCATTATTGCTAACGACCAGATCCCAAAAATTATAAAGGCTGGCCTAATTCAAACCGCATCCAACATGCCCATCGCCCAAAGCTCCGCATTTGGTTGGATAATATCCGGCGGATGTCAATACTGAGTTGCATTCCAGCAAAAGGGGGCGGCATGTTGAACTCTGTTTCAACAAACTAGAATAAGACAATGAATTACTATTTCTCTCTATATTTAAATTTAAACTTAAGTTCCACAATTAACCGAATTAATGCTTGATTTGAATTATAACAATATGGCAACCTTTAATCCAACAGAGCTTTGACTCATTGGATCAAAGGCTGCCATTCATTTTCTGATTCCAAACGTTTCTTTTTTGTCTTTACACAAAATGTCTATAAAAAAGAAAACCTTCACTTGTTGTACGAATGCCAATAGAATCAGAACCTTTTGTTAATAAACCGCAACATCAATTTGAAACCCGAAGACATTGCTGCCTTTTTATTTTTCATAAAAATAACCGCTTATCAATTGGGAAATTGACACCGCAGAAACCGCTGAATCTTCTACAGTCCACTCGAAGACAATTTCCGCAATTGTTCAGAGTGCACTACCTCACAGGTGGTGTGGAAATGTGTGCATATCGTGATTTGATTGTCTCGTATCTCAATAATAATAGATTTTATGTAGAATCAGTAAATAATATATTTGTAGAGAATTTTTTATTCTACAACTTTTTTTACCTACTTTTTAATCGAATTTAGCGTTTTCGAAGCAAATGAAAAACAACTGCGTCATGTAAATTTCCTCTTAGGTGCCGTGGTAATGAGTGCATATTGTGTATTGATTGCCTTGTATCTTAGGAAGTGACTCATATGTGGACATCGTAAGGAGCAATCTTATAGAAATTTGTAAAATAAAACTTTTTCTTCAAACTCTTTTTGGTATATTCTACGGTTTTCGAAATAAGTTTGAAATAATCGCGACAGGTCAACTAACGCACAGGAGCCGTAAAATTACTTAAGTTTTCTATATTGCGTGGTTCATATCTCAAGAACCGTAGAACCTAGGACAACGTTTTAAAGGACATTTGAATAGAAAATTTTCTTCTTCGCCTCGGTATGAAATAACCTACAGTTTCCGAGATATGAGCAAAAAAAACCCCAAAATTTGACCTTTGACCCCGAATAACTTTTTTGCACACATGGGATCGGTGGGGACTTTTAGGATGTTCCTTCTAATGGCCAACCCTAGCTCTCCACCAAAATTCAGCTTTGTGGGAATTTTTGCTATTTCCCCCTTATACACATGTCTATTTTGGCCGGACTAGTATGGTTATTGAACATAGTGTTCAACTACCTTCAGCCGTTTTATCGGAAGAAGAGGCTTACCAAATCAAGTATTCTCTGATAATGGATCCAACTTCGTAGGTCTAGGTCGTTCCTTAAATCAACAGTACAAAACGTTTATATGAACCGCGGAACAACACATAATCTTTAAATATAATTTGCATAATTTCACATGGCATTTTATTCCGCCTCACGCTCCACACATGGGAGGTATTTGGGAAGCAGCCGTAAAAAGCATGAAGACCCATCTCAAAAAGATTGCTGGAAAGCAAAAGTATACATATGAAGAGTTTTCTACTCTACTAGTTAGAATCGAAAGCATTCAGAACTCGAGACCGCTGTCACCGTTGAGTGAAGAACCTAACGAATTAATACCACTTACTCCCGGTCATTTACTGAGAGGAGCTCCATTAATTGCAGCACCTGAAAACTTCTCGGATAACTTGACACTAACGAATCGATGGAAAAAGACTCAAAACTCTTCAACTGCACTTTGCGAAACGCTGGAAAAATGAGTATATCACAGGACTGCAACGGAGATATAAATGGAAAACCACCCAACGAGACTTAAAAGCTAATGACTTCGTTGTAATCAAAGATGACAATCTTCCTCCTACCGATTGGCGACTGGGGAGAGTAATTAAGGTGTTTATGGGTAAAGATTCAAAGGTTCGCGTAGCAGAAATTCGCACGCAGAACGGAATCATTGTTCGCCCGCTAGTCAAACTATGCATTCTCCCGAGCGACACTTTCTGAAATAACCTACAGTTTCCGAGATATGAGCAAAAAAAAACCCAAAATTTGACCTTTGACCCCGAATAACTTTTTTGCACACATGGGATCGGTGGGGACTTTTAGGATGTTCCTTCTAATGGCCAACCCTAGCTCTCCACCAAAATTCAGCTTTGTGGGAATTTTTGCTATTTCCCCCTTATACACTAGTATGGTTATTGAACATAGTGTTCAACTACCTTCAGCCGTTTTATCGGAAGAAGAGGCTTACCAATCAAGTATTCTCTGATATGGATCCAACTTCGTAGGTCTCAGTCGTTCCTTAAATCAACAGTACAAAACGTTTATATGAACCGCGGAACAACACATAATCTTTAAATATAATTTGCATAATTTCACATGGCATTTTATTCCGCCTCACGCTCCACACATGGGAGGTATTTGGGAAGCAGCCGTAAAAAGCATGAAGACCCATCTCAAAAAGATTGCTGGAAAGCAAAAGTATACATATGAAGAGTTTTCTACTCTACTAGTTAGAATCGAAAGCATTCAGAACTCGAGACCGCTGTCACCGTTGAGTGAAGAACCTAATGAATTAATACCACTTACTCCCGGTCATTTACTGAGAGGAGCTCCATTAATTGCAGCACCTGAAAACTTCTCGGATAACTTGACACTAACGAATCGATGGAAAAGACTCAAAACTCTTCAACTGCACTTTGCGAAACGCTGGAAAAATGAGTATATCACAGGACTGCAACGGAGATATAAATGGAAAACCACCCAACGAGACTTAAAAGCTAATGACTTCGTTGTAATCAAAGATGACAATCTTCCTCCTACCGATTGGCGACTGGGGAGAGTAATTAAGGTGTTTATGGGTAAAGATTCAAAGGTTCGCGTAGCAGAAATTCGCACGCAGAACGGAATCATTGTTCGCCCGCTAGTCAAACTATGCATTCTCCCGAATTGTTAGATTTCCTATATATGCTCACATCTTAGTAACCTCTTACATTTCAGCCCATCTTCACTGCCAAAATGTCGCATTTGTCAAGAGCGACACTTTCTAAAATACTGCCCTACCTTCCATGAAATGGATGTCCACAAGCGTCGAAACGTGGCTAGGCATAAGGGCTTCTGCTTTAATCGCCTGTGCACGGCTCACAAACGCGAATTTTGTCCTAGCCGAAAAACGTGCATGGTGTGCCACAAAGGACATCATACTATGTTGCACGTCGACGCGAAGCCACAACAAAATCTACTCCGAACCAAAGATCACCATCACCCAGCGATAGCCTTGAGCCAAGGTCCAAGAACAACAGAACAGGTCGGTCCACCAAACGCGATACCAAATCCAAGCCCTCCTCTTCGTCTTCAACACAACGGCACCGATAAAATGTCAGCGAGAGGTTGAGTTGTCGCACAAGAACACATATTTTTTTGCCAACTGCGTCAGCAAAAGTCATCACTACAGAAGGATGCGACAAAGTTCGGCTTCTACTAAACTCTGGAAAAGCCCATACGATGATATCTGTCAAGTTAGTAGAGCGCTTGCAACTTAAAATTACACAGAGGGCAGGGAAAACCTATACAACCATCAATCTGCAGTCGTTCCACGATCACTCAGTCAAAATACAAATATACGGAGAAGTTCGATGTCATCACAATTTTACATCACCCGATCCAACTAAAGAAAAACATCTGCAATCAGTCTACAATCACTTGAACGATTTAGCCGATCCACACTTTTTCAACCCAATTAACGTTGAAATCATTATTGCTAACGACCAGATCCCAAAAATTATAAAGGCTGGCCTAATTCAAACCGCATCCAACATGCCCATCGGATAATATCCGGCGGATGTCAATACTGAGTTGCATTCCAGCAAAAGGGGGCGGCATGTTGAACTCTGTTTCAACAAACTAGAATAAGACAATGAATTACTATTTCTCTCTATATTTAAATTTAAACTTAAGTTCCACAATTAACCGAATTAATGCTTGATTTGAATTATAACAATATGGCAACCTTTAATCCAACAGAGCTTTGACTCATTGGATCAAAGGCTGCCATTCATTTTCTGATTCCAAACGTTTCTTTTTTGTCTTTACACAAAATGTCTATAAAAAAGAAAACCTTCACTTGTTGTACGAATGCCAATAGAATCAGAACCTTTTGTTAATAAACCGCAACATCAATTTGAAACCCGAAGACATTGCTGCCTTTTTATTTTTCATAAAAATAACCGCTTATCAATTGGGAAATTGACACCGCAGAAACCGCTGAATCTTCTACAGTCCACTCGAAGACAATTTCCGCAATTGTTCAGAGTGCACTACCTCACAGGTGGTGTGGAAATGTGTGCATATCGTGATTTGATTGTCTCGTATCTCAATAATAATAGATTTTATGTAGAATCAGTAAATAATATATTTGTAGAGAATTTTTTATTCTACAACTTTTTTTACCTACTTTTTAATCGAATTTAGCGTTTTCGAAGCAAATGAAAAACAACTGCGTCATGTAAATTTCCTCTTAGGTGCCGTGGTAATGAGTGCATATTGTGTATTGATTGCCTTGTATCTTAGGAACGGTGACTCATATGTGGACATCGTAAGGAGCAATCTTATAGGAAATTTTGTAAAATAAAACTTTTTCTTCAAACTCTTTTTGGTATATTCTACGGTTTTCGAAATAAGTTTGAAATAATCGCGACAGGTCAACTAACGCACAGGAGCCGTAAAATTACTTAAATTTTCTATATTGCGTGGTTCATATCTCAAGAACCGTAGAACCTAGGACAACGTTTTAAAGGACATTTGAATAGAAAATTTTGTGGTTTCCAAATCTCTTCTTCGCCTCGGTATGAAATAACCTACAGTTTCCGAGATATGAGCAAAAAAAAAACCAAAATTTGACCTTTGACCCCGAATAACTTTTTTGCACACATGGATCGGTGGGGACTTTTAGGATGTTCCTTCTAATGGCCAACCCTAGCTCTCCACCAAAATTCAGCTTTGTGGGAATTTTTGCTATTTCCCCCTTATACACATGTCTATTTTGGCCGGACTAGTATGGTTATTGAACATAGTGTTCAACTACCTTCAGCCGTTTTATCGGAAGAAGAGGCTTACCAAATCAAGTATTCTCTGATAATGGATCCAACTTCGTAGGTCTAGGTCGTTCCTTAAATCAACAGTACAAAACGTTTATATGAACCGCGGAACAACACATAATCTTTAAATATAATTTGCATAATTTCACATGGCATTTTATTCCGCCTCACGCTCCACACATGGGAGGTATTTGGGAAGCAGCCGTAAAAAGCATGAAGACCCATCTCAAAAAGATTGCTGGAAAGCAAAAGTATACATATGAAGAGTTTTCTACTCTACTAGTTAGAATCGAAAGCATTCAGAACTCGAGACCGCTGTCACCGTTGAGTGAAGAACCTAACGAATTAATACCACTTACTCCCGGTCATTTACTGAGAGGAGCTCCATTAATTGCAGCACCTGAAAACTTCTCGGATAACTTGACACTAACGAATCGATGGAAAAGACTCAAAACTCTTCAACTGCACTTTGCGAAACGCTGGAAAAATGAGTATATCACAGGACTGCAACGGAGATATAAATGGAAAACCACCCAACGAGACTTAAAAGCTAATGACTTCGTTGTAATCAAAGATGACAATCTTCCTCCTACCGATTGGCGACTGGGGAGAGTAATTAAGGTGTTTATGGGTAAAGATTCAAAGGTTCGCGTAGCAGAAATTCGCACGCAGAACGGAATCATTGTTCGCCCGCTAGTCAAACTATGCATTCTCCCGAGCGACACTTTCTGAAATAACCTACAGTTTCCGAGATATGAGCAAAAAAAAAAACCCAAAATTTGACCTTTGACCCCGAATAACTTTTTTGCACACATGGGATCGGTGGGGACTTTTAGGATGTTCCTTCTAATGGCCAACCCTAGCTCTCCACCAAAATTCAGCTTTGTGGGAATTTTTGCTATTTCCCCCTTATACACATGTCTATTTTGGCCGGACTAGTATGGTTATTGAACATAGTGTTCAACTACCTTCAGCCGTTTTATCGGAAGAAGAGGCTTACCAAATCAAGTATTCTCTGATAATGGATCCAACTTCGTAGGTCTCAGTCGTTCCTTAAATCAACAGTACAAAACGTTTATATGAACCGCGGAACAACACATAATCTTTAAATATAATTTGCATAATTTCACATGGCATTTTATTCCGCCTCACGCTCCACACATGGGAGGTATTTGGGAAGCAGCCGTAAAAAGCATGAAGACCCATCTCAAAAAGATTGCTGGAAAGCAAAAGTATACATATGAAGAGTTTTCTACTCTACTAGTTAGAATCGAAAGCATTCAGAACTCGAGACCGCTGTCACCGTTGAGTGAAGAACCTAACGAATTAATACCACTTACTCCCGGTCATTTACTGAGAGGAGCTCCATTAATTGCAGCACCTGAAAACTTCTCGGATAACTTGACACTAACGAATCGATGGAAAAGACTCAAAACTCTTCAACTGCACTTTGCGAAACGCTGGAAAAATGAGTATATCACAGGACTGCAACGGAGATATAAATGGAAAACCACCCAACGAGACTTAAAAGCTAATGACTTCGTTGTAATCAAAGATGACAATCTTCCTCCTACCGATTGGCGACTGGGGAGAGTAATTAAGGTGTTTATGGGTAAAGATTCAAAGGTTCGCGTAGCAGAAATTCGCACGCAGAACGGAATCATTGTTCGCCCGCTAGTCAAACTATGCATTCTCCCGAATTGTTAGATTTCCTATATATGCTCACATCTTAGTAACCTCTTACATTTCAGCCCATCTTCACTGCCAAAATGTCGCATTTGTCAAGAGCGACACTTTCTAAAATACTGCCCTACCTTCCATGAAATGGATGTCCACAAGCGTCGAAACGTGGCTAGGCATAAGGGCTTCTGCTTTAATCGCCTGTGCACGCTCACAAACGCGAATTTTGTCCTAGCCGAAAAACGTGCATGGTGTGCCACAAAGGACATCATACTATGTTGCACGTCGACGCGAAGCCCACAACAAAATCTACTCCGAACCAAAGATCACCATCACCCAGCGATAGCCTTGAGCCAAGGTCCAAGAACAACAGAACAGGTCGGTCCACCAAACGCGATACCAAATCCAAGCCCTCCTCTTCGTCTTCAACACAACGGCACCGATAAAATGTCAGCGAGAGGTTGAGTTGTCGCACAAGAACACATATTTTTTTGCCAACTGCGTCAGCAAAAGTCATCACTACAGAAGGATGCGACAAAGTTCGGCTTCTACTAAACTCTGGAAAAGCCCATACGATGATATCTGTCAAGTTAGTAGAGCGCTTGCAACTTAAAATTACACAGAGGGCAGGGAAAACCTATACAACCATCAATCTGCAGTCGTTCCACGATCACTCAGTCAAAATACAAATATACGGAGAAGTTCGATGTCATCACAATTTTACATCACCCGATCCAACTAAAGAAAAACATCTGCAATCAGTCTACAATCACTTGAACGATTTAGCCGATCCACACTTTTTCAACCCAATTAACGTTGAAATCATTATTGCTAACGACCAGATCCCAAAAATTATAAAGGCTGGCCTAATTCAAACCGCATCCAACATGCCCATCGGATAATATCCGGCGGATGTCAATACTGAGTTGCATTCCAGCAAAAGGGGGCGGCATGTTGAACTCTGTTTCAACAAACTAGAATAAGACAATGAATTACTATTTCTCTCTATATTTAAATTTAAACTTAAGTTCCACAATTAACCGAATTAATGCTTGATTTGAATTATAACAATATGGCAACCTTTAATCCAACAGAGCTTTGACTCATTGGATCAAAGGCTGCCATTCATTTTCTGATTCCAAACGTTTCTTTTTTGTCTTTACACAAAATGTCTATAAAAAGAAAACCTTCACTTGTTGTACGAATGCCAATAGAATCAGAACCTTTTGTTAATAAACCGCAACATCAATTTGAAACCCGAAGACATTGCTGCCTTTTTATTTTTCATAAAAATAACCGCTTATCAATTGGGAAATTGCCACCGCAGAAACCGCTGAATCTTCTACAGTCCACTCGAAGACAATTTCCGCAATTGTTCAGAGTGCACTACCTCACAGGTGGTGTGGAAATGTGTGCATATCGTGATTTGATTGTCTCGTATCTCAATAATAATAGATTTTATGTAGAATCAGTAAATAATATATTTGTAGAGAATTTTTTATTCTACAACTTTTTTTTACCTACTTTTTAATCGAATTTAGCGTTTTCGAAGCAAATGAAAAACAACTGCGTCATGTAAATTTCCTCTTAGGTGCCGTGGTAATGAGTGCATATTGTGTATTGATTGCCTTGTATCTTAGGAACGGTGACTCATATGTGGACATCGTAAGGAGCAATCTTATAGGAAATTTTGTAAAATAAAACTTTTCTTCAAACACTTTCTGGTATATTCTACGGTTTTCGAAATAAGTTTGAAATAATCGCGACAGGTCAACTAACGCACAGGAGCCGTAAAATTACTTAAATTTTCTATATTGCGTGGTTCATATCTCAAGAACCGTAGAACCTAGGACAACGTTTTAAAGGACATTTGAATAGAAAATTTTGTGGTTTTACAAATCTCTTCTTCGCCTCGGTATGAAATAACCTACAGTTTCCGAGATATGAGCAAAAAAAAAAACCAAAATTTGACCTTTGACCCCGAATAACTTTTTTGCACACATGGGATCGGTGGGGACTTTTAGGATGTTCCTTCTAATGGCCAACCCTAGCTCTCCACCAAAATTCAGCTTTGTGGGAATTTTTGCTATTTCCCCCTTATACACATGTCTATTTTGGCCGGACTAGTATGGTTATTGAACATAGTGTTCAACTACCTTCAGCCGTTTTATCGGAAGAAGAGGCTTACCAAATCAAGTATTCTCTGATAATGGATCCAACTTCGTAGGTCTCAGTCGTTCCTTAAATCAACAGTACAAAACGTTTGTATGAACCGCGGAACAACACATAATCTCCAAATATAATTTGCATAATTTCACATGGCATTTTATTCCGCCTCACGCTCCACACATGGGAGGTATTTGGGAAGCAGCCGTAAAAAGCATGAAGACCCATCTCAAAAAGATTGCTGGAAAGCAAAAGTATACATATGAAGAGTTTTCTACTCTACTAGTTAGAATCGAAAGCATTCAGAACTCGAGACCGCTGTCACCGTTGAGTGAAGAACCTAACGAATTAATACCACTTACTCCCGGTCATTTACTGAGAGGAGCTCCATTAATTGCAGCACCTGAAAACTTCTCGGATAACTTGACACTAACGAATCGATGGAAAAGACTCAAAACTCTTCAACTGCACTTTGCGAAACGCTGGAAAAATGAGTATATCACAGGACTGCAACTGAGATATAAATGGAAAACCACCCAACGAGACTTAAAAGCTAATGACTTCGTTGTAATCAAAGATGACAATCTTCCTCCTACCGATTGGCGACTGTGTGGAAATGTGTGCATATCGTGATTTGATTGTCTCGTATCTCAATAATAATAGATTTTATGTAGAATCAGTAAATAATGTATTTGTAGAGAATTTTTTATTCTACAACTTTTTTTACCTACTTTTTAATCGAATTTAGCGTTTTCGAAGCAAATGAAAAACAACTGCGTCATGTAAATTTCCTCTTAGGTGCCGTGGTAATGAGTGCATATTGTGCATTGATTGCCTTGTATCTTAGGAACGGTGACTCATATGTGGACATCGTAAGGAGCAATCTTATAGGAAATTTTATATAACTTTTTCTTCAAACACTTTTTGGTATATTCTACGGTTTTCGAAATAAGTTTGAAATAATCGCGACAGGTCAACTAACGCACAGGAGCCGTAAAACTACTTAAATTTTCTATATTGCGTGGTTCATATCTCAAGAACCGTAGAACCTAGGACAACGTTTTAAAGGACATTTGAATAGAAAATTTTGTGGTTTACAAATCTCTTCTTCGCGTCGGTATGAAATAACCTACAGTTTCCGAGATATGAGCAAAAAAACCCCAAAATTTGACCTTTGACCCCGAATAACTTTTTTGCACACATGGGATCGGTGGGGACTTTTAGGATGTTCCTTCTAATGGCCAACCCTAGCTCTCCACCAAAATTCAGCTTTGTGGGAATTTTTGCTATTTCCCCCTTATACACATGTCTATTTTGGCCGGACTATTATGGTTATTGAACATAGTGTTCAACTACCTTCAGCCGTTTTATCGGAAGAAGAGGCTTACCAAATCAAGTATTCTCTGATAATGGATCCAACTTCGTAGGTCTCAGTCGTTCCTTAAATCAACAGTACAAAACGTTTATATGAACCGCGGAACAACACATAATCTCCAAATATAATTTGCATAATTTCACATGGCATTTTATCTTCCTCCTACCGATTGGCGACTGGGGAGAGTAATTAAGGTGTTTATGGGTAAAGATTCAAAGGTTCGGGTTTCAGCCCATCTTCACTACCAAAATGTCGCATTTGTCAAGAGCGACACTTTCTAAAATACTGCCCTACCTTCCATGAAATGGATGTTCATAAGCGTCGAAACGTGGCTAGGCATAAGGGCTTCTGCTTTAATCGCCTGTGCACGGCTCACAAACGCGAATTTTGTCCTAGCCGAAAAACGTGCATGGTGTGCCACAAAGGACATCATACTATGTTGCACGTCGACGCGAAGCCCACAACAAAATCTACTCCGAACCAAAGATCACCATCACCCAGCGATAGCCTTGAGCCCAGTAGTGGGATTCTGTAACTCATTTTTGCTGTTATCGATAATTGTCGGTAAAATTAAAATGCTTATATTTTCGATAATTAACGAATTTTTTCGGTAAGTTAACGATGAATAAAAAGTAGTCGCTAGCCTCTACCGACACAAACAGTGATACCAACTTTTCTTTATGTTTTTAGTCATAATTTTGCGATTTCATTTTACCGATTTTTGTCGGTAACAGCAAAAATGAGTTACAGAATCCCACTACAGGTCCAAGAACAACAGAACAGGTCGGTCCACCAAACGCGATACCAAATCCAAGCCCTCCTCTTCGTCTTCAACACAACGGCACCGATAAAATGTCAGCGAGAGGTTGAGTTGTCGCACAAGAACACATATTTTTTTGCCAACTGCGTCAGCAAAAGTCATCACTACAGAAGGATGCGACAAAGTTCGGCTTCTACTAAACTCTGGAAAAGCCCATACGATGATATCTGTCAAGTTAGTAGAGCGCTTGCAACTTAAAATTACACAGAGGGCAGGGAAAACCTATACAACCATCAATCTGCAGTCGTTCCACTATCACTCAGTCAAAATACAAATATACGGAGAAGTTTGATGTCATCACAATTTTACATCACCCGATCCAACTAAAGAAAAACATCTGCAATCAATCTACAATCACTTGAACGATTTAGCCGATCCACACTTTTTCAACTTTTTCAACCCAAAAATTATAAAGGCTGGCCTAATTCAAACCGCATCCAACATGCCCATCGCCCAAAGCTCCGCATTTGGTTGGATAATATCCGGCGGATGTCAATACTGAGTTGCATTCCAGCAAAAGGGGGCGGCATGTTGAACTCTGTTTCAACAAACTAGAATAAGACAATGAATTACTATTTCTCTCTATATTTAAATTTAAACTTAAGTTCCACAATTAACCGAATTAGTGCTTGATTTGAATTATAACAATATGGCAACCTTTAATCCAACAGAGCTTTGACTCATTGGATCAAAGGCTGCCATTCATTTTCTGATTCCAAACGTTTCTTTTTTGTCTTTACACAAAATGTCTATAAAAAAGAAAACCTTCACTTGTTGTACGAAAGCCAATAGAATCAGAACCTTTTGTTAATAAACCGCAACATCAATTCGAAACCCGAAGACATTGCTGCCTTTTTATTTTTCATAAAAATAACCGCTTATCAATTGGGAAATTGCCACCGCAGAAACCGCTCAATCTTCTACAGTCCACTCGAAGACAATTTCCGCAATTGTTCAGAGTGCACTACCTCACAGGTGGTGTGGAACGTTTTAAAGGACATTTGAATAGAAAATTGTGGTTTACAAATCTCTTCTTCGCGTCGATATGAAATAACCTACAGTTTCCGAGATATGAGCAAAAAAAAACCCCAAAATTTGACCTTTTACCCCGAATAACTTTTTTTTGCACACATGGGATCGGTGGGGACTTTTGGGATGTTCCTTCTAATGGCCAACCCTAGCTCTCCACCAAAATTCAGCTTTGTGGGAATTTTTGCTATTTCCCCCTTATACACATGTCTATTTTGGCCGGACTAGTATGGTTATTGAACATAGTGTTCAACTAGTATCAAATGATATTCCACTTAGAGAGATTTTCTATATAAATATATATATTGTTGATTATGATAAGTATATCCTAACATTTAATTTAAATGATGAAAGCATCACAATTCATATACATGATAGTTCTTTCAAAATCAATCAGGTAGTTGTGCCATAGAGGAGTGAAATCATTTTACCTTTTACCATCAATTTGGTAGAAGATGCAGTAGTACTAAATCGGGAAATTACAAAAGGTGTGTTTTTGGCTAATTCTATAATTCCGAAAAATGGGAATAAACATATTAAATTACTGAACGTTACTGACCAAGACATGACTATATATCATATGAAATTAGAAACATTTCCTTTGAGTAATTACGATGTACTTACAGTTAACCATTTTTACTCACACAGTAGTTATACGAATGAAAGTTTTGAAAGGTTAATAAGCTAAATTAATTTAAATGACTTAAGTAAAAGTCATAGGAAAGAAATTGTAGCTATATTAAAGAAATATCATTCGACATTCCATCTTGAAGATGAAGATTTAACGACAAAAAATTTTATAATCAGAAAATTAACCTAGGAGATAAAAATCCTGTTTATATAAAAAATTAAAGATTACCACAAGGAAGAAATAAATGCTCAAGTACAAGAACTTTTGAAAAGTAAGGTAATCGAGCCTTCAGTTAGTCCTTAAAATGCACCATTGCTATTAGTTCCAAAGACAGGGCAGACGGATTTGATGAAATGGAGATTAGTTGTTAATTTTAGGAAACTTAATAACATGATTGTTAATGGAAAGTTTCCATTAACACGTTTGGACGATATTTGTTATAAATTAAGGAGGGCGAAATATTTTTTAACGTTAGATATGATTAGTTCTTTTCATCAGATTGAACTTGATCCTTAGTCAAGACCACGAACAGCATTTTAGACATCTAATGGTCATTATCAGTATATGAGATTACCTTTTGGTCTTAAAATATCATCTAATAGTTTTCAATGCATGTTGATGATAGCTTTATCTGGTTTGGAGTCTGGGGCATGTCTTTATTTAGATGACATAATAGTTTTTGGATGTAGTTTCAAACACCAAAATGAGAATCTAATTAAGGCACTTGATAGGCTGAACAGGTACAATTTGAAACTCAACCCTAATTAATGTTATTTCCTGAAACCAGAGGTAGTTTATTTCGGCCATTTGATAACTCCTAATGGAATTAAACCAGATCCTTCAAAATTCGATGCAATAACAAAATATCCAATTCCGAAGAACGCGGACGACGTTAGAATATTCGTAGCATTTTGTAATTACTATAGACGTTTTATTAAAAAATTTGCCGAAATAACTACATGTTTGAATTCATTATCTAAGAAGAACGCTAAATTTGAATGGACAGAACAATGTCAAAAGGCATTTGAGACACTTAAAAATAGATTGATAACACCACTAATTTTACAGTTTCCAGATTTCGACAACCCTTCTATATTAACTACTGACGCTTCTGATTTTGCTCTAGGTGCAATACTGTCGCAAGGAGAAATAGGGAATGATATACCAATATCTTATGCAAGTCGTTCTTTTAACAAGCATGAGAAACATAAGCCAGTCATTGAAAAGGAATTATTGGGTATACATTGGGGAATTCAATTTTTCCATGCTTATCTTTATGCTAGAAAATAGTGGTTACGATCATCGTCCACTAGTCTCATTGTTTTCTCATAAGAATCCAAGTTCCAAATTGACAAGAATTAGATTAGAACTATCTGACTATGATTTTGAAATTGTGTGTAAGAAAGGAATTAGTAATACTAATGCTGATGCATTTTCACGTATAAGAATAGACTCCGATATATTAAAAACAATGATACCTCAGAATATTGATGAAAAAAATAAGAAATCGCTGGTGATTACACGAGGAATGAAAAATAAATTGCGCAATATGAATAAAAATAATGAGATGACATATCCCGATGAGCCTGATCAACTCAAAGTATTGGAACGTACATCCATTAAAGTTATTAAGCTAGCTAAAAATTAAAATTTATAATTGATGAGTCGACAAAAGAATTCACTTTTCTTGATAATCATTCTGTGAACGAATTGGCCATAAGATGTATCAGTACATCCTTATTATCTAAATAATATTTTGGAGAAACTATCATCTGAGTTAAGCAGATTGAGTATTAAGAATCTCGCATTTAGTAAAAGTGACGATATATTTGAACTAATAACCCATGAGAAATTTAAAGAAAAAATGAATAAATATTTGAAACATAATGACGTCAGAATTCTTTTATATGAAAATTCTCGAAACATATTTAATGAAAAAGAAAAATATGAATTGATAAAATTATATCATGATACACCATGTGGAGGTAATTTCGGAGAAAAATGCAAAATTGTAAAGAAATACGTATCTACATGTGATTTTGGAATGAAAACGGATACACCATTAAGTAGCTTTGATACAGTGGTAATTGACACTCTAGGACCCTTGAGACCCTCAGATATATATATATATATATATATATATATATATATATATATATATATATATATATATATATATATATAAACACTAATTATCAAAAACTCTACCCGTTTGTAAAAATTGAGCTTGTTTCTAGTTCTGTCTGTTCACACAACCCCAGTGATCCCCATTTGTAAACTTACAGAACTATATTTTAAAATCGCCACTTTATCTCAACCAGTACTAAATAACATTTTAGAAATCTATCTTTTCACACAAAACCAAAGGTACCAAATTTAGTACGCAAATTAAAACCTTTTTTACATTTCCGTTTTTTATTGAATTTTATTGAATTCGTTAGATAAGTACCCAACGCAATTTACCCCTCGCAACGCCTTAAAAAACGCATTTAAAAGTTGCACTTTTGTTTCATAATTTTTTGTAAGAAACAAACGGTATGCAGAAATCTATCATTCTTAATATTTTACAAAACAGTTATATTTTTCTCTTAAAATCAGAAATGTAAAAAAGTGGAAATTTAAAGTTGAAATTTAATCATTACAAATGATGATTTCTGTGATACTAAGAATCCTCTCGCAAATGAAACGGTAAAAATAGAAATGCAGCGACAACCTGAACTTAACGAAGACATTCTGTATAAAATTGATGGTATGATGATGGACCAAAGTCGATTGAAAGTTTTGTCTTTAAACTTTAAAATACTTCAAAACCTATACCTATGTTGCTAATATTTCGCACAGAGGTTTTCTATCTACAAAGAACAACAAATGCCAAATTCCAACAAAATACGTAGGAAAATGTATCCTAACGGCCGGTATGGTTAAATGAGGGCTATACCAACGTGTATTGAAAATATTTTGTACATATTCCGAAACCCCTATATTCTAAAGCGGGGTACACACGATCAGTATTGACTGCCGATTTTTCGGAAATATCGATAAATGTCAAACTATCCAGCAACCACAACATATTTTATGATGACTGACAAAAATGAACGGTCACACTGGCAAGCAACCGATTACTTGAGCAAAACTGACTGTCAAAACTGATCGTGTGTACCCCGCTTAAAGGGGAGTACACACTATCAATCAAAAATGACAGCCAACGTACTTTTAGGACATTTTTCCTGCAAATAACAACTTTTATTTAGCGAAAAACCTTTTAAATACAATATATACGGTATTATTTAGATATTACAAAATAAATTTTTCAGTTAGGCTCTGATATTCACGAAATAGACCTCGATGACTGTCAGTTTTGCTTGTCAATGTGTACTATACTTAATTTGCAGCAAAATTGATTGAATGAGTCTATAACGTAAAAATGGACGCTACCGCTACATTAACCCTACAGGAAACCGCGTGTCTATGTGGTAAATATTGAGCCTCGCACTACCAACTAATATAAGTGGAATTTTTGAGTTTTACTGTAAAAATTAGTAACCTATGTCCTTCATATCAAACTACAAATGTTTCGAATTTTGATAGTTTCGATAAATAGCAAAATTATGACTAAAAACATAGAGAAAAGTTGACATCACTGTTTGTGTCGCTAGAGGCTAGCAACTACTTTTTATTCTTCGTTAACTTACCGAAAAAAATCGTTAATTATCGAAATTATAATCATTTTAATTTTACCAACAATTATCGATACTACTAATGGACGTAAAAACGTGCAAAATTTTTGGAAATTTCACCATTACATAACGTTAACATAGATTCACCACAACACAAAAGAAAAAAGCACATTTTTTATTAAAACACCAACTTCCCCAGCTTTATATATCACCGTGGGTCATCTTGCAAAACAAATAAAAATCAAACCCTTCATACAGCACGGAAACAATTCGAATTTAAGACCGCCATAATCCGGTTTATAGTCTGGTCTTCAATCGTTTTGCAATTGCACTACTTGTGATGCTTAATATTGCTATTGCCACCTGAGGTTTATGAACAGTTTCGTTAAGACGATACGTCTACAAATGTGTTCAAACTGCTACCTGAGTTACGTTTTGTTTATATATGAGTTATTTTTGTTTGTTTTTTGTTTTTTGTCGAATAACCATTTTCTACACCGAAAGGCGGTTGGTAGTAATTCGAACGAATTTGATTTCGGATCGTCTAAGAAATCAAATATATTATAGTCATTCATTAACCATCATTCAAAACACACATTTGTTTTTCACTTAACACTAATTTTAAATGTAAGTTATATGCATAGGTAAGGGTACTTTACACGTTATGAAAAAATACATTTCGAAATGTCATATTTTATTGGCATTTTTCCCATTGATCTTTATTAAGTTTCGCATATTAGTGGAGTGTCTTTTTCCAGCTTTTTCCTCAGGTGAATTCATAAAGTTTTTGTAAATAAGATTTACGTCTAGAATGTCTTGTCTTGGTAGATTTTGTATTGTATTTACTTTTTTGATTTTCAGGTTCCAAAAACCACAATTTTGACGTTGTCGTTAAATAAGTTGTAGAAGATCTTCAAATAAACCTCAGAAAACTTATTTTAACTAAAGCCATTGCTTCATATACAACCCTTTGCCATAGACAAATTAAATGTACATATAGACAAAGGAATGCTCTAAACAATGTTCTTAACATCGAGTTTGTTGACAGAACAACTCAATTAAAACTACAATAAATACAATTCTATAAAGTTACTTTTTGACAGAATCTACATCCTCGGATAAAAATGTTAAAGAAAATCTTGCCATTTTTCTCAAAAATCGCCTTCGAAAAATATTCAGTATTTTGGTTTGAGTCTGTTGACAGCACACAGCATGAGTAATCTTTTGTCTATACAATTCGTTTGTCTATGCCAATACAATAACTTACAGTTCCAGGGTTGTAAGATGGTTGCGCCATACTTTTTGGGTCCCCTCGTAATAATACAACATAATGTTCGTCTCATTAGAAAATATAACGTCATCAAATTACTTTAAAGGGCTTGAAATCTTCTCTGTAGAAAATTCGTTTCCTTATATTTTACGGGGAGAGCAGTTTTTTTCTATCCCTTCGTGATAATGCTTTTCTGACTTTTTCACGTAACGCACATATTCCATAATCGTTTTCAATTACAAAACTAAAATTTGATTCTGGTTTGTGGTCTATTATTGATTTCCTAAATAATTTGGTGACGAAAAGTTATAGACTCTACATTTCTATATACCAAGAACGCCATAAAAATTCTTAATTGCAAACAAATCGTGGCAATATTCACAATTTTATTGCACTTTAACTGATTTGCAAACATTTAGACCAAGGCCAAGAAAGTACATACAGTTTTTGTTGTTGTTATTTCTGGCCGATTTCTGATTTTATTGTCTTAATGATATTTTAAACAGTAAACAACTTAACATTATTGAACTTAATTTTGTTTTAATCTTAAATTAAAAATTAAATTTTCCAAATGCGTTGGTAATATCTGTTGTGCGACATTTGTTAAGTGAAAACAAAATTACTCCAGACACGTAAATCATGATCGGTTGGTTTTTACTGCTTACATTACGTTAATACTATACAAATGCGACATCTGTTGAAACGGAAGAAAAACTTCTAATGTGGTTTTATAATTTAGTGGTTTACGATAAAATGATACGATAAAACCTGCGCCTAGAAGTAAACTACAAAATTTGAAATTATTTGTGATAATTTACGGTATATAATATTTTACGGTATATAATAGCAAAATATAAGGGTTTTTGTTGTTGATTTTTTGTGGTTCCCGGCCTTATCTCGCACATTTGCACCAACAGTGGCCTACTGGTAAAATTTCAAGCTCATAGCTTTAGCCGTTTTGGCTGGGCGTTGATGATGAGTCAGTCAGTCACTTATCACCAAGCTCAAACCACATATTCTTTCTAAAAATCATACCTGTGGTTTTCAAATAGAACTACATAAATCGATTAATCGATTTGTGTTCATTTTGCTTTATTGATGTAGCTAGAAGCTATCAACGGCAAAAATCTGTTTTCTAAAAATGTGGGCCGTAGTATTTTTAAAACTATATTCTCATCAACTATTGTTAAAACATTTGGTACCCTACGCTACATCGAATATGGCATAACTAAATGCCTTTAGTAATGAAAGTACTTAGCTCAACCGTCACTTCAATGTTCCTCGGAGGGGCAAAACAGTTGAATTGTACTACACTAAGCAGTATTTCATTAAAAACGGTTCGATTATCTGCTTGCTTACTGTATTATTGGCATTAAAAATAAGTGCAAACAAGACAATGTCTTACACATATCATCATTGGGCATTAATTACAGCATGTAAACTCCTGGGATTTAAAAAATACAATTCGAAATGTAATATTTTATTGGTATTTGTGCCATTGATCTTTATTAAGTCTCTCATATTAGTGGGCTGTCTTATTCCCGACTTCTGTCTTCAGATGAACCAATAAATTTTCAATGGGGTTAATATTTGGACTTTGGACTTTAGTGTCGATGTCTTCGTTGTAGTTGTATAACAACCAAGTACTACGTAAATAAGATTTACGTCTGTCTAGACTGTCTTGTCTTGGTAGAGTTTATATTATAATTTATAATTTTCAGTGTCCAAAAAAACAATTTTGACATTGTCGATTAAATAATTTTTCAATGTTTCCGTATTTTACCAAAGCCCTTGCTTTATATACAATCCCATGCCACAGAAAAACGGATTGTATAGACAAAGGACTGCTCTCACCAATTTTATTAACAATGAGTTTGGTGACAGAACTACTGAATTAAAAATACAATTGTAATCAGATTTTGTTCAAACAAAAACTGTATGTGGTTAGTTTTTGACGAAATCTACATCCTCAGATAAATGTATAAATGAAAATATTGCTTTTTTTTAAATCGCCTTCGAAAAACGTTGAGTATTTTTGTTTGGGTCGGTTAACAGCATATAATATGATGCGGTGATCTTGAACCTACATTAAACGAAAGGAGCTTACACCTGGGAATAAAAAATCGCCTGAGCGCTTTTTAAATAAATCACGGTCAAAGTTCACATTTTTTGGGGGTTTTTAGGTTTTCACGCCCTATCAAAATGGAATAAAGAAATTATTGTAGCATCGAAAATTCTCTACAAAATTGTCCTTTATGATATTTTTGTAGGTTTTACCATTTTTAACATATAGATGTTCAGATTAGGACAATTCACTGACTGTATCGTCTCCATATGAAACAATGTCATGACTGCAATTTCCCTACTTTAACTTATATATCGCAAAAATGGTACAACCTAGGAAAAAATTACGAAATTTTCAAAGCTATAAGATTTTTTTAGTCCCATTTTGACAATACATGCCGTTTTCAAGTAAACTCGCGAAAACCTAACAAAAAACCTAAAACTGTGACCTGAACTTCTCTCAAAAATGGTAAAACCTAGGAACAAATCGTATGAGTAATCCTTTGTCTATACGATTAATTTTTTAACATCGAGTTCGTTTACAGAACAACTCAATTAAAAACACATCTTGTTCTAACAAAAACTGTATGGTGTTAGTTTTTACGGAATCGACATCCTCACATGTAAAAGAAAATCTTGAAATTTTTCTCAAAAATCGACTTCGAAAATGTTGAGTATTTTGGTTTGAGTCTGTTGACAGCACTCAACATGAGTAATCCTTTGTCTATCACTTGGTGATAAGTGACTGACTGACTGACTGACTCATCATCAACGCCCAGCCAAAACGGCTAAAGCTATGAGCTTGAAATTTTACCAGTAGGCCACTGTTGGTGCAAATGTGCGAGATAAATTCGTCCTGGAACCACAAAAAATATCAACAACAAAAACCCTTATATTTTGCTATTATATACCGTAAAATATTATATACCGTAAATTATCACAAATAATTTCAAATTTTGTAGTTTACTTCTAGGCGCAGGTTTTATCGTATCATTTTATCGTAAACCACTAAATTATAAAACCACATTAGAAGTTTTTCTTCCGTTTCAACAGATGTCGCATTTGTATAGTATTAACGTAATGTAAGCAGTAAAAACCAACCGATCCAGATTTACGTGTCTGGAGTAATTTTGTTTTCACTTAACAAATGTCGCACAACAGATTTTCTTTTTTAAACAAAAAAATATTACCAACGAATTTGGAAAATTAAATTTTTCAAAATTTAGTTCAATAGTTTTAAGTTTTTTACTGTTTAAAATATCATTAAGGCAATAAAATCAGAAATCGGCCAGAAATAACAACAATAAAAACTGTATGTACTTTCTTGGCCTTGGTCTAAATGTTTGCAAATCAGTTAAAGTGCAATAAAATTGTGAATATTCCCACGATTTGTTTGCAATTAAGAATTTTTATGGCGTTCTTGGTATATAGAAATGTAGAGTCTATAACTTTTCGTCACCAAATAATTTAGGAAATCAATAATAGACCACAAACCAGAATCAAATTTTAGTTTTGTAATTGAAAATGATTTTGGAATATGTGCGTTACGTGAAAAATGCAGAAAAGCATTATCACTATGGCGCAACCATCTTACAACCCTGGAACTGTAAGTTATGGTATTGGCATAGACAAGCGAATTGTATAGACAAAAGATTACTCATGCTGTGTGCTGTCAACAGACTCAAACCAAAATACTGAATATTTTTCGAAGGCGATTTTTGAGAAAAATGGCAAGCTTTTCTTTTACATTTTTATCCGAGGATGTAGATTCCGTCAAAAAGTAACTTTATAGAATTGTATTTATTGTAGTTTTAATTCAGTTGTTCTGTCATTAAACTCGATGTTAAGAACATTGTTTAGAGCATTCCTTTGTCTATATGTACATTTAATTTGTCTATGGCAAAGGGTTGTATATGAAGCAATGGCTTTAGGTAAAATAAGTTTTCTGAGGTTTATTTGAAGATCTTCTACAACTTATTTAACGACAACGTCAAAATTGTGGTTTTTGGAACCTGAAAATCAAAAAAGTAAATACAATATAAAATCTACCAAGACAAGACATTCTAGACGTAAATCTTATTTACAAAAACTTTATGGATTCACCTGAGGAAAAAAGCTGGAAAAAGACCCTCCACTAATATGCGAAACTTTATAAAGATCAATGGGAAAAATACCAATAAAATATGACATTTCGAAATTTTTTCATAACGTGTAAAGTACCCTTACCTATGCATATAACTTAAATTTAAAATTAGTGTTAAGTGAAAAACAAATGTGTGTTTTGAATGATGGTTAATGAATGACTATAATATATTTGATTTCTTAGACGATCCGAAATCCAATTCGTTCGAATTACTACCAACCGCCTTTCGGTGTAGAAAATGGTTATTCGACAAAAAACAAAAAACAAACAAAAATAACTCATATATAAACCAAACGTAACTCAGGTACCAGTTTGAACACATTTGTATTCGTATCGTCTTAACGAAACTGTTCATAAATCTCAGGTGGCAATAACAATATTAAGCATCACAAGTATTGCAATTGCAAAACGATTGATGACCAGACTATAAACCGGATTATGGCGGTCTTAAATTCGAATTGTTTCCGTGCTGTATGAAGGGTTTGGTTTTTATTTGTATTGCAAGATGACCCACGGTGATATATAAAGCTGGGGAAGTTGGTGTTTTAATAAAAAATGTGCTTTTTTCTTTTGTGTTGTGGTGAATCTATGTTAACGTTATGTAATGGTGAAATTTCCAAAAATTTTGCATGTTTTTACGTTCATTAGTAGTATCGATAATTGTCGGTAAAATTAAAATGCTTATAATTTCTATAATTAACGATGTTTTTCGGAAAGTTAACGAAGAATAAAAAGTAGTCGCTAGCCTCTAGCGACACAAACAGTGATGTCAACTTTTCTCTATGTTTTTAGTCATAATTTTGCTATTTATCGAAACTATCAAAATTCGAAACATTTGTAGTTTGATATGAAGGACATAGGTTACTAATTTTTACAGTAAAACACAAAAATTCCACTTATATTAGTTGGTAGTGCGATGCTCATTATTTACCACATAGACACGCGGTTTCCTGTAGGGTTAATGTAGCGGTAGCGTCCATTTTTACGTTATAGACTCATTCAATTTTTACAGTAAAACACAAAAATTCCACTTATATTAGTTGGTAGTGCGATGCTCATTATTTACCACATAGACACGCGGTTTCCTGTAGGGTTAATGTAGCGGTAGCGTCCATTTTTACGTTATAGACTCATTCAATCAATTTTGCTGCAAATTAAGTATAGTACACATTGACAAGCAAAACTGACAGTCATCGAGGTCTATTTCGTGAATATCAAAGCCTAACTGAAAAATTTATTTTGTAATATCTAAATAATACCGTATATATTGTATTTAAAAGGTTTTTCGCTAAATAAAAGTTGTTATTTGCAGGAAAATGTCCTAAAAGTACGTTGGCTGTCATTTTTGATTGATAGTGTGTACTCCCCTTTAAGCGGGGTACACACGATCAGTTTTGACTGTCAGTTTTGCTCAAGTAATGGGTTGCTTGCCAGTGTGGCCGTTCATTTTTGTCAGTCATCATAAAATATGTTGTGGTTGCTGGATAGTTTGACATTTATCGATATTTCCGAAAAATCGGCAGTCAATACTGATCGTGTGTACCCCGCTTTAGAATATAGGGTTTTCGGAATATGTACAAAATATTTTCAATACACGTTGGTATAGCCCTCATTGTTGAAATTTGGCATTTGTTGTTCTTTGTAGATAGAAAACCTCTGTGCGAAATATTAGCAACATAGGTATAGGTTTTGAAGTATTTTAAAGTTTAAAGACAAAACTTTCAATCGACTTTGGTCCATCAATTTAATACAGAATGTCTTCGTTAAGTTCAGGTTGTCGCTGCATTTCTATTTTTACCGTTTCATTTGCGAGAGGATTCTTAGTATCACAGAAATCATCATTTGTAATGATTAAATTTCAACTTTAAATTTCCACTTTTTTGCATTTCTGATTTTAAGAGTAAAATATAACTGTTTTGTAAAATATTAAGAATGATAGATTTGTGCATACCGTTTGTTCCTTACAAAAAATTATGAAACAAAAGTGCAACTTTTAAATGCGTTTTTTAAGGCGTTGCGAGGGGTAAATTGCGTTGGGTACTTATCTAACGAATTCAATAAAATTCAATAAAAAACGGAAATGTAAAAAAGGTTTTAATTTGCGTACTAAATTTGGCACCTTTGGTTTTGTGTGAACAGATAGATTTCTAAACTGATATTTAGTACTGGTTGAGATAAAGTGGTGATTTTAAAATATAGTTCTGTAAGTTAACAAATGGGGATCACTGGGGTTGTGTGAACAGACAGAACTAGAAGCAAGCTCAATTTTTACAAACGGGTAGAGTTTTTGATAATTAGTGTTTTCGCGGTACGAATATTACTAAATGTTAATTAACATTAAAGTGCTGGTATTAACTAACAAAGAAATGGTTTTTTTTTGCCTTCAACAAATACAATACCATAAGATGCGAAGGGAAGGAGGGAGGGAGAGACATATTTGCTTTACGATTGTAGACATTAATTTTTGGAGATAAGTCGATTTACGTTAAACTATATCGCGAACGATTCGATTTATGTAGTTCTTATTGAAAACTAAATACTTGATTTTTAGAAAAAGATAAATAGTAACACTCTTAACTGTCGTAAGTAGCATTACTGGCTTTTATTTTGATAAAAAAAAGTTGTAAATGGGATATGGAGACATTATATTCTGAATTTTGGTCAATTTATTTATTATCCTGCTTTATACCATGGGGATTTTCCGCTAACGAAGTAGCGGGCATATGCTAATATATATATATATATATATATATATATATATATATATATATATGGTAACATGGGGCGCCTTCGCCACTGGGGCGGCTACGCCATCGCCGATTTTCTCGCACACTACAAATGATAGAAAAAATCCGTTAAAGGAAAAATTGTGAGTTTAATGTAGATCTATCATCTCCCAAAAGTTGGCAGTTGTGTCATAGGTACGATAGCGGACGCAAGCGGTTTTGTGTTTTCAGGGTATTGGGAAAAATAATTATGGTAGGTATTTTTTGTGATATCTTCTTTACCTTTTGTGATATCAAAAACACATTTTATGCCGTTAGAAGACAACTACTGAAGAATATAAATCCCAATAATTCGCATGAAAAAAGCAATTGCAAATGTCAATATATTAATATTATAAAATATGTAAGGGGTGGGACGCCTACGCCATTATAGGGTCGTGGTGGGTTAATGTTAGAAATTTGTCATGTTAAACTTAAATTCTTTATACCATAGATATCCCACACTATAATGTGAAATTAAAATCAAATATTATCTTAAACGTATCTTGTTTTAGTTATATTATGATTTTTGTAACTAAATTCAAAGTACCTACTTCAATTAACCGCTAGAATCGGTTACTTTTTGTGAATTTTAAAATCATTTTTGATTATTCAATAGAAAACACGTTCTTTTTGGCATAATGTTGATACTTAAGGAAGACGTGTGGTAAATTACAGTTTAGAGTCCGTTGGAGAATGTTCAATATCGATGGCGAAGCTACCCCATGGGTGGGGAGGCTTCGCCACTTTTTAGACATTTTGTAAATTCTCAAAAATAATATTTTAAAAACAAAAATATAACTATTTATATATCAAAACTTATAGTCCAGATATGCTAATATTTGTACCAAAAATAATATTTGAAAAAACTTTAACGATGTTGGTATGAGAACATTTTGAACAAAAACGTGGCGAAGGCGCCCCATGTTACCATATATATTATAAATTTGAGCTTAAGAATTTTTATGGCGTTCTTGGTATATACAAATGTGGAGTCTATAACTTTTCGTCACCAAATAATTTAGGAAATCAATAATAGACCACAAACCAGAATCAAATTTTAGTTTTGTAATTGAAAACGATTTTGGAATATGTGCGTTACGTGAAAAAGTCAGAAATGCATAATCATGAAGGGATAGGAAAAACCACTGCTCTCCCCGTAAAATATAGGGAAACGAAGATTTCAAGCCCTTTAAAGTACTTTGATGACGTTATATTTTCTAATGAGACGAACATTATGTTGTATTATTACGAGGGGACCCAAAAAGTATGGCGCAACCATCTTACAACCCTGGAAAATAAAAATGTAATACATACTGAAAACTTCGGAGAACTGTAAGTTATGGTATTGGCATAGACAAACGAATTGTATAGACAAAAGATTTCTCATGCTGTGTGCTGTCAACAGAATCAAACCAAAATACTGAATATTTTTCGAAGGCGATTTTTGAGAAAAATTGCAAGATTTTCTTTTACATTTTTATCCGAGGATGTAGATTCCGTCAAACTTTATAGAATTGTATTTATTGTAGTTTTAATTGGGTTGTTCTGTCAACAAACTCGATGTTAAGAACATTGTTTAGAGCATTCCTTTGTTTATATGTACATTTAATTTGTCTATGGCAAAGGGTTGTATATGAAGCAATGGCTTTAGGTAAAATAAGTTTTCTGGGGTTTATTTGAAGATCTTCTACAACTTATTTAACGACAACGTCAAAATTGTGGTTTTTGGAACCTGAAAATCAAAAAAGTAAATACAATATAAAATCTACCAAGACAAAACATTCTAGACGTTAATCTTACTTACAAAAAAATTATGGATTCACCTGATGAAAAAAACTGGAAAGAGACTCCACTAATATGCGAAACTTAATAAAGATCAATGGGAAAAATACCAATAAAATATGACATTTCGAAATGTATTTTTTCATATCGTGTAAAGTACCCTTACCTACGCATTTAACTTACATTTAAAATTAGTGTTCAGTGAAAAAGACGATCCGAAATCAAATTCGTTCGAAGTACTACCAAACGCCTTTCGGTGTAGAAAATGGTTGTTCGACTGAAAACAAAAAAAAAAAAACAAAAATAACTCATATATAAACAAAACGTAACTCAGGTTGCAGTTTGAACACATTTGTATTCGTATCGTCTTAACGAAACTGTTCATAAATCTCAGGTGGCAATAGCAATATTAAGCATCACAAGTAGTGCAATTGCAAAACGATTGAAGACCAGAATATAAACCGGATTATGGCGGTATTAAACTCGATTTTTTTGCAAAAAATGTGATTTTTTCTTTCGTGTTGTGGTGAATCTATGTTAACGTTATGTAATGGTGAAATTTCCAAAAATTTTGCACGTTTTTACGTTCATTAGTAGTATCGATAATTGTCGGTAAAATTAAAATGCTTATAATTTCGATAACTAACGAATTTTTTCGGTAAGTTAACGAAGAATAAAAAGTAGTCGCTAGCCTCTAGCGACACAAACAGTGATGTCAACTTTTCTTTATGTTTTTAGTCATAATTTTGCTATTTTATTTTACCGATTTTTGCCGGTAACAGCAAAAATGAGTTACAGAATCCCACTACAGGTTTTTGTACCCTCAAATTACTCGACTTCGAAAATAATTAATACAGTTTTCTAAAAAATGAATTTATATTTTGTATATGATTAAATTCTTAATAATACTACACAAATATAAACAAAAATACATTATAAGACCTCTGCCCCTTATTAACTATTTGACAATATGTCTGTCCGTGTACTCGATCATTTTTAATAATTAGTACAAATATTTCGAATTTTGCTAGTTTCGAAACATATGTAGTTTGATATGAAGGACATAGGTTACTAATTTTTACAGTAAAACACAAAAATTCCACTTATATTAGTTGGTAGTGCGAGGCTCAATATTTACCACATAGACACGCGGTTTCCTGTAGGGTTAATGTAGCGATAGCGTCCATTTTTACGTTATAGACTCATTCAATCAATTTTGCTGCAAATTAAGTATAGTACACATTGACAAGCAAAACTGACAGTCATCGAGGTCTATTTCGTGAATATAAAAGCCTAACCGAAAAATTTCTTTTGTAATATCTAAATAATACCGTATATATTGTATTTAAATGGTTGTTCGCTAAATAAAATTTGTTATTTGCAGGAAAAATGTCCTAAAAGTACGTTGGCTGTCATTTTTGATTGATAGTGTGTACTCCCCTTTAAGCGAGGTACACACGATCAGTTTTGACTGTCAGTTTTGCTCAAGTAATCGGTTGCCTGCCAGTGTGGCCGTTCATTTTTGTCAGTCATCAAAAAATATTTTGTGGTTGCTGTATAGTTTGACATTTATCGATATTTCCGAAAAATCGACAGTCAAAACTGATCGTGTGTACGCTTTAGAATATAGGGTTTTCGGAATATGTACAAAATATTTTCAATACACGTTGGTATAGCCCTCATTTAACCATACCGGCCGTTAGGATACATTTTCCTACGTATTTTGTTGAAATTTGGCATTTGTTGTTCTTTTTAGATAGAAAACTTCTGTGCGAAATATTAGCAACATAGGTATGGGTTTTGATGTATTTTAAAGTTTAAAGACAAAACTTTCAATCGACTTTGGTCCATCATCATACCATCAATTTTATACAGAATGTCTTACATTAAGTTCAGGTTGTCACTGCATTTCTATTTTTACCGTTTCATTTGCGAGAGGATTCTTAGTATCAGAGAAATCATCATTTGTAATGATTAAATGTCAACTTTAAATTTCCACTTTTTTACATTTCTGATTTTAAGAGTAAAATATAACTGTTTTGTAAAATATTAAGAATGATAGATTTGTGCATACCGTTTGTTCCTTACAAAAAATTATGAAACAAAAGTGCAACTTTTAAATGCGTTTTTTAAGGAGTTGCGAGGGGTAAATTGCGTTGGGTACTTATCTAACGAATTCAATAAAATTCAATAAAAAACGGAAATATAAAAAAGGTATTAATTTGGGTACTAAATTTGGTACCTTTGGTTTTGTGTGAACAGATAGATTTCTAAACTGATATTTAGTATTGGTTGAGATAAAGTGGCGATTTTAAAATATAGTTCTGTAAGTTTACTAATGGGGATCACTGGGGTTGTGTGAACAGACAGAACTAGAAGCAAGCTCAATTTTTACAAACGGGAAGAGTTTTTGATAATTAGTGTTTTCGCGGTACGAATATTACTAAATGTTAATTAACATTAAAGTGCTTGTATTAACTAACAAAGAAACCATTTTTTTGCCTTCAAAAAATACAATACCATAAGATGCGAAGGGAAGGAGGGAGGGAGAGACATATTTGCTTTACGATTGTAGACATTAATTTTTGGAGATAAGTCGATTTACGTCAAACTATATCGCGAACGATTCGATTTATGTAGTTCTTATTGAAAACTAAATACTTGATTTTTAGAAAAAGCTAAATAGTAACACTCTTAACTGTCGTAAGTAGCATTACTGGCTTTTATTTTGATAAAAAAAAAGTTGTAAATGGTAAATGGAGACATTATATTCTGAATTTTGGTCGATTTATTTATTATCCTGCTTTATACCATGGGGATTTTCCGCTAACGAAGTAGCGGGCATATGCTAGTATATATATATATATATATATATATATATATATATATATATATATATATATACAGTGGGACATCGATTATCCGTGATGGTCGGGACCGGAGGCATTACGGATAATCGTTTTTCCCGGATAATGGAGGCAATGCTTTTATGCAGTTTTTGAACATATTTTTAATTAAAAATGACATAATATTGCACTATAATATGAAAATCTGCAATTTTTATTAAATTTGTTACGGTAATCCACCAAATTTTAGAAGGATAAATAAGTATCATCATCATAT
Source organism: Musca autumnalis (assembly GCF_047663935.1). NCBI lineage: Eukaryota > Metazoa > Arthropoda > Insecta > Diptera > Muscidae > Musca > Musca autumnalis. The sequence goes on from NW_027411867.1 coordinate 179,548, forward strand.
TCATCTGAATTGACTTTGTCCCATGGTTTTTGCGATACAATAAATACATAAATTGCGTAATATGGGAGCATTTCCAGTCTTCGTTTGTTTACCTTTTGTTCGCTTAATCAGATTAATTAGAAAGTGTGTTTTTACTCCCGGGTATTGAAGTTTATAACGAAAAAATAGAAGAAATTGAAAAAGTTCAACATTTCTTTTCTATCACGGATAATGGAGGTTTCCGGATAATCGATTCACGGATAATCGAGGTTCAACTGTATATATATATAGATATATATATATATATATATATATATATATATATATATATATATATATATATGTATATATAAACACTTTAAATATTTCCCTGTGTTACAAACGGAAAAAACGGAATGACTAATTTATATATATACATATATATCAATTTGGTACTGAGTCGTCGTCGGGGGTATAAAACTTTCCCCCCAGAAATTTGTCGATATAAGCCCACGCCATAATATAGCTCCCATAGGACACTACCTCCGGATTTTCGGTATTTTGAAGATTGCGGCCACAATATTCCACCGAAATGGCTGAAATTTGTATTTAATCTTCGTTGGGGGTATAAAACTTTTCTCTAGAAATTTGTCGGTAAAGGTCCATGCCTTAATATAGCCCCCATAGAACGGTACCTTCCGATTTTCGGTACATTGAAGGTTTTAGCATCAATATCACATCGAAATGGCTAAAATTTGGTATTTAGTCTTCTTTGGGGGTATACAACTTTCTATATGAAACTTGTCGGTATATTTTCACGCCTTAATATAGCCCCCATTGAACGGTAACTCCCGATTTTCGGTATTTTGAAAATTGGTACTTAGTCTTCGTTGGTGATATAAAACTTTCCCCCATAAATTTGTCGGTACAGGTCCGCGCCTGCTTATAGCCCACATAGAACGGTACCTCCCGATTTTCGGTATTTTGAAGATTGTATTTAGCCTGCATTTAGCCCCCATAGAACGGAACCTCCAGATTTTTCCGTATTTTGAAGGTTGTGGCCACAACAACCCTCCCAAATGGCTGAAATTCGTCGGTATAGGCCCACGCTTATATATAGGCCCTATAGAACGGTTCCTCCCGATTTTCGTATTTCTGAATGTTGTGACGTCAATATCTTACCGAAAGACTGAAATTTGTTATTTAGTCTTCCATGGGGTTATAAAATATTCCAGAAGATAATTATCAGTATAGGTTTACGTCTTCCTATATCCCTATAGAAGCGTACCTCTTAATTTTCGGTATTTTGAACGTTTTTGCCACATTAAAAAACCAATGTCAAGGAAATATATAAATTTTTCCTAAACCACAAGCTTTTGTCTGCCATTTCGATAATGGACAATCAACTCCCGCCATGGGCAACATTGAGCATGAGAAGCCGCCGGATAAATTTTCAAACGGTCGAAATAATTCAAAAATGGCTACAACAAGTCATGTTAGTAAAAAGGGAGGCAATCTTCAATTGTCATCTACTTCAAGAAAAGAAGTGTCTGCTATTTCTAAAAAAAGCCTTACCTGAACGGTCTGATTCTGATAAATTTAAGCTATCTGCAACAAATTCTGGATTAACAGCTCCCAAAGTCACACAACATAAGCAATGTCGGTTATTTATTTATTTATTTATTTCAAAATTCATATATGATACAAAGCCTCAATGGCCAATTAAACGTATCTCAAGACAAAAAACCTGCACTATCTTCTTCAATGGTGTTTGCTGTAAGTAATAACGAAAACTTTATAGATGCCGAGAACTTAAGAAATCCACTAGATGCTGTCATGTAGATTTCGATAAAGGGCAACCAATTGCCGCCCAAGAGTAGCATTGAGCATAGGAAGTCACCTGATAAATTTTCAAACGGAAAAGATTTATCTGCTATTTCTAAAAAAGCCTTCTCAGAACGGTCTGATGCTAATAGTTGTAAGCTATCCACATCAAATTCTGGATTAACAGCTCCCAAACTTACACAACATAAGCAATGCCCGTCGCATATTCCTTCAGCAGAGAATCAAGCACTATCTTCTCCAATGGGAATTGTCGGCAGCAATGACGAAAATTTAATAGAAACTGAGAACTTAAGAAACCCTCTTGATGTTGTTTTGGAATCGTCGTCCGAATTTGACTGCGGTGTGGATGATTTTCAACATGTGAATAACAAAAAAGAGTTAGAGAAATTAAATCCACGATCAAATTATAGATTTTACTAAACTGCCTTCCCTAAATATGAATGAAACTTCTGCAAACCTGTCACAAAATCAAGGTACACAAAACAGATTTTCTATACTAGGATCCTTAGATTTAGAGAGAGAACTGAACATTTCCACAAGGGATGTGGGTGTGAATCGGGAACGAATAGCGCATCCTAAGAAAGTTAAATATTGTCCGCCAATTTTCTTATTTAATATAAATATAGGACGTATGATTGAAGAGTTGGATTCCAAGAAGATGATATTCAAGATAGTAAATAAGAGTAGATCTAAAATTCCAAAATGGATGAATGAAATTCCAAAATGAATAATTATGATACCGGGCTCTACTTATCGCTGTTCTCCGGGAAAAGTATATCTGATATTTTACACATCAGGTACCTTTTAAAACATAGAGTTTATTTTGCAGCCCTTCAATGTTGGCGTTGCCAACAATGTGGTCACGTTTTCTCAAATTGTAGTCGAAATGGTACTTGTGTAAAGTGTGATAAGTCACACGAACCTGGGCAATGCGAGTACGTACAGAAAAATGATAATAAGTCATCCTGTGTTAACCGAAAGGAATTTGGTCATCCAGCTAGTTACAGAAAATGTCCATCATACCTCAAATACTCAGAATTAAAAGAAAGAACTCAGACTAGCGTTAAAGCTAAAAGAAATCAGGTGGCTAAAGGGGTTTTCACCCGAGGGTGTTTGTCAGTTCACCTACCGGGCGCGTCCCCACCGGCGGATAGGGGGAGGTGGATGATCATACTACTTCGTTTCTTAACTAGGGAAATCACTTGTGGTATGACCTGTATTCGGTGCGAAGTAGTGAGATCACCTGCCTCTGGGAATTTACTTTCCCCGCGGACAGACTCCGAATCCCAAACAAATAAAACCATCGTGGAAAACCGCAAAAAGGTGGAGATCCACAAGATGGTAGATGATGTGGGTAAGGGCTTTGAAAAACTCACAACACACAAAAACAGCTGTCTGGAGCTCAACGGCGCAAGCTCAAGAAGCAACAGACAAGCAAAGAGGCAATTCTGCAGGATGCTCCCAAAGAGGTCACGAACACTCCCTCAACTTCCTCGGAAGCAGGGAAGAGGATCAGATCTCCTGAAGAGCAGAACACTGCAAAGCCAACAAAAAAGAAAAAGAGCTCCACACCTTCAAATGATTCGAGCAAGCCGCGTCAAGAACTTCGCAAGGGAGGCTGTTCCGAGAATCCCTTGGCAGAGGGCGACAAAGTGAAAAAGGTGTGCGCGGCCGCGGAATCGACTGCAAAACCTGAGGTTTCCGTAAAGAAATCCCGGACCAAGTGGAAGAAGTAGAGGGCTGCGGAAACTGGTAAAGAGCCGCCATCTTACGCCAAGGTAGCAAAGAAACGCTACAGGGACGAGCTCTGCTATGCAGTGATCGACACCAGTAGAGGTTCCGGCAAGCTACCAAAGGACCAAATTCAAGCCATTGAAGATGAGGTCAATAACTTAATTTTGGATCACCTAATGCAGGGAGGAGATCCAATTCAAATTGTCAGCAGCGGGGTCAAAGGGGACATGATTGTTTACCAATTTGCCCAGCATGCAAACTTTGCCGCCCTCAAGGATATTGTCAGTAGTATAAGACCTCCATGGGAAAGCGGCAAACTCAAGCTGGTGAGGAAAGACCAAATTCTTCAACTTACTAAAGCATCCGTTTTTGTCCGAGGTTGGGGCAGCATGTTCGAGACGAAACGCATACTCGAGGTCTTTGGTCGTCAGAACAAGACATTGGATGTGAAGAGATGGGAGGTCTCCCACAGGGAGGAGCATGAAGATGGTACTCTCCTTGTGGTCGGAATTGACCAACTCTCCATGTCCAGTCTGACAAAGACAAAGGGCATGGCCTATTACGTTTCAAACGCTGTCCGCTTCAAAGCGGGAAAGGCGAGCATCGGCGTAAACGAGGAAGCCAAAAATAACAGCAAGGAGGCTTCACCTCCAAGCAACAACTTACAGGGAGCCGACATTGAAATCAGCGCTTCCCAAGAATCCCGTTTACTGGAGGACCAATGATCGGAGTCATCCAGATAAACCTCCATCGGAGCGAGACGGCAACCATGGCACTGATGGAGCAAATTAACGCCATGGGCTATTCAGAGCAAGGTCTCTGGACTAAACCATATAAATTACCTAATTTTTTATGCTTATACAGGGTCTCGCCCGAGAACCTGTATAATATGCCACAAAAACTTAAGTTTTTTTTTTCTCCCCAGAGTTGTCAACATCGGACGCAACTGTACTGAAGCAGGGGAATGGCAACATATACCTGGCGTCAGTATATCTTATGATTCACCTACACTACCACCTACGTCGGAGCTGCAGCGGCTGGTGAGGGAAGCAAAACAAACAGGTAACGAAGTACTAGTATGTAGTGACGCTAAATCACACCACGTCACTTGGGAAAGTACTAATACTAACAAAAGGGGCCAAGCCCTTTTAGATTACATGAATACTAACGACCTAATAACACTTAACACAGGGAACACACCTACCTTTTTTAACAAGATTAGGGAAGAGGTATTAGATATAACAATATGTTCCGAAAATCGTATAAACGATGTGCATAATTGGAGGGTCTCGAAAGAGCACTCCTTCGCAGATCATCGGTATATAAGATTTGAACTAACTCGGCCACCGCCGAAACCTATAAGTTTCCGAAATAAATCCAAAACCAACTGGATAAAATTTGGAAAACTAATAAAAGAGAGGCTAGAGCACAAGAGCTATGAATGCTCAAGCACGGAAGATATAGACAGGAATGTCAAAATTATAACGGAGGTCTTAGTAAAGTCATTCGAAGAAAGTTGTCCCCTTCGAGAGAGGAAATCTGCCGCCGAAAAACCCTGGACGACAGGAGAAATTCGTAACAAAGGCAAAGAGGTCCGAAGGCTTTACAACAGAGCTCGACGTAAAAAATTAGCTGTATTCTGGGATAACTATCACACAAAACTTAAAGAATACAACAAAATGACTAGAACAGCAAAGCGCAATTCCTGGAAACTCTTTTGTGATCAGGTAGACAGACAAAACAAAGACAAAAAGTTTCTATCGAAAACCCATACACAAACCGAGATTATGGTGAATGATATGGGAAATAAGATGGAAACAATTGAGGACACGTTGGGGCTTTTGATGAACACGCATTTCCCGCCGAGCACTACGGCAAATGTAGGGATATCGGCAGATGGGGAAAATGCTACGGACGAAGCACCAAACATTGATGAAACAATGGTTAAAGATGCCATCAACAGTTTCAAACCTTTTAAAGCAGCGGGACCATACCAGGTCTTTCCGGCCTTACTCCAAAACGCGGTGGACTATACTTCGTCCAAATTAGCTGGTATCTTCAACGCATGCTTAAAATTTGCATATACCCCTAAAGCCTGGCAGGAGGCGAGGGTAGTGTTTATCCCCAAACCTGGAAAGGCTTATCGCCCGATAAGTCTAACTTCTTTCTTACTCAAAACCATGGAACGTATAGTCGATACCATGATAAAGAGCAAGATCCCAAACGATATGCTAAATATAAACAACATGCATACGTTAAAGACAGATCTGTGGAAAAAGCTTTACATGAGGTAGTACACCACATCGAAAACACCTTCGACAAGAAGATGTATACACTGGTAGTATGCATTGACATCGAGGGTGCTTTCAATAACGTCAGCACTGAAACCCTTATCCAATCCTTAGATAATTTTTATGTGGACCGGGCCCTTAGGAACTGGGTAAGCAATATGCTAAGGAATAGATGGATAAGTTGCGGGCTACACGACGTAACCAAACGGGATAAAGTTGGTCAGGGAACGCCACCAGGGGGATTTTGTCACCTCTCCTGTGGGTTACTACCATAAATAGCCTACTGAGGACTTTAACCAAAGAGGGATTTGAACCAGTCTGTTATGCAGACGACGTTATTATACTTCTGAGGGGAAAGAACCCTAATTTGTTATGCAGAAGGGCCGAATCGGCTCTAAAACTTGCATATAAATGGGCTAGACCAAGAGGTCTAAACGCAAAGCCGGAAAAAACAGAAATATGTCTTTTCACTAGTTTCCGTAACTGTTCACTGTTTCACTGTTTTCCTTAACAAGACTATTAAGATTTCCAATAAGGTCAAATATCTGGGAGTAATCCTGGATAGGAAACTTAAATCATATTCAAGAACGAGCCAACAAAGCATACAGATGTTGGTCAACCTGTAGAAGAGCCATAGGCTCTAAATGGGGTTGAATAAAGTTGATGTCTTGTGGGTAGATATTAACCAACAGGAACATCAATGAGCAGAGAAAAGTGGACTGTATTTTTTTATAAATTATTCCTCATAGCAAACGAGGAATAATTAGCGGTGCAGATGAGAAGAGAAATAAAACAAATTTATTAGAATATTTTCAAATAACGTTATAAAACTTATATTTATTTTGAATTCAATATTAAATGCTTGAGACGAGAAGAGACGCTTACCAGTCGGTTAGTGCAAGAGAAGTGATTTTATTCAAAGAGAAGAGTACTGGTGAATCAATGATAAAAGCATAGAGCAAAGAGGAGACGTGAAATTAGTACAATTCAGTAACGCATTATTTAATATAAAATGACATCAAGCTATACTTATATGTTAGTTTACATTAAGAGGGTTTAAGCATAATACAAATTAGCACATTTAGAAATTGTTTAAACGAAGTTTGAACATGCTCCCGCGCCTTGGCCAGAATGGACAATAGTTGATGGGTGCCAGGTCATTCTAGATTTTGAGACCGCAGGAACATTTAGATTTCAGGTCTTCTTGTGAGTGGTGTGCTGGGTTATATGGAAAAGAGCTGATTAACTTCGGTCGACCTATAAAAGAAAAGATATTAGCGCATGCTTCGAACCTATAAAGAAGAGAAAATACATGAGATGAGTATTTTATTTGGTATTTTGAGGAATGTAGAATGAATTTTGACATTTTATTTGTTAAAAAATGTTTTTTTTTTGGTTTTTAGATTTTCCCAGAGTCGGGCTCGAACTTGGGACCTCCAGCACAATAGTCTGACATGCTTCCTCTGGGCTACTGGGTTAATTGCGGTGAGACGAGCTTAGTAATGGGTGCGGCTTACATTTTGCAAACTGTTTTTAGATGTAGGACACGTGTTGTAATTCATGTGGGCTGGCTTTGTTTTTTATTTTTAGAAATGGATTTGAGTTGTTTTAAATTCGAAAGAATTTATTTACTTAAGAAAAAGTCAATTGGGAAAATCGATCAACTCCAGGATTGAACCCCCTTTCTTATTGATGGAAGTCTGGAGCACTCCCACTGAGCTAAGTAGCTACTTGAGAAGAGATTGATACTGACTGTATATGATGTATTTTAATTAGATAAACACCTATTTAATTAAAAATAATCGATTTCTTCGATTCCTCCTTAGTTATTTTAATTTCTATTTTGATCCGAAACTTTGTATGTTCTATTTTTAGAAACTATTTTCTTTAAGTTTATTTTATTTCTTCATTTCTTAATTTTTACTACTTGTTTTTATTTGTAATCTCACTTGTTGGTATTTTTGGATGTTCTGGATAGTTTTTTTTAAGTTTTTTAAACAAACAAAAATTCACTCCTACCAGGGCTCGAACCCAGCACCTCTGGACTGGTAATCAACTACGCTAGCATTAAGCTACGCTAAGCCGTTGGTGTAGGTTGAGATTTTGGCTAAGTGAGTCAGTGTAATGTAATTATATTTAGTTTTATAATTTTTGTGAATTCTATAAATTTCTTTTACTCATAATTTCCTAATGTTTACTTGAGATGATCAATTTTTAAAGTTTTTTGAGTTAAATAAAATCTTGCTCGGAGTAGGGCTCGAACCTACGTCCTCTTGACTACTAGTGGAGCACCCTAGCACTATGCTATGTTAAGCTATTTCGAAGCTTTACATTTTTGGTAAGTGAGTAGGTGTATGAGCATAAGCATTGAAAAATATCAACACTCAAAGAAAAATGTGAGTTAGTGGAATTAACTACAGATATATTTTGAGAAGAGAATCATTTAAGAAACTAACCAATAGGTTAGTCCTTCCCCACCAACGAACTGAGACGGTTTTTGGACAAGAATCAAAAGTGTTTGTATGGATTATATTACAGATGTATTAAAAGTATCTCAAAATTGGTATCCAGACTTAATACCTACACATTTTTTTGAAGATTTAGATGTTTTTTGAGATGAGCTTTTACGTTTTTTATTTTGACCAATTGAAACAAAATTGGATGCAATGAAGTTTGCGGTAGAGGCGAGTGAATTTTCTGCGAAAATTGGGCCACTAAGTACCCAGCCAAATATGGTGTTATACGCTGATGTATTGCCAAATACATTTTTCTTAATGCCATCCAGATTTATGAATCTTTCGACGTCTGCTCCAAGGATGATATCTATTTCAGAGGATTCATAAAAGCGTGGGTCTGCCAAATCAATATTTTTAAGAGATTTGTGATCAGAGATTTTAATAGAGACTGCGGGAAGAGGTTTGGTGACTTGAGGCAGTACGATGGCTGAAACAGATAATTTTATTTCGTGCTTCTTAGCAACTATTGATATCTGACATTCGCTGTTAGAGACTTGTTTTTGACCACCAACGCCAGTAATTTCAAAGCAATCAGTATTTTTAATTGGGAGCTTTAATCGATTTCCACAAGTTTGAGTAATGAATGTTTTTTGAGATCCAGAATCAATTAATGCTCGTACAGTGTGCAATCGGCCATAGTTTTGAACTTGAACTAAAGCTGTTCTCAGAAGAGTTGTATTGCTTGCGGTGGAAAAATTTGCTTGAATTTGAGACGAGACGGGTATGGCATAGCTTTCTATTTGAGACGAGACGGGTATGGTAGAGCTTGCAATTTGAGACGAGTATGATTGTCTGTTTTTATTTGCATCATATTTTATAGAATTGGGCATACTATTATTTGGTGTTTCAGAGTAAAAGCTGTTGATGTGCAAAAGAGTATGGTGGGTTTTGTTGCATATTAAACAAGTCTTTGTAGATTTGCAATTAATTTTAATGTGAGATGGGGATAAGCAGTTGCCACATATGTTACTTTTCGTAACGAAATCAATTCTTTGTTGAGTAGTTAATCTACGGAACTCAGCACAAGCTCTAATTTGATGATTCTCATGACAGTACGAGCATTTTAAAGTAAATTTTTCGTAGCAATAATCTGGCGTGTCAGAGTAATTATGAGACGGGCTCGATTGCTTTTCTTTCATATTTTTAATACTTTGAATTCGTTCTACGACTTCGAACCTGTTTGAGAGAAATTCGTCGAGTTGGGACCATGTAGGCGTCTCTCGGTGAGATTTCAGAGATTGCTCCCACAGAGACAGGGTTTGCTCAGGTAGTTTTGTGGAAACCAAATAAATTAATATTGGATCCCAACTTGCCACATCAACTTGCAGAGTTTTTAGGATGCAAAGACAATCATTAACTGTAGAATGAATATTTTGTATAGAGACACTATTTTCTGTGGCAGCAGCTGGAATATTAAAGAGAAGGTTGATCTGTTTGTCAACTAAGACACGCTTGTTTTCATAGCGTGATTTGAGTGCATTCCAGGCCAATAGAAAATTATCATTAGACAGAGGATACCTTTTGACGATATCACCAGCTGGACCTCTGGTTTTATTTCTTAGATGGTAGAGCTTGTGAACTTGAGAGAGTTGTGGGTGATCAATATAGACTGCCGTGAACATATCACGGAAGGAAGGCCAGTCTTCGTAACTTCCGGTGAAAATCTCGGTATCACATGGAGGAACATTGAGGTAAATATTAGAGTTTTCGAGAGGAGATTGATAGACATTTGGTGATACTTGATCAGAATTTTTATTTTGAGCGGTGTCTTTCTGCATATTTTGTTCTGATATTTTGAGAATGTCCAATATTTGAGATTTAGAAGTGTAATATGCCTCTGCACTTAAATCAAAATTTTGTTTGATGCTTTCTCCAATGTCCTTGACGTTGGCAGATATAATAGACAACATAATAGTTTTGAACGACTCTTGTACAGAAGCCCAACGATGTTCTAAATCATTTAATTTAATTTGGAGAACTGTGTCAGTTTGATCAATTATATCGCATTTCCCAAATTGAGTGCAAAAATTGTTCAAATGATCGCAATCAAATATAAACTTATTGTGCTCAGGAGACGTTACTATAGCGATATTTGGAGTGTTGGTAGGAGTAGATGCACTTTCTGAGAGCGACATTATTGTTTTGTGTTAGAAATTATTTACAATTTTCTTTGGGTGGAAATAAGTGAGCAGATGTAATATTTTATACTCGGGTGTAATAAGCGCGGTACTTATGTTGGTGTTTTTGTTCTTTTAGTGAAACCTATTTTTAGACAATGGTATCGATTGTATGCGAGATAATGCTATTGGTATGGAATAATGTAATGAAATTAGCTTTACAGCATGAGAAATTATAGACCAATGATTTGAAAATTAAAAAAGTTTCGAGTTTGCCGGGATTCGAACCCACGACCTTATGACTGGGAGTTTAGCACTTATTCACTAAACCACGGTTTATTGTAGTGGATTTTGGCAAAACACTTAACAGATTATTTGAAATCTAATTTTGTGTATCATTGAATAATTTTTGAGGTTTTGGTGATTTAAGCGTAGAAAATATTTATCAAATTTCCTTTTGTTCGCAAATTTGGTGCTTTTAATGGAGATTTTGTTTTGTGAGCAATTCTATAAAAATGTTCATCCCAACGAAATTGAAAATTAAATCGTCTGACCGGGATTCGAACTCAAGTCCTTCCGTCTGCTAATCTGTCGCACTTGCCCCGGGCTATCATGTAATTGTGCACGACAGTAGCAATTTGCAATTACAACTCTCAATAAAAATTTCTTAGTATATCATAAACTTAAGGTTTTTTTGTATCTTTCTTTCTCTTTTTTGCAATTTTTTAAACTTGTACTCTTGTTTTTTGATTCTTCACAGGGGATTGTTTATGCCTTTTTTCTTTTTTCGCACTGAGAATAAATTTGATATTACACTTACCGACTCCTTGTTTATAAAATAGAGTAGCAGTTGATTTATTTGTTACCTAGGATTGACCTTTGGACTGGTTTCTTAATAAACGGCCTCGAAGGATCATGAATAAAGTTGATGTCTTGTGGGTAGATATTAACCAACAGGAACATCAATGAGCAGAGAAAAGTGGATTTTATTTTTTTATAAATTATTCCTCATAGCAAACGAGGAATAATTAGCGGTGCAGATGAGAAGAGAAATAAAACAAATTTATTAGAATATTTTCAAATAACGTTATAAAACTTATATTTATTTTGAATTCAATATTAAATGCTTGAGATGAGAAGAGACGCTTACCAGTCGGTTAGTGCAAGAGAAGTGATTTTATTCAAAGAGAAGAGTACTGGTGAATCAATGATAAAAGCATAGAGCAAAGAGGAGACGTGAAATTAGTACAATTCAGTAACGCATTATTTAATATAAAATGACATCAAGCTATACTTATATGTTAGTTTACATTAAGAGGGTTTAAGCATAATACAAATTAGCACATTTAGAAATTGTTTAAACGAAGATGACACACTGGCTATACAAAAGCGTAGTTAGACCCATCCTAACATACGCGTCAATGCAGTAACACCCAAGACAGTAAAATCGAAAACTGTGCTGGACTGCATAAATACGATAAACAATTATTCCCAGCAAGGAACAGTGCGTATTATATGGGTACCAGGCCATGAGGGGATTAATGGTAATGAAAGAGCAAATTCTCTGGTAAAAAATGGCAGGGAATTAGCAACAATAAACTTAGACAGCACAAAGCCTCTAAATGCGTCACGTCTAGAGTTAAAAAAATGGGCAAAACAGGCCCATACATCCCTATGGAATAGAGAGGAGATAGGGAAAACCACTAAGATTCTCTGAGGGACCCAAACGAGGATAAAACTTAAAACTTACTATTATTAAGTAAGGCAGATATTAGTAGGCTAACAGGTATCCTTACTGGTCACTTGGGCCTACAAGCTGTAATGAACATCTCGTGTACTTGTAAAATATTTAGGACTAATATTCCTGTTAAAGATTAGCTACAAAAATGCTTCTAATTCCTGACAGATATTCCGGATTAGGACTGCGGGAGCCTTCAATATTCTAGCTAATCAGCCGGTGGGGTGGGTCGGGGTCTATTCGTCGTATCTGTAGTTCAACACTACATTAATGTTTTATAGACTCCCTATTTATTTAGGACGTTACTTAAAAAAATATTACCACGCAAAACAAAATGCCATAACAGTAGTAATTTTCAAAAATATAAGAAGAATTATAATTAATGACTGATACAAAAATATATTGCAGCTCCAAGATGATGTTAGGAGTGCATAGCCTCAAAACCCTCCCTTCTCTATTTGTTCTATTGGCAAAAAAAAAAATTCAAGAACCCCTACAGGTAAAGATCTAAAAGTTACCTACTCCTTTATCACATCTGTCCACAAGAAAAACTCTCAAAGTGGTTTAAAGGTCCATTGCGATTATTAGTTTATTTAAATTTTATATTCATGTTTCCTTACAAATTTTAGAAAGCAAAATTAAAGGTATTAGCTAAAGATTTATGATTACGGCCATTCATTGGCTTGAACGTTTTTTTCACTAATAATTTGATGATTAAGATTAAAAATTGTATTATCTTAATGTCTTATAAATATGCGGGGGTTATACTTCCCTAATACTCTAAACATAACATTTAAAAGTAAACAAAGTTTTTTCCTTTTTTGGTTTGTTTTGTTTCTAACATTGCTTAAAGCAAGGAAAGAAAACAATGATGATCAAAAGAGTGTGAAGAGCGTGGTAATTACAAAAGGAACATCAAAAACAAATTATTAATATTGCAATTCAATTCCATTGCGTTCCAGTACAAACTCAATCTGTAATATACCCTTCCCTTTCACTCTTTTCCATCTATAATGTTATTCATAGACAAAATGAAATCAAATAATGCAAAGACAAAATTTCATTAAACTTACCACCTCGTGTTTGGAATCGAAGAGGCCTTTTCGTTATCCATCGGGGGGTTGGTATTGGTTTGGAACTTAATAATGATGGTGCTGTAACTAATTATGATTGCATTGTCTATGAATTTATATAAAGTTTTTTTAAGACACTTATTATCTAAACACTTATTATTTATAGAAATTATAGTGAACTATTCGGAATTATTATTTAGTATTATTATTATTAGTGAATATTTAAAACGTTGTAATAAAAAGGTATCAATTATATTCTTATGATACAGGCTCTACGTTAACGCACACATTATCAGAATGATCATGATTAAATTACGTATTTTAATGAAAAAAAAATGTGGTCAAAATAAAATCTTTATACATTTACACAAGTAGCTCACTTTAATCACATTCGACAATTAAATTTCCTTTTTTTGTTTCTTTACCGCGAACTAATAGAAATCCACGCACTATTTATAAAATTTCTGGGTATTTTAAGTAGTTTCTTTGAGGAATTTAGTGAGGATCTATATTTAAATGTATTTCTCGCTTCCACGCTTTGATAGGCAAACTGCCTTCAAAAATTTCCACAGTTTTGAATTATGTGTTTCTTCTTTGAATGATTTGTTCTTCTGATTGCAGGTAATGAAGGTTATTACAGCTTTCGCCTCGTGCCCATTTTGGTTGTCGTCATCTGATAATAGTGGTATCTCCCCCAATCACAATTGCTCTCATTTAATAAGATATTGATCTTGGGGTTATTTGATAGGAAGTTTATGTAAATCTCCACTATGATCAATAAAAAGCTTTTGAGAGTTACTGATGAATATTTTGTTTGGTGATAAGGAAATCACTTATTTTCTGCTGCTTGCCAAATTGATTGTAATCGAATTACAGCGCCGTGTGCTGGTATTATACGGGGTTTATGATCAATTAATGATCATTTGGATTATACCAAATATACCTTTACAAACAATGTTTTAGAATGTTGATTAATGAAACAAAAACTGAATAGTCAAACCAATTTACCTTAGCACGATTGCAGAATATAACACCTACATGTATGATGAAATTTAAAAATGAATTTGGACTTTTCTCAAATAGAATGCAAATTTTTATAAGACTGTATTATCAAGATTGCGATCTTATTTCTTCGACGATTAAAGGGAAAAGGAAGTTAATTAGGCACTTGAGTAATAGCCAACCTGGGTTTCTTGCTTGTCATGTGGCATTAAGAGGAATTTGCCTCGTCAAAAACAGATGTTATCTGCCTTACCATATTCTTAAAACATCAAAAATATAGGTTTGGTGTACTCTTATCGCATGCAATAAAATATCTATGGAATTCGTGAACAGCCGAGCGTTATATTCAAATATATAGTACAATATGCTATATTCCAGCAAAAGTTATATGTAGATGAGAGGTCCATTACAAAACCGAATAATTTTAGCTTTGTGAGCGACAAAATTAGTCGGATAAAAGGACCTTCATGTCCTAATGTCCTTTGCGTGGTATGTACCCTTGGTTCTACCATCAAAGTCTTCTAGAACGTAGTAATGATTTCCAACCTTTTCTATGATTTTACATTTGATAAAGCAAGGAGCTAGTTTAGCGTAAATGCCTTTTTCGGCACAACTTTGTGAGAAATTGCGGCGGAAGACTATGTCACCTACGTTCAATTTGGGAATTCGAGTTCGTAGGTTGTATGTGTCCTTATTGCGTTCGTTTGGTGATAGGAATTCCTGAGGGAACAAGTTATGGAACTGAGATGTTCGTCCCACAATTTATGTTCACCCTTTAAGAAAGCTCTTATCCCCGCAATCAACCATACTATTCCCCTCTCAGAAGCGTTTGATTGAGGGGAATAGTATGCAGTGTAAGTATGATTTATTCCATAGGCCGTTAAAAATGCATTAAAATCTCCAGCTTTAAACTGGCTACCACTGTCACTAATTACTACTTCTGGTACGCCATAAAGGTGGAAAAAGTGCTTTTCTAAAAATTCTTTAATAACTGATGAAGTGAATTTCTTTACAGGGCAGATCCACGGGAATTTTGAGAAGTGGTCTAATACTATGAATTCTTGGTCCTAGGGTAAGGTCCAAGGAGATCAACATATAATCTCTGAAATGGACGATCGGACGAGACTTGAGGCGGCTTCATAAGGAAATTAGGAGCCTTTGTGGTTTTGCAAATCTCACATTCCTTAATATAATTCCTCACATCCCTGACCATTCCAGGCCAGAAAAAAATTCGCCGAATCAGTTCCGGCGTCTTGGAAATACCACCATGCGATGAAAGTGGATGATCATGAAACCTGTTCATTACATCTTTCCTGAGTCCGTATGGTATCCAAAGTTTCCATGCGTCCTGTTCTTCCAGTTCGTTTCCGAATAATGTTCGGTACGAATATAAATGAACTCGTCTACCAATTTAATATCTGGGAATTTTCCGGTATTACTAGTGATTTTTAGCTTTAATTCCAAGTAATCGTTATCCTGGAAGCGTGGGGATGTTAAATCAATTTCCGGTTCGACAGTATTTAGAGAGCAGACTTCGGATTCTGGGATTCGGGAGAGTGCATCCGGAACCACGTTGTCCGTGCCTTTCCGGTGGCTAATGGTGAATTTGAATGCCTGCAGATAGTGAGCCCATCTGGCTAGACGACCTGACAAGTGGGGTTGTCGCATCAGCCATACCAAACTTGCATGATCTGTTATTACCTCAAATTCCTGCAACTCTAATTAACACCGGATTTTTTTAATGGCTTCCAGAGCAGCTAAGCATTCACGCTCAGTGACGCTGTAGTTTCTCTGAGCCGTGTTAAGTTTCCTGCTCATAAAAGCTACCGGTCGCTCCTGTTGATTTTCATCTAATTGCACTAAAACTGCTCCTATCCCATGGTCACTAGCGTCGCAGTGTAAGTAGAACTTCTGAGTAAAATCAGGATTGACTAAGACTGGCGCTGTGGTTAGGAGAGTTTTAATGCGTTCGAAGGCTACCTGGGCTTCCTTTGTCCACTCAAACCTCTTTTTGGTAGCAACAACCTCCGTGATTGGGAAGACTACAATGGCAAAGTTGTCAATGAATCGACGGTACCATCCTGCGAGGCCAAGGAAGCCTCGAACTTGAACTTTCGTCAGTAGAGATACCTCCTTCTCCGATAACATAACCCAAATAATTGACTTTAGTCACGCAAAATTTGCTTTTGGTTTTATTCAGGGTTAGGTTTGCGTATCGAAATTGGGATGCTATACGAACTAGCACTTCTAAATGTGACTCAAATGAATCGCTTACAATGACCAAATCATCTAAATAACCAAAAACGCAGTGACGGAGGTCCATTAATCTGCACAGAGTTTGTGGCGCGTTGCAAAGTCCGAAGGGCATCACAACGAACTGATACAACGGCCTTCCGGGCACTGTAAATGCCATTAGTGCTTTTGATGACTCATCTAAAGCAATTTGCCAGTAGGCATCTTTTAAGTCTAACTTGGTGATCAAATTTGCCTTAGGAAGCCGCGAAAAGATATCTTCGATGGAAGGCAAAGGATATGCATCCTTTTTGGTAGCCTGATTGACTCTCCTCGCATCTAAGCAAAGCCTTATCTTGTTGGGTTTTACAACGAGCCTCATCGGCGAGCTCCACGGAGAGGAAGAGGGTTCGATGACCCCAAGATCCAACATCCGGTCTATCTCTTTAAATATGAGCTTCTCGATGGCAGGCGACACAGGATAATGTCTTTGCTTAATGGTGGGAGATTCTCCTACATCAATTTTGTGGGTGATTAACTTGGTTCGGCCCAATCCTTGTTTCTCAAAGTTAGGAAAAAGAGAAATTACTGCTTCTAGCTGTGTTCGCTGAGATGTAGATAATGCATAGAAAGAATCTTCAGAATCCTTGGATTCCTCTGATTTTTCGTTTAGATCAAGCAGAGCATTTTTTAATTCGGATGAATTGTTAAGTTGAAGAACATCTACCGATCCTATGATATCAGGGAAAAGGTTGAATTTCTTACAAAAATCTACCCCCAAAAGAGGTTTTGGCAAATAGTAGGGATTATAAATAATTTCATCCGATGAGTTTTGCCCTTAAAATTTAGATCGAGATCTAACCAGCCCTTGACATTTTGCACTTTGCCATCAGCAGTTTCCACATACGACTTACAACGAGTATAACTAGGGACATGGCTAAAATCCTTCAGTGCATAATCTGCACCTAAGCAACTAGTGTTTGCACCGGTATCCTAAAGTCCAAGTTCGGTAAAATTTAATAATTCGACTCTTGCATAATAAGGCATGTCATTAGGATTGGATATGATGGTAGACACAAGCAATTTTCGCGAAAGTTTTTTCAACTTAAAATAACGACGTAATCGAAGGTCGATCTCTTCGACTTCTTGCAAATTTCATTATTAACCGCACTAATACGAAAGATTTCTTCCCTTTTTTGAAGGTAGTATTTCAATCTTTCGTGATAAGGTTTAAAGTTTTTCGACATAATATTTTAGAAGAAGAAATATTTATTTTTTCTGAAGAGTCACAATCAGTAGGTGATGAAGTGAAATTGTTGTTCAAATTTCCTGTTATGGTTGCTCCTTTTTCGGAGCTGGGGAATGGAAGTTTTTTGAGTTATTGTTTGCGTTTGGTTTACAGTTTTGGCAGTTTGGTTTATAAACCTTCTTTGCTCCACAACCATAGCAAAAAACCTGACGGTCTTTTAAACAATTTTGCCAATGATGACCTTTTCCATCGCAATTCCATCACATCGAATTGACTGTCTTAATTTGAAGGGCATTTATCATATTTCCAGATTCGATTTTACCATCAAAATCATCCTCCTCATCAGTGCAGTCGATTTCGGCTATTTGTTTACGTTGATACTGACTACTTCGGAAACTCATGGTTCGACGAACATAATCATCGTTAAGGAAGTTTTCACGTTTGTGAACCAATTGTCGAAGCTTAGCCACCGATTGTACTTGTACGTACAGAAGATCTTGTCTAATTTCGGGTCGAAGGTTACGTGTTAACGTCTCGACTGCCTCCGATTCTGACATAGGAACATCTAGGCGATCGATGATTGCTGATATAACATCAAAAAACGCGTCAAACGACTCGCCGACCTTTTGTTTCCTTTTACGAATTTCTTCACGAAGATCAGAAGAAGTTTTAAAATCCCCATATTGAGATCGTATAGCTTGACAGAATTCTTCCCACTGTACAACGTCGACTTGCTTACGGTAGCGCCATAACCATTCTTTTGCACGACCAGATAATAACATTTGTAAATTTTTACAAACAATACTGAAATCTCCGTTAAAGGTGTCTTGTGTCAGAGTTTTCCCTCTATATAAAAATTCGTCGACACTCAATCCATTGGATGAGCCATCGAATTTCAAGTTCCATCCTTGAATTATAGAGGAAATCTTATCTATAGCGAACGGAAAACGAAAAGAGTTGGAAGTTTGACTTGTCGGGTTTTGAGGAAAATTTGGTGAAAATAGTGAAGAACTTGAATTTACTTGAGGCTGATTTGGAACCTTTTTAGTTTTATTATTAGCTTTGTTCTGGGTTTGGTTCTTGGAAGATTTACTGCCTGCATCTGGCGGTGCAAGATTAAGTGAGCTAAGCATCCGGTTCATAGCCTTTTCAATCATTTGATTAATGAGGTTATATTCAACATTAGTCACTATAAGTCTTGGGATTTGTATCAGAAATTAAGTTCTCACTGCCATTAGAGAGATCGAGAGTGTCACTGTCTCGAGTATTATTAAGAGAATTTATGTATTCGCCCTTTAAAGTATTACTCCTAGTATTGTAATATTTACCTCCTCTTCCCCTGGGATTGTAGGAAGATTTAGGTGGAGGAGCTTTCGAATTATTGTTAGCTGAGGTCGCTGTGGTGATTGTGTCGTTTACCGATACTGTATTAGTCTTTAGATTAAAATTTCGAATGTCTGACATTTGACAATTTTTTTTACACATTGGACATGCCTTAGATACTTCCAATGAAGCATCAAGGCACCCTCGATGGAATACATGAGAGCATCCTTGAATTATAACGCAATTCTGATCATCATGTAGTACTTCCAAACAGATTGAACATATGGATACCGAATCCAAAGCACATGCTCCCAATTGTGGAGATCCTGGAGGAGTTCGTTCTAGTGACATTTTGTAATATTCTTAATTGATTTTGTATAGTACAAAACAGGATAAATATAGTAATGACAATTTTTTACGGATTTGTATAGTGGAATTATTCAACACTACACTACTAGTATTCCGTTGGTAGTTTAAAACGATATCAATAAATGAGTTTTCTTGTCACGAGATGCTTAGAGTAATAGATAAAATCAGTCAACCGACAAAATCAAAACCATGTTTTGGAATTTGTTGTATTACAAAGATTAAGAGGTGTCGAACAGACTGGCGATAAAATTTCTACATCAAATTTATACCCTTTAGAAACGGCCATGCAGTCGCAACTAGCAATCACATGGTATCCTGAAATCTAACTGGTGGCCTGTAACTAAGTTCAAAAACACTTTCCCCAAGAAATACACGCAATTTTTTTACAAACTATGCTAGATCTTAAGCATTTGTTTCAAAATTGCTGAAAGAAAATTTAGTTATCCAATGGTTAGCTAATTCGTTTGATTGTTCACAAATTGCTAAAGGTCCTATAAGAAACTAAAAGTTATTCAAACAGATTTGTCCACAAAGTCCTTATGCTCCAGTCATTGTTTGGTTTAATGAAATCTATATTTTATATGTGGATAAATAGAGCCTTTCGCCCCCACGTTGGGCGCCAATTATTGTAATGAACATCTCGTGTACTTGAAAAATATTTTGGACTAATATTCCTGTTAAGGATTAGCTGCAAAAATGCTTCTAATTCCTGACAGATATTCCGGATTAGGACTGCGGGAGCCTTCAATATTCTAGCTAATATAGACTCCCTATTTATTTAGGACGTTACTTAAAAAGATATTACCACGCAAAAAAAAAGGCCTAATAAAATTAGTAATCTTCAAAAATATAAGAAGAATTATAATTAATGACTGATAAGTCGATTTCGGCTATTTGTTTACGTTGATACTGACTACTTCGGAAACTCATGGTTCGACGAACATAATCATCGTTAAGGAAGTTTTCACGTTTGTGAACCAATTGTCGAAGCTTAGCCACCGATTGTACTTGTACGTACAGAAGATCTTGTCTAATTTCGGGTCGAAGGTTACGTGTTAACGTCTCGACTGCCTCCGATTCTGACATAGGAACATCTAGGCGATCGATGATTGCTGATATAACATCAAAAAACGCGTCAAACGACTCGCCGACCTTTTGTTTCCTTTTACGAATTTCTTCACGAAGATCAGAAGAAGTTTTAAAATCCCCATATTGAGATCGTATAGCTTGACAGAATTCTTCCCACTGTACAACGTCGACTTGCTTACGGTAGCGCCATAACCATTCTTTTGCACGACCAGATAATAACATTTGTAAATTTTTACAAACAATACTGAAATCTCCGTTAAAGGTGTCTTGTGTCAGAGTTTTCCCTCTATATAAAAATTCGTCGACACTCAATCCATTGGATGAGCCATCGAATTTCAAGTTCCATCCTTGAATTATAGAGGAAATCTTATCTATAGCGAACGGAAAACGAAAAGAGTTGGAAGTTTGACTTGTCGGGTTTTGAGGAAAATTTGGTGAAAATAGTGAAGAACTTGAATTTACTTGAGGCTGATTTGGAACCTTTTTAGTTTTATTATTAGCTTTGTTCTGGGTTTGGTTCTTGGAAGATTTACTGCCTGCATCTGGCGGTGCAAGATTAAGTGAGCTAAGCATCCGGTTCATAGCCTTTTCAATCATTTGATTAATGAGGTTATATTCAACATTAGTCACTATAAGTCTTGGGATTTGTATCAGAAATTAAGTTCTCACTGCCATTAGAGAGATCGAGAGTGTCACTGTCTCGAGTATTATTAAGAGAATTTATGTATTCGCCCTTTAAAGTATTACTCCTAGTATTGTAATATTTACCTCCTCTTCCCCTGGGATTGTAGGAAGATTTAGGTGGAGGAGCTTTCGAATTATTGTTAGCTGAGGTCGCTGTGGTGATTGTGTCGTTTACCGATACTGTATTAGTCTTTAGATTAAAATTTCGAATGTCTGACATTTGACAATTTTTTTTACACATTGGACATGCCTTAGATACTTCCAATGAAGCATCAAGGCACCCTCGATGGAATACATGAGAGCATCCTTGAATTATAACGCAATTCTGATCATCATGTAGTACTTCCAAACAGATTGAACATATGGATACCGAA
This sequence comes from Musca autumnalis, assembly GCF_047663935.1. Classification (NCBI taxonomy): domain Eukaryota; kingdom Metazoa; phylum Arthropoda; class Insecta; order Diptera; family Muscidae; genus Musca; species Musca autumnalis. Next base: position 201,142 of record NW_027411867.1, read on the forward strand.
TCCAAAGCACATGCTCCCAATTGTGGAGATCCTGGAGGAGTTCGTTCTAGTGACATTTTGTAATATTCTTAATTGATTTTGTATAGTACAAAACAGGATAAATATAGTAATGACAATTTTTTACGGATTTGTATAGTGGAATTATTCAACACTACACTACTAGTATTCCGTTGGTAGTTTAAAACGATATCAATAAATGAGTTTTCTTGTCACGAGATGCTTAGAGTAATAGATAAAATCAGTCAACCGACAAAATCAAAACCATGTTTTGGAATTTGTTGTATTACAAAGATTAAGAGGTGTCGAACAGACTGGCGATAAAATTTCTACATCAAATTTATACCCTTTAGAAACGGCCATGCAGTCGCAACTAGCAATCACATGGTATCCTGAAATCTAACTGGTGGCCTGTAACTAAGTTCAAAAACACTTTCCCCAAGAAATACACGCAATTTTTTTACAAACTATGCTAGATCTTAAGCATTTGTTTCAAAATTGCTGAAAGAAAATTTAGTTATCCAATGGTTAGCTAATTCGTTTGATTGTTCACAAATTGCTAAAGGTCCTATAAGAAACTAAAAGTTATTCAAACAGATTTGTCCACAAAGTCCTTATGCTCCAGTCATTGTTTGGTTTAATGAAATCTATATTTTATATGTGGATAAATAGAGCCTTTCGCCCCCACGTTGGGCGCCAATTATTGTAATGAACATCTCGTGTACTTGAAAAATATTTTGGACTAATATTCCTGTTAAGGATTAGCTGCAAAAATGCTTCTAATTCCTGACAGATATTCCGGATTAGGACTGCGGGAGCCTTCAATATTCTAGCTAATATAGACTCCCTATTTATTTAGGACGTTACTTAAAAAGATATTACCACGCAAAAAAAAAGGCCTAATAAAATTAGTAATCTTCAAAAATATAAGAAGAATTATAATTAATGACTGATAAAAAAATATATTGCAGCTCCAAGATGATGTTAGGAGTGCATAGCCTCAAAACCCTCCCTTCTCTATTTGTTCTATTGGCAAAAAAAAAAAAATTCAAGAACCCCTACAGGTAAAGATCTAAAAGTTACCTACTCCTTTATCACATCTGTCCACAAGAAAACTCTCAAAGTGCTTTAAAGATCCATAGCGATTATTAGTTTATTTAAATTTTATATTCATGTTTCCTTACAAATTTTAGAAAGCAAAATTAAAGGTATTAGCTAAAGATTTATGATTACGGCCATTCATTGGCTTGAAATTTTTTTAACTAATAATTTGATGATTAAGATTAAAAATTGTATTATCTTAATGCCTTATAAATATGCGGGGGTTATACTTCCCTAATACTCAAAACATAACATTTAAAAGTAAACAAAGTTTTTTCCTTTTTTGGTTTGTTTTGTTTCTAACATTGCTTAAAGCAATGAAAGAAAACAATGATGATCAAAAGAGTGTGAAGAGCGTGGTAATTACAAAAGGAACATCAAAAACAAATTATTAAAATTGCAATTCAATTCCATTGCGTTCCAGTACAAACTCAACCTGTAATATACCCTTCCCTTTCACTCTTTTCCATCTATAATGTTATTCATAGACAAAATGAAATCAAATAATGCAAAGACAAAATTTCATTAATTGGAATCGAAAAGGCCTTTTCGTTATCCATCGGGGGGTTGGCGTTGGTTTGGAACTTAATAATGATGATGCTGTAACTAATTATGATTGCATTGTCTATGAATTTATATAAAGTTTTTTTAAGACACTTATTATCTAAACACTTATTATTTATAGAAATTATAGTGAACTATTCGGAATTATTATTTAGTATTATTATTAGTGAATTTTCAAAACGTTGTAATAATAAGGTATCAATTATATTCTTATGATACAGGTTCTACGTTAACGCACACATTATCAGAATGATCATGATTAAATTACGTATTTTAATGAAAAAAAATGTGGTCAAAATAAAATCTTTATACATTTACACAAATAGCTCACTTTAATCACATTCGACAATTAAATTTCCTTTTTTTTGTTTCTTTGCCGCGAACTAATAGAAATCCAACCACTATTTATAAAATTTCTGGGTATTTTAAGTAGTCTCTTTGAGGAATTTAGTGAGGATCTTTATTTAAATGTATTTCTCGCTTACACGCTTTGATAGGCAAACTGCCTTCCAAAATTTCCACAGTTTTGAATTATGTGTTTCTTCTTGGAATGATTTGTTCTTCTGATTGCAGGTAATGAAGGTTATTACAGCTTTCGCCTCGTGCCCATTTTGGTTGTCGTCATCTGATAATAGTGGTATCTCCCCCAATCACAATTGCTCTCATTTAATAAGAGATTGATCTTGGGGTTATTTGATAGGAAGTTTATGTATATCTCCACTATGATCAATAAAAAGCTTTTGAGATTTACTGATGAATATTTTGTTTGGTGATTAGGAAATCAATTATTCTTTGCTGCTTGCCAAATTGATTGAAATCGAATTACAGCGCCGTATGCTGGTATTATACGGGGTTTATGATCAATTAATAATCATTTGGATTATACCAAATATACCTTTACAAACATTGTTTTAGACTGTTGATTAATGAAACAAAAGCTGAATAGTCAAACCAATTTACCTTAGCACTATAGCAGAATATAACACGTACAAGTATGATGAAATTTAAAAATGAATTTGGACTTTTCTCAAATAGAATGCAAATTTTTATAAGACTGTATTATCAAGATTGCGATCTTATTTCTTCGACGATTAAAGGGAAAAGGAAGTTAATTAGGCACTTGAGTAATAGCTATCCTGGGTTTCTTGCTTGTCATGTGGCATTAAGAGGAATTTGCCTCGTCAAAAACAGATGTTATCTGCCTTACCATATTCTAAAAACATCAAAAATATAGGTTTCGTGTACTCTTATCGCATGCAATAAAATAATTATCTATGGAATTCGTGAACAGCCGAGCGTTATATTCAAATATATAGTACAAAATGCTATATTCCAGCAAAAGTTATATGTAGATGAGAGGTCCATTACAAAGCACTTCTGCATAAAATTAAATGTGCAGATAACAGCTTATGCAGGGCATGCGGAGAGGACGACGAAACGATGGAACACTTTCTTTGCCAATGCCCAGCTTTTGCAAATATCAGGTCCCAGTCTTTAGGGACCGACACTATACCGGGACTTAATCAGATAACGGTAAATGATGTTAAACAGTTAAGGGATTTTGTTAAGGGCACAGAATTCCTAAAATAATAAAGATACCAAATACGACCCTTTCTTCAATTAGTCTAGAGCGCACAACAGGCCTATTCTGGCTTAAGTGTATGTCCATTGGACACGTGGCGACTTGAGCCCCTCTTTCAACCTAACCTAATCTAAAGGGGTTTTCAACGCCATCAATGAGGTTAATATGATTCAGTCTGCAAAATCTTTTGCAGAATGCTTTGCTGGTCCCCCGATAAATGACAAATTCACTGTATCACCAATCATTCAGGAGTTCCTAGGAATAGCAAAAAACTTTATGCCAATGTGAGAATCTTTCCCTTGAAGCTAAAATTGAACAATTTATTAATAGCTACAAAAACACGACTTTAAACGAAGCTAGACAGCAATGTCGAGCTTTATTGAATGAGTTAAATAGTCATTATGATCTTAAAAAAGATGAATTTGTTGACTTTTAATGTTAGGCCTTTCATTTCCGTGGGCCCTAGAATAGAAGTACTTAGTATATTGTTGGCAAATAGAATATAATTTGCTTTTATTCAAGAGACTCACTTGAAGGAAAATCATAATATACTTTTAGAAGAATACACACTTTTGGAAGATAGAAGTGAGGTTGGTGTAGCTTTAGCGCTGAAGGCTAATATAGATTACACAAGAGTTGTGATTCCTAATCTAAATTCCCCAAATATTTTCATTTAAATGTAATACGTCAGTAAATGGGCAAAGGATGTGTATCGCTAAGTTGTTGCAAATGACACCATATTCTCTTGTCCGATAGGTACAATAAATATAAACATAAAATTCACGAGTTTATAAAGAAAAACCTAAAATTGCAATAGTGTCAAAAGTTCCTAATATGCTCCAAAATGGCGTGATTTGAGAACAAATTGGTCCAGAACGGTTTGATAATGATCTTAAATTAGATTACAAAAAAATAAAGATTTTAATGAAAACCAAATATGTTGTTATAACAGATACAATTAAAAAATTCATTACTGAACTTCAATGCATTTGGTGCGGACACTTACACCTTATTTCATAATAGTTTTTCATGCTCTACACGGCTATGTGGTGGTATTTTTGATATTTGCAAAAAGTTATTTCCGTAATGTACAGTGGCTGTTGCTCTAGATGTTGAAAAAGTATTCGATCGTACATATCATGATGATGTGGTTCCAGATTGTCCCCTCACTTATTCAACATTTACATGTACGATTTTCCTTATGAACAGAATAACTCAGTGGGTATTATGTATGCAGATGACTACCTATTGTATGCACATGCTCCAACGGAAGCGCTGGCTCATGTTTCTCAGCATCTAAGGGTTGCGGATCAATTTTATACTGAGTGGGGAATTAAAATTAACACCCGTAAAAGTGAGGCGATGTGCTTGAGAAATGCTTCGCGGAAGTGCAAAAGGTGGGTCGTACCTGAGAGCAAGGGTCTGAAGTTGTCTTTAGATGGAACTGAAATACCATTTCGAGATAATCTGAAATACTTGGGTGTACGGTTCAACAAATTAGTGAAATTCAACGAGAATGCCCGAAACCTTATAGGAAAGGCATATCGTCGTAAGAAAGGTCGCCGTTATCAAAGAGAACGAAGCTATTAATATATAAAACATGTATTAGGCCTGTTCTACTTTATGCCTTTCCAATCTGGTTTATAGTTTCACCAACTGTTATGATGGAAATGGAAATATTAGAGAGAAAGGTCCTCCGTTTGTGTGTAGAGAAAAATTTTCAAGCATTTAACAAGCGATTTTCTAATAGTTACATATATGAAACTGTGGGAGTAACCCCATTATCTCTATACTCAATGGAAAGAATTAAAAAATGTGTAAATAGATTTCATGGCCACTCCAACTCTTTAATTCAAGATATTGTAAGGGAACTGAGTGGTTTTACTTAGGACAATACTACTTACATATCGGCACTCGGTATTAATTTGGCTATGAATCTAAATAATACGCAATGTCCTGATTTCTATACCCATATTTCTCGCGGAATTCACAGAGGTTAAATTGCATCCTCTATATAACTACCTTTGGTGACTTGGTATCACTCAGGGGCCATTATGTAGAGGATGGACGTAGGTTTTGTTTAGTTAGGTTTAGGTTAAGTGTAGCACGTCGGGAACAAGCTCGGATTAAATTATTAAAATATGCCTAGTTATTAGTGTTGGGCAATCTCGTTCATTGAGCGGATCGATCTTTTTCATTCCGTTCACCAAAAAGATCCGGGTCGTTTAGTTCGTTCGTTGGCTCTTTTTCGTTCAACAATACATTTGACTGTGTTATTTTCTTTTGAAGTCGTTCGTTCTCTGCTGCATATGACTCCGTCGTTCTTTTCACCGAATCGTTCTTTTGAAAATGTTCGTTCACGAATGACACATTGTGTGCTAATGGGGGTGGTTTTTTTTCTGAACGTAGTGGTGGTGGTTTTGATATGAAAGAACCAGATGAACGAATGATGCAAAAGAAAGATATGACCGAGATGTGCTACTGAATGATATGTGTTACTGAGCGAGAGTATCTCTCTGAATCATTGTTTGTTTTGTGTGGAAATTTGTGCTGCTTGCGCTAGCGCAGCGTTTGTTTAGAGTTTGACTGCAAAACCAATGCTGCTAATTTTGTAAGCAGCAATGACTCGTCCATCGGGGATCTAAATGAACGATATAAAAGAATGAGCTGGATACGGATCCGTTCGTTCTTTTCGCGGAATCGTTCCTTTGAGCCGGCTCGTTCATGAACGACACAACTCTACTAGTTATAATTACTCACCAATTTATCATACAAGGTCGCTACTAAATATAACAGGTAAACAGTCGTTAAGTTCGGCCGGGCCGAACTTTTTATACCCTCCACCATAAAATAGTATTAATTAAAATGGAATAATTAGTGTCCTTTCACAGTTGTAGGTGGAAACAAATTTCGACCGTGGATAGATACACCAATTGTCTTAATTATCAAATATAATCTAAAAAATGTGTTCAGCCAGGTGAAAGGTACCACCTACGGGACTATATCAAAGTGTCAACCTATCTTTATAATTTTTGGTGGAAAAGTTTTGTAACTGCAGAGAACCTCAAATGTCAAATTAAATTGAGGGTAGTTCCATCAAACAATGTAGTCCCTCAAAATGCCGAAAATCGGGAGGTACCGTTATATAGGAGCTATACGAAAAGATGGACCTATGTTGACGAATTTTAGTGAAGAAGTTTCGTGATCACTGAAAATTCAAATGTCAAATTGTAGCTAGTTCGATTAAAAATTGTTGCTAAAATTCTCAAAATACCGAAAATCGGGAGGTATCGTTGTATGGGGGCTTTACCAAACCATGGACCTATGTTGACGATGTTTGGTGGAGAAGTTTGATGACCACTGAGAACCTCAAATGTCAATTTACAGCTAGTTCGGGTAAAAATTGTAGCTAAAATTCTCAAAATACCGAAAATCGGGAGGTACCGTTATATGGGGGCTATACCAAACCATGGACCTATGTTTGCGATGTTCGGTGGAGAAGTTTGATGACCACTGAGAACCTCAAATGTCAATTTACAGCTAGTTCGGGTGAAAGTTGTAGCTAAAATTCTCAAAATACCGAAAATCGGGAGGTACCGTTATATGGGGGCTATACCAAAACATGGACCTATGTTGACGATGTTCGGTGGAGAAGTTTGATGACCACTGAGAACCTCAAATGTCAATTAACAGCTAGTTCGGGTAAAAATTGTTGCTAAAATTCTCAAAATACTGAAAATCGGAAGGTACCGTTATATGGGGGCTATACCAAAAACTTGGACCTATGTCCACAACTTTTATTATATAAGTTTATTGACACTTAAGAGCCCTAAATGTCAAGTTATAGCTAAATCGGTCTGAAAATGTAGGTAAAAACGTCAAAATACCGTAAATCGGGGGGTACCGTTATATGGGGGCTATACCAAAACGTGGACCTATGTCCACAACTTTTGTTATGTAAGTTTATTGACACTTAAGAACCCTAAATGTCAAATTATAGCTAAATCGGCCTGAAAATGTAGCTAAAAACGGCAAAATATCGTAAATCGGGGGGTACCGTTATATGGGGGCTATACCAAAACGTGGACGGATATAGCCCATCATCGAACTTGACCTGCCTGCAAACATAAGACGCATTTTCCCAAAATTTCAGCGTTCTATCTCCATTTTTGTGGATGCTAGAGTGATTACCACAAAACGGACGGACGGAAGGACGGACGTGCACAGATCGACTCAGAATTTTACCCTGATCAAGAATATATATACTTTATAGGGTCGCAAATGAGTATTTCAATGCGTTACAAACGGAAAAACAAACTTAATATACCCTCCATACTATGGTGGAGGGTATAAAAAATAATGTAATTAAAACAATAAAAAATAGTTTTAAGCTTACGTTTTATTATAATTCTATAATTTGTTACTTGTTAAAAAAGACAATAAATTTGAATTTTGGTACTTAGTCTTCTTTGAGTCTAAAGTATAAATGTGAACCAATAAATCTAGTCTTCCCTGCCTTACCACATGGCGAAGAATGCCAAACCTTTTCCACTAATAAATTAGTAGTTTTAAATATTAAAACAACAACAATGGGATTTAGCCAGACTATTTTGAAAAATCAAAATTGCAACAGCTATCCCGGTAATACTATTCCACAACTAACCCGCCATTGACCGGTCCATGGTGTGTACGCGCTCCCCTCGTACGGGAAGGTGGCCCCCGCGGTCGGCAGAGGCGGGCGTGAGAGGCCTGGAAATGAACGAAAAAAACGTTCTATTTGAGAAACACTGACACGGTTTATATATGGTTGGTTATGGCTAGAAAAAGCTACCAACAACATTTTTTTGTGCTGTTTTAGTTGAAAATCAACGACACACAACAGTGGAAGAAGGCAACCTCACACAACCTTGACGAAAGTGTTTGCAAAACAAAGCAAACCTTCTTCCACTGTTGTGTGCCGTTGATTTTCAATGAAAACAACACAGCAAAATGTGCCGTTGATTTTCAACGAAAACAACACAGCAAAATGTTGTTGATAGCTTTTTCTAGCCATAACCAACCATACACCAACAACATTTTGTTATGTTGTTTTCGTTGAAAATCAACGGCACAAAACAGTGGAAGAAGGTTTGCTTTGTTTTGCAAACACTTTCGTCAAGGTTGTGTGAGGTTGCCAAAGAAAAACTTCTCATTGAAGTTTTTTCTTGGTTCACTTTTATACTTCGAGCTGACGATCGATGTTTGGGTATAAAAAGTTGTTTGTTGAAGAAGTTATTGAATAATAACTTCGGTGGAGAATATCCACAAACAAAAAACAAGGGAACTGATGAGATCCTGTGGCGAGGATCGAAACTAGTCTTCGCTGCCTTACCCCTTGGCGAACAATGCCAAACCTTTTCCACTAATAAATTAGTTGTTTTAAATATTGAAACAACAACAATGGGATTAAGCCAAACTATTTTGAAAAATAAAAATTGTAACAGCTATCCCAATAAAAACGCCACCAATGTTCTATTTTTTAATTAAAATTAAAAAGGATTAACACCCTTAGTATCAAATTTATGTTTGTGTCTAGTATTTTTTTAATATTTGAATTATGTACATTTTGGAGATCACTTAATCGGTATTTTGGCTCGTCTTTATGCCTAACCGACTTATGATTGTTTATGTAAGCTTGGCATCTATTTTCAATGTAATTTTCTCTTTTTTTGTTTCTTTTATTAATGACATTCTCTTTCATAGCAACGGCTCTTTCGTATACCTTTCTTTTATTGCAGAATCCATAGTGAATTTCAAACGGTTTCTCTTTAATGACAGAATGAGAACTATTACCCAGCAAAATCTTCGATGCCGTAGATACCATTCAAGCATGGGTGAAAGTGATCTGGCATGTCATCTTTTTAGCATCTTCATCGATAAATTTTAAATCAGCGTGGAGCACAAAGATGCTATTCAATTTTTGATCCAAAGCATGTCATTTACGCCATTGCTTTGACATGTCATTTTCACCAATGCTTTGGCATGCCATTTTCACCAATGCTTTGGTATGTAATTTTCGCCAACCATTTCAATGACATTATCATTACGACGAGAGTTTTAACAACGATGGTTGTAACTTCGAGTCTCCGACAACATCAAGCCTATTATAAATAATTAATCTTATATATTTAGAAAAATGTGTATAAATAAAAAACACAAAATTCATCTCTATTGGATCGATGGAATGGGTTTAAATGCTGATGAAAAAGATCGGATCTTTCACGACTTCCTTTGCATGGGTCCAAATGCTAATGAAAAGATCGGATCTTTAACGACTTCCTTTGCATTGGTTCAAATGCTAATGAAAAGATCTGATCTGTCACGACTTCGTTTGAACCAATGCAAAAGATGACATGAAATCACGTCATCACATGGAACCCCTTTCTTAAAATGTTGCTGGGTATTGTAAAATTCCACAGCTTTGCTCTCTTTCTCTTTGATTGATAAGGATTTATTTTCTATGTGTAACACCCTAATTTTCTCAGTGAGAGTATAGTGAAATCTCTCTATATCTGAATTTCCTCTATGGTTGTTCGATTTTACTAAGTGAAATTCTATTCCCTCATTCCTAAAGTAATCCTTTTTATTTACACTTTTAAATTCGTTGTCGGTAATCAGCTTATTAAAATGACCTATTTTCGATTTATATAATCGAATTATTTCTAAAATAGTTTGATTATTACGATCCTCTAAATAATACGCCGTTGCAAACTTAGAAAACCTGTCGAAAAATGTGAAATTGAGCTTTTATTGCAGTACTATCAAATTTTACTCGGCAACAAATATCACAATTGTTGATATATTTTTCAATAAGTATTTTTAAATTCGTGTAATATATCTTCCGCTTTAGACCCTAAAAAATTTCGTTAATTCCCCTACGACCAGTCTCATTCTTATGATAATGATGTAATTGTTGGTAAGTGTCATTTTCGGTGGTCATATCTCGAGCCATATATGCACATCGGACAAAGCATCTCATTTACGCCATTGCTTTGACATGTCATTTTCACAAATGCTTTGGCATGACATTTTCACCAATGCTTTGGTATGTAATTTTCACCAACCCTTTGCAATGACATTATCATTACGACGAGAGTTTTAACAACGATGGTTGTAACTTCGAGTCTAAGACAACATCAAGCCTATTATAAATAATTAATCTTATATATTTAGAAAAATGTGTATAAATAAAAACACAAAATTCATCTCTATTGGATCGATGGAATGGGTTTAAATGCTGATGAAAAGATCGGATCTTTCACGACTTCCTTTGCATGGGTCCAAATGCTAATGAAAAGATCGGATCTTTAACGACTTCCTTTGCATTGGTTCAAATGCTAATGAAAAGATCTGATCTGTCACGACTTCGTTTGAACCAATGCAAAAGATGACATGAAATCACGTCATCACATGGAACCCCTTTCTTAAAATGTTGCTGGGTATTGTAAAATTCCACAGCTTTGCTTTCTTTCTCTTTGATTGATAAGGATTTATTTTCTATGTGTAACACCCTAATTTTCTCAGTGAGAGTATAGTGAAATCTCTCTATATCTGAATTTCCTCTATGGTTGTTCGATTTTACTAAGTGAAATTCTATTCCCTCATTCCTAAAGTAATCCTTTTTATTTACACTTTTAAATTCGTTGTCGGTAATCAGCTTATTAAAATGACCTATTTTCGATTTATATAATCGAATTATTTCTAAAATAGTTTGATTATTACGATCCTCTAAATAATACGCCGTTGCAAACTTAGAAAACCTGTCGAAAAATGTGAAATTGAGCTTTTATTGCAGTACTATCAAATTTTACTCGGCAACAAATATCACAATTGTTGATATATTTTTCAATAAGTATTTTTAAATTCGTGTAATATATCTTCCGCTTTAGACCCTAAAAAATTTCGTTAATTCCCCTACGACCAGTCTCATTCTTATGATAATGATGTAATTGTTGGTAAGTGTCATTTTCGGTGGTCATATCTCGAGCCATATATGCACATCGGACAAAGCATCTCATTTACGCCATTGCTTTGACATGTCATTTTCACCAATGCTTTGGCATGACATTTTCACCAATGCTTTGGTATGTAATTTTCACCAACCCTTTGCAATGACATTATCATTACGACGAGAGTTTTAACAACGATGGTTGTAACTTCGAGTCTAAGACAACATCAAGCCTATTGTAAATAATTAATCTTATATATTTAGAAAAATGTGTATAAATAAAAACACAAAATTTATCTCTATTGGATCGATGGAATGGGTTCAAATGCTGATGAAAAGATCGGATCTTTCACGACTTCCTTTACATGGGTCCAAATGCTGATGAAAAGATCGGATCTTTAACGACTTCCTTTGCATTGGTTCAAATACTAATGAAAAGATCGGATCTGTCACGACTTCGTTTAAACCAATGCAAAAGATGACATGAAATTACGTCATTACACAACCTTGACGAAAGTGTTTGCAAAACAAAGCAAACCTTCTTCCACTGTTGTGTGCCGTTGATTTTCAATGAAAACAACACAGCAAAATGTGCCGTTGATTTTCAACGAAAACAACACAGCAAAATGTTGTTGATAGCTTTTTCTAGCCATAACCAACCATACACCAACAACATTTTGTTATGTTGTTTTCGTTGAAAATCAACGGCACACAACAGTGGAAGAAGGTTTGCTTTGTTTTGCAAACACTTTCGTCAAGGTTGTGTGAGGTTGCCAAAGAAAAACTTCTCATTGAAGTTTTTTCTTGGTTCACTTTTATACTTCGAGCTGACGATCGATGTTTGGGTATAAAAAGTTGTTTGTTGAAGAAGTTATTGAATAATAACTTCGGTGGAGAATATCCACAAACAAAAAACAAGGGAACTGATGAGATCCTGCGGCGAGGATCGAAGCTAGTCTTCGCTGCCTTACCCCTTGGCGAACAATGCCAAACCTTTTCCACTAATAAATTAGTTGTTTTAAATATTGAAATAACAGCAATGGGATTAAGCCAAACTATTTTGAAAAATAAAAATTGTAACAGCTATCCCAATAAAAAACGCCACCAATGTTCTATTTTTTAATTAAAATTAAATAGGATTAACACCCTTAGTATCAAATTTATGTTTGTGTCTAGTATTTTTTTAATATTTGAATTATGTACATTTTGGAGATCACTTAATCGGTATTTTGGCTCGTCTTTATGCCTAACCGACTTACGATTGTTAATGTAAGCTTGGCATCTATTTTCAATGTAATTTTCTCTTTTTTTGTTTCTTTTATTAATGACATTCTCTTTCATAGCAACGGCTCTTTCGTATACCTTTCTTTTATTGCAGAATCCATAGTGAATTTCAAACGGTTTCTTTTTAATGACAGAGTGAGAACTATTACCCAGCAAAATCTTCGATGCCGTAGATACCATTCAGTCATGGGTGAAAGTGATCTGGCATGTCATCTTTTTAGCATCTTCATCGATAAATTTTAAATGAGCGTGGAGCACAAAGATGCTATTCAATTTTTGATCCAAAGCATCTCATTTACGCCATTGCTTTGACATGTCATTTTCACCAATGCTTTGGCATGCCATTTTCACCAATGTTTTGGTATGTAATTTTCGCCAACCATTTCAATGACATTATCATTACGACGAGAGTTTTAACAACGATGGTTGTAACTTCGAGTCTCCGACAACATCAAGCCTATTGTAAATAATTAATCTTATATATTTAGAAAAATGTGTATAAATAAAAACAAAAATTCATCTCTATTGGATCGATGGAATGGGTTTAAATGCTGATGAAAAGACTTCCTTTGCATGGGTCCAAATGCTAATGAAAAGATCGGATCTTTAACGACTTCCTTTGCATTGGTTCAAATGCTAATGAAAAGATCGGACCTGTCACGTCTTCGTTTGAACCAATGCAAAAGATGACATGAAATCAAGTCATCACATGGAACCCCTTTCTTAAAATTTTGCTGGGTATTGTAAAATTCCACAGCTTTGCTTACTTTCTCTTTGATTGATAAGGATTTATTTTCTATGTATAACACCCTAATTTTCTCAGTGAGAGTATTGTGAAATCTCTCTATATCTGAATTTTCTCTATGGTTGTTCGATTTTACTAAGTGAAATTCTATTTCCTCATTCCTAAAGTAATCCTTTTTATTTACACTTTTAAATTCATTGTCGGTAATCAGCTTATTAAAAAGACTTATTTGCGATTTATATAATCAAATTATTTCTAAAATAGTTTGATTATTACGATCCTCTAAATAATACGCCCTTGCAAACTTAGAAAACCTGTCGAAAAATGTGAAATTGAGCTTTTATTGGAGTACTATCAAATTTTACTCGGCTACAAATATCACAATTGTTGATATATTTTTCAATAAGTATTTTTAAATTCGTGTAATATATCTTCCGCTTTAGACCCTAAAAAATTTCGTTAATTCCCCTACGACCAGTCTCATTCTTATGATAATGATGTAATTGTTGGTAAGTGTCATTTTCGGTGGTCATATCTCGAGCCATATATGCACATCGGACAAAGCATCTCATTTACGCCATTGCTTTGACATGTCATTTTCACCAATGCTTTGGCATGACATTTTCACCAATGCTTTGGTATGTCATTTTCACCAACCCTTTGCAATGACATTATCATTACGACGAGAGTTTTAACAACGATGGTTGTAACTTCGAGTCTAAGACAACATCAAGCCTATTGTAAATAATTAATCTTATATATTTAGAAAAATGTGTATAAATAAAAACACAAAATTCATCTCTATTGGATCGATGGAATGGGTTCAAATGCTGATGAAAAGATCGGATCTTTCACGACTTCCTTTGCATGGGTCCAAATGCTGATGAAAAGATCGGATCTTTAACGACTTCCTTTGCATTGGTTCAAATGCTAATGAAAAGATCGGACAAAGCATCTCATTTACGCCATTGCTTTGACATGTCATTTTCACCAATGCTTTGGCATGACATTTTCACCAATGCTTTGGTATGTAATTTTCACCAACCCTTTGCAATGACATTATCATTACGACGAGAGTTTTAACAACGATGGTTGTAACTTCGAGTCTAAGACAACATCAAGCCTATTGTAAATAATTAATCTTATATATTTAGAAAAATATGTATAAATAAAAACACAAAATTCATCTCTATTGGATCGATGGAATGGGTTCAAATGCTGATGAAAAGATCGGATCTTTCACGACTTCCTTTGCATGGGTCCAAATGCTAATGAAAAGATCGGATCTTTAACGACTTCCTTTGCATTGGTTCAAATGCTAATGAAAAGATCGGACCTGTCACGTCTTCGTTTGAACCAATGCAAAAGATGACATGAAATCAAGTCATCACATGGAACCCCTTTCTCATTCTTATGATAATGATGTAATTGTTGGTAAGTGTCATTTTCGGTGGTCATATCTCGAGCCATATATGCACATCGGACAAAGCATCTCATTTACGCCATTGCTTTGACATGTCATTTTCACCAATGCTTTGGCATGACATTTTCACCAATGCTTTGGTATGTAATTTTCACCAACCCTTTGCAATGACATTATCATTACGACGAGAGTTTTAACAACGATGGTTGTAACTTCGAGTCTAAGACAACATCAAGCCTATTGTAAATAATTAATCTTATATATTTAGAAAAATGTGTATAAATAAAAACACAAAATTCATCTCTATTGGATCGATGGAATGGGTTCAAATGCTGATGAAAAGATCGGATCTTTCACGACTTCCTTTGCATGGTTCCAAATGCTGATGAAAAGATCGGATCTTTAACGACTTCCTTTGCATTGGTTCAAATGCTAATGAAAAGATCGGATCTGTCACGAATTGGTTTAAACCAATGCAAAAGATGACATGAAATTACGTCATTACACAACCTTGACGAAAGTGTTTGCAAAACAAAGCAAACCTTCTTCCACTGTTGTGTGCCGTTGATTTTCAATGAAAACAACACAGCAAAATGTTGTTGATAGCTTTTTCTAGCCATAACCAACCATACACCAACAACATTTTGTTATGTTGTTTTCGTTGAAAATCAAAGGCACACAACAGTGGAAGAAGGTTTGCTTTGTTTTGCAAACACTTTCGTCAAGGTTGTGTGAGGTTGCCAAAGAAAAACTTCTCATTGAAGTTTTTTCTTGGTTCACTTTTATACTTCGAGCTGACGATCGATGTTTGGGTATAAATAGTTGTTTGTTGAAGAAGTTATTGAATAATAACTTCGGTGGAGAATATCCACAAACAAAAAACAAGGGAACTGACGAGATCCTGTGGCGAGGATCGAAACTAGTCTTCGCTGCCTTACCCCTTGGCGAACAATGCCAAATTTTTTCCACTAATAAATTAGTTGTTTTAAATATTGAAACAACAACAATGGGATTAAGCCAAACTATTTTGAAAAATAAAAATTGTAACAGCTATCCCAATAAAAAAAGCCACCAATGTTCTATTTTTTAATTAAAATTAAATAGGATTAACACCCTTAGTATCAAATTTATGTTTGTGTATAGTATTTTTTTAATATTTGAATTATGTACATTTTGGAGATCACTTAATCGGTATTTTGGCTCGTCTTTATGCCTAACCGACTTATGATTGTTTATGTAAGCTTGGCATCTATTTTCAATGTAATTTTCCCTTTTTTTGTTTCTTTTATTAATGACATTCTCTTTCATAGCAACGGCTCTTTCGTATACCTTTCTTTTATTGCAGAATCCATAGTGAATTTCAAACGGTTTCTCTTTAATCACACAGTGAGAACTATTACCCAGCAAAATCTTCGATGCCGTAGATACCATTCAATCATGGGTGAAAGTGCTCTGGCATGTCATCTTTTTAGCATCTTCATCGATAAATTTTAAATGAGCGTGGTGCACAAAGATGCTATTCAATTTTTGATCCAAAGCATCTCATTTACGCCATTGCTTTGACATGTCATTTTCACCAATGCTTTGGCATGCCATTTTCACCAATGCTTTGGTATGTAATTTTCGCCAACCATTTCAATGACATTATCATTACGACGAGAGTTTTAACAACGATGCTTGTAACTTCGAGTCTCCGACAACATCAAGCCTATTGTAAATAATTAATCTTATATATTTAGAAAAATGTGTATAAATAAAAACACAAAATTCATCTCTATTGGATCGATGGAATGGGTTTAAATGCTGATGAAAAGATCGGATCTTTCACGACTTCCTTTGCATGGGTCCAAATGCTAATGAAAAGATCGGATCTTTAACGACTTCCTTTGCATTGGTTCAAATGCTAATGAAAAGATCGGATCTGTCACGACTTCGTTTGAACCAATGCAAAAGATGACATGAAATCACGTCATCACATGGAACCCCTTTCTTAAAATTTTGCTGGGTATTGTAAAATTCCACAGCTTTGCTTACTTTCTCTTTGATTGATAAGGATTTATTTTCTATGTATAACACCCTAATTTTCTCAGTGAGAGTATTGTGAAATCTCTCTATATCTGAATTTCCTCTATGGTTGTTCGATTTTTCTAAGTGAAATTCTATTCCCTCATTCCTAAAGTAATCCTTTTTATTTACACTTTTAAATTCATTGTCGGTAATCAGCTTATTAAAATGACCTATTTGCGATTTATATAATCGAATTATTTCTAAAATAGTTTGATTATTACGATCCTATAAATAATACCCCGTTGCAAACTTAGAAAACCTGTCGAAAAATGTGAAATTGAGCTTTTATTGGAGTACTATCAAATTTTACTCGGCTACAAATATCACAATTGTTGATATATTTTTCAATAAGTATTTTTAAATTCGTGTAATATATCTTCCGCTTTAGAAAAGCATCTCATTTACGCCATTGCTTTGACATGTCATTTTCACCAATGCTTTGGCATGACATTTTCACCAATGCTTTGGTATGTAATTTTCACCAACCCTTTGCAATGACATTATCATTACGACGAAAGTTTTAACAACGATGGTTGTAACTTCGAGTCTAAGACAACATCAAGCCTATTGTAAATAATTAATCTTATATATTTAGAAAAATGTGTATAAATAAAAACACAAAATTCATCTCTATTGGATCGATGGAATGGGTTCAAATGCTGATGAAAAGATCGGATCTTTCACGACTTCCTTTGCATGGGTCCAAATGCTGATGAAAAGATCGGATCTTTAACGACTTCCTTTGCATTGGTTTAAATGCTAATGAAAAGATCGGATCTGTCACGACTTCGTTTAAACCAATGCAAAAGATGACATGAAATCACGTTATCACATGGAACCCCGTTCTTAAAATTTTGCTGGGTATTGTTAAATTCCACACCTTTGCTTACTTTCTCTTTGATTGATAAGGATTTACTTTCTATGTTTAGCACCCTAATTTTCTCAGTGAGAGTATTGTGAAATCTCTCTATATCTGAATTTCCTCTATGGTTGTTCGATTTTACTAAGTGAAGTTCTATACCCTCATTCCTAAAGTAATCCTTTTTATTTATACTTTTAAATTCATTGTCGGTAATCAGCTTATTAAAATAACCTATTTGCGATTTATATAATCGAATTATTTCTAAAATAGTTTGATTATTACGATCCTCTAAATAATACGCCCGTATTATTAAATTCGGGTAATATATCTTCCGCTTTAGACCCTAAAAATGTTCGTTAATTCCCCTACGACCAGTCTCATTCTTATGATAATGATGTAATTGTTGGTGTCATTTTCGGTGGTCATATCTCGAGCCATATATGCACATCGGACAAAGCATCTCATTTACGCCATTGCTTTGACATGTCATTTTCACTAATGCTTTGGCATGACATTTTCACCACTGCTTTGGTATGTAATTTTCACCAACCCTTTGCAATGACATTATCATTACGACGAGAGTTTTAACAACGATGGTTGTAACTTCGAGTCTCCGACAACATCAAGCCTATTGTAAATAATTAATATTATATATTTAGAAAAATGTGTATAAATAAAAACACAAAATTCATTTCTATTGAATCGATGGAATGGGTTCAAATGCTGATGGAAAAGATCGGATCTTTCACGACTTCCTTTGCATGGGTCCAAATGCTGATGAAAAGATCGGATCTTTAACGACTTCCTTTGCATTGGTTCAAATGCTAATGAAAAGATCGGATCTGTCACGACTTCGTTTAAACCAATGCAAAAGATGACATGAAATTACGTCATTACATGGAACCCCTTTCTTAAAATTTTGCTGGGTATTGTAAAATTCCACACCTTTGGTCACTTTCTCTTTGATTGATAAGGATTTTTTTTTTATGTATAAGACCCTAATTTTCTCAGTGAGAGTATTGTGAAATCTCTCTACATCTGAATTTCCTCTATGGTTTCTTCGATTTTTCCTAAAGTAATCCTTTTTATTTATACTTTTAAATTCATTGTCGGTAATCAGCGAATTATTTCTAAAATAGTTTGATTATTACGATCCTCTAAATAGTACGCCGTTGCAAGCTTAGAAAACCTCTCGAAAAATGTGAAATTGAGCTCTTATTGGAGTACTATCAAATTTTACTCGGCTACAAATATAACAATTGTTGATATATTTTTGAATAAGTATTTTTAAATTCGGTTAATATATCTTCCGCTTTAGAACCTAAAAATGTTCGTTAATTCCCCTATGACCAGTCTCATTCTTATGATAATGATGTAATTGTTGGTAAGTGTCATTTTCGGTGGTCATATCTCGAGCCATATATGCACATCGGACAAATTTAATAGCAATACATAGCCTCAACACATTAACTGCTTGCAAAGTTTTTCACTGTACAAAAAGAATGTTCTTTAAAGTAAATATTATACAATAAGTTTTTGCCAACTAGCCTCTATAAAGCCAACTGGCGCTGAGGCGACATATAATATTGTATTGTATACAAATGAATTAATAAATAAATTAAAAAATAATAAAACGGCTTAGTTATTTTCTTCTGTAAAATGTAGTATTTGTGATCACTGTGTGCTAATCGCAAATAATGTTTTTCAACGAAAAAATCACTGTAATTTCTGTAATAATGCAAATGTCGGGATGGTCTTTTTTGTGCTGAGTTGGATTCACTGATCACAATAGTAATAATTGTACTTAATAAAATAGTACTTAATGGATCTGACAGGACATAACCCTACTAGGGTTTCTGTAGTCTCAATATGTATTTTCAAAAAAATGTATTGCGGAAATGATAAGGTTTTTTTCATTTTCATCGTGTAACGAGTAAAGTTTATGGACGAAAAACTGTGCTCGGTGAATCCAACTCAGCACAAAAAAGATCATCTCGATATTTCCATTTTTGCAAAAATTACAGTGATTTTGCGGCACAAATGAGCACAAACTAAGCACAATTCAGCACAATTTCTGTTTTTTCGAAATTCGAAAATTGCAATTCTGTCATGTATTCGAAAATATAGTTTTTTTTTTAAAAAAATGGATCTTTCACGACTTCCTTTGCATGGGTCCAAATGCTAATGAAAAGATCGGATCTTTAACGACTTCCTTTGCATTGGTTCAAATGCTAATGAAAAGATCGGATCTGTCACGACTTCGTTTGAACCAATGCAAAAGATGACATGAAATCACGTCATCACATGGAACCCCTTTCTTAAAATTTTGCTGGGTATTGTAAAATTCCACAGCTTTGCTTACTTTCTCTTTGATTGATAAGGATTTATTTTCTATGTATAACACCCTAATTTTCTCAGTGAGAGTATTGTGAAATCTCTCTATATCTGAATTTCCTCTATGGTTGTTCGATTTTTCTAAGTGAAATTCTATTCCCTCATTCCTAAAGTAATCCTTTTTATTTACACTTTTAAATTCATTGTCGGTAATCAGCTTATTAAAATGACCTATTTGCGATTTATATAATCGAATTATTTCTAAAATAGTTTGATTATTACGATCCTATAAATAATACCCCGTTGCAAACTTAGAAAACCTGTCGAAAAATGTGAAATTGAGCTTTTATTGGAGTACTATCAAATTTTACTCGGCTACAAATATCACAATTGTTGATATATTTTTCAATAAGTATTTTTAAATTCGTGTAATATATCTTCCGCTTTAGAAAAGCATCTCATTTACGCCATTGCTTTGACATGTCATTTTCACCAATGCTTTGGCATGACATTTTCACCAATGCTTTGGTATGTAATTTTCACCAACCCTTTGCAATGACATTATCATTACGACGAAAGTTTTAACAACGATGGTTGTAACTTCGAGTCTAAGACAACATCAAGCCTATTGTAAATAATTAATCTTATATATTTAGAAAAATGTGTATAAATAAAAACACAAAATTCATCTCTATTGGATCGATGGAATGGGTTCAAATGCTGATGAAAAGATCGGATCTTTCACGACTTCCTTTGCATGGGTCCAAATGCTGATGAAAAGATCGGATCTTTAACGACTTCCTTTGCATTGGTTTAAATGCTAATGAAAAGATCGGATCTGTCACGACTTCGTTTAAACCAATGCAAAAGATGACATGAAATCACGTTATCACATGGAACCCCGTTCTTAAAATTTTGCTGGGTATTGTTAAATTCCACACCTTTGCTTACTTTCTCTTTGATTGATAAGGATTTACTTTCTATGTTTAGCACCCTAATTTTCTCAGTGAGAGTATTGTGAAATCTCTCTATATCTGAATTTCCTCTATGGTTGTTCGATTTTACTAAGTGAAGTTCTATACCCTCATTCCTAAAGTAATCCTTTTTATTTATACTTTTAAATTCATTGTCGGTAATCAGCTTATTAAAATAACCTATTTGCGATTTATATAATCGAATTATTTCTAAAATAGTTTGATTATTACGATCCTCTAAATAATACGCCCGTATTATTAAATTCGGGTAATATATCTTCCGCTTTAGACCCTAAAAATGTTCGTTAATTCCCCTACGACCAGTCTCATTCTTATGATAATGATGTAATTGTTGGTGTCATTTTCGGTGGTCATATCTCGAGCCATATATGCACATCGGACAAAGCATCTCATTTACGCCATTGCTTTGACTTGTCATTTTCACCAATGCTTTGGCATGACATTTTCACCACTGCTTTGGTATGTAATTTTCACCAACCCTTTGCAATGACATTATCATTACGACGAGAGTTTTAACAACGATGGTTGTAACTTCGAGTCTCCGACAACATCAAGCCTATTGTAAATAATTAATATTATATATTTAGAAAAATGTGTATAAATAAAAACACAAAATTCATTTCTATTGAATCGATGGAATGGGTTCAAATGCTGATGGAAAAGATCGGATCTTTCACGACTTCCTTTGCATGGGTCCAAATGCTGATGAAAAGATCGGATCTTTAACGACTTCCTTTGCATTGGTTCAAATGCTAATGAAAAGATCGGATCTGTCACGACTTCATTTAAACCAATGCAAAAGATGACATGAAATTACGTCATTACATGGAACCCCTTTCTTAAAATTTTGCTGGGTATTGTAAAATTCCACACCTTTGGTCACTTTCTCTTTGATTGATAAGGATTTTATTTTTTATGTATAAGACCCTAATTTTCTCAGTGAGAGTATTGTGAAATCTCTCTACATCCGAATTTCCTCTATGGTTTCTTCGATTTTTCCTAAAGTAATCCTTTTTATTTATACTTTTAAATTCATTGTCGGTAATCAGCGAATTATTTCTAAAATAGTTTGATTATTACGATCCTCTAAATAATACGCCGTTGCAAGCTTAGAAAACCTGTCGAAAAATGTGAAATTGAGCTCTTATTGGAGTACTATCAAATTTTACTCGGCTACAAATATAACAATTGTTGATATATTTTTGAATAAGTATTTTTAAATTCGTTAATATATCTTCCGCTTTAGAACCTAAAAATGTTCGTTAATTCCCCTATGACCAGTCTCATTCTTATGATAATGATGTAATTGTTGGTAAGTGTCATTTTCGGTGGTCATATCTCGAGCCATATATGCACATCGGACAAATTTAATAGCAATACATAGCCTCAACACATTAACTGCTTGCAAAGTTTTTCACTATACAAAAAGAATGTTCTTTAAAGTAAATATTATACAATAAGTTTTTGCCAACTAGCCTCTATAAAGCCAACTGGCGCTGAGGCGACATATAATATTGTATTGTATACAAATGAATTAATAAATAAATTAAAAAATAAAAAAACGGCTTAGTTATTTTCTTCTGTAAAATGTAGTATTTGTGATCACTGTGTGCTAATCGCAAATAATGTTTTTCAACGAAAAAATCACTGTAATTTCTGTAATAATGCAAATGTCGGGATGGTCTTTTTTGTGCTGAGTTGGATTCACTGATCACAATAGTAATAATTGTACTTAATAAAATAGTACTTAATGGATCTGACAGGACATAACCCTACTAGGGTTTCTGTAGTCTCAATATGTATTTTCAAAAAAATGTATTGCGGAAATGATAAGGTTTTTTTCATTTTCATCGTGTAACGAGTTTATGGACGAAAAACTGTGCTCGGTGAATCCAACTCAGCACAAAAAAGATCATCTCGATATTTCCATTTTTGCAAAAATTACAGTGATTTTGCGGCACAAATGAGCACAAACTAAGCACAATTCAGCACAATTTCTGTTTTTTCGAAATTCGAAAATTGCAATTCTGTCATGTATTCGAAAATATAGTTTTTTTTAAAAAAAAATGGATCTTTCACGACTTCCTTTGCATGGGTCCAAATGCTAATGAAAAGATCGGATCTTTAACGACTTCCTTTGCATTGGTTCAAATGCTAATGAAAAGATCGGATCTGTCACGACTTCGTTTGAACCAATGCAAAAGATGACATGAAATCACGTCATCACATGGAACCCCTTTCTTAAAATTTTGCTGGGTATTGTAAAATTCCACAGCTTTGCTTACTTTCTCTTTGATTGATAAGGATTTATTTTCTATGTATAACACCCTAATTTTCTCAGTGAGAGTATTGTGAAATCTCTCTATATCTGAATTTCCTCTATGGTTGTTCGATTTTTCTAAGTGAAATTCTATTCCCTCATTCCTAAAGTAATCCTTTTTATTTACACTTTTAAATTCATTGTCGGTAATCAGCTTATTAAAATGACCTATTTGCGATTTATATAATCGAATTATTTCTAAAATAGTTTGATTATTACGATCCTATAAATAATACCCCGTTGCAAACTTAGAAAACCTGTCGAAAAATGTGAAATTGAGCTTTTATTGGAGTACTATCAAATTTTACTCGGCTACAAATATCACAATTGTTGATATATTTTTCAATAAGTATTTTTAAATTCGTGTAATATATCTTCCGCTTTAGAAAAGCATCTCATTTACGCCATTGCTTTGACATGTCATTTTCACCAATGCTTTGGCATGACATTTTCACCAATGCTTTGGTATGTAATTTTCACCAACCCTTTGCAATGACATTATCATTACGACGAAAGTTTTAACAACGATGGTTGTAACTTCGAGTCTAAGACAACATCAAGCCTATTGTAAATAATTAATCTTATATATTTAGAAAAATGTGTATAAATAAAAACACAAAATTCATCTCTATTGGATCGATGGAATGGGTTCAAATGCTGATGAAAAGATCGGATCTTTCACGACTTCCTTTGCATGGGTCCAAATGCTGATGAAAAGATCGGATCTTTAACGACTTCCTTTGCATTGGTTTAAATGCTAATGAAAAGATCGGATCTGTCACGACTTCGTTTAAACCAATGCAAAAGATGACATGAAATCACGTTATCACATGGAACCCCGTTCTTAAAATTTTGCTGGGTATTGTTAAATTCCACACCTTTGCTTACTTTCTCTTTGATTGATAAGGATTTACTTTCTATGTTTAGCACCCTAATTTTCTCAGTGAGAGTATTGTGAAATCTCTCTATATCTGAATTTCCTCTATGGTTGTTCGATTTTACTAAGTGAATTTCTATACCCTCATTCCTAAAGTAATCCTTTTTATTTATACTTTTAAATTCATTGTCGGTAATCAGCTTATTAAAATAACCTATTTGCGATTTATATAATCGAATTATTTCTAAAATAGTTTGATTATTACGATCCTCTAAATAATACGCCCGTATTATTAAATTCGGGTAATATATCTTCCGCTTTAGACCCTAAAAATGTTCGTTAATTCCCCTACGACCAGTCTCATTCTTATGATAATGATGTAATTGTTGGTGTCATTTTCGGTGGTCATATCTCGAGCCATATATGCACATCGGACAAAGCATCTCATTTACGCCATTGCTTTGACTTGTCATTTTCACCAATGCATTGGCATGACATTTTCACCACTGCTTTGGTATGTAATTTTCACCAACCCTTTGCAATGACATTATCATTACGACGAGAGTTTTAACAACGATGGTTGTAACTTCGAGTCTCCGACAACATCAAGCCTATTGTAAATAATTAATATTATATATTTAGAAAAATGTGTATAAATAAAAACACAAAATTCATTTCTATTGAATCGATGGAATGGGTTCAAATGCTGATGGAAAAGATCGGATCTTTCACGACTTCCTTTGCATGGGTCCAAATGCTGATGAAAAGATCGGATCTTTAACGACTTCCTTTGCATTGGTTCAAATGCTAATGAAAAGATCGGATCTGTCACGACTTCATTTAAACCAATGCAAAAGATGACATGAAATTACGTCATTACATGGAACCCCTTTTTTTTAAATTTTGCTGGGTATTGTAAAATTCCACACCTTTGGTCACTTTCTCTTTGATTGATAAGGATTTTATTTTTTATGTATAAGACCCTAATTTTCTCAGTGAGAGTATTGTGAAATCTCTCTACATCCGAATTTCCTCTATGGTTTCTTCGATTTTTCCTAAAGTAATCCTTTTTATTTATACTTTTAAATTCATTGTCGGTAATCAGCGAATTATTTCTAAAATAGTTTGATTATTACGATCCTCTAAATAATACGCCGTTGCAAGCTTAGAAAACCTGTCGAAAAATGTGAAATTGAGCTCTTATTGGAGTACTATCAAATTTTACTCGGCTACAAATATAACAATTGTTGATATATTTTTGAATAAGTATTTTTAAATTCGGTTAATATATCTTCCGCTTTAGAACCTAAATATTTTCGTTAATTCCCCTATGACCAGTCTCATTCTTATGATAATGATGTAATTGTTGGTAAGTGTCATTTTCGGTGGTCATATCTCGAGCCATATATGCACATCGGACAAATTTAATAGCAGAGTAATATCTTGCCTCAACACATTAACTGCTTGCAAAGTTTTTCACTATACAAAAAGAATGTTCTTTAAAGTAAATATTATACAATAAGTTTTTGCCAACTAGCCTCTATAAAGCCAACTGGCGCTGAGGCGACATATAATATTGTATTGTATACAAATGAATTAATAAATAAATTAAAAAATAAAAAAACGGCTTAGTTATTTTCTTCTGTAAAATGTAGTATTTGTGATCACTGTGTGCTAATCGCAAATAATGTTTTTCAACGAAAAAATCACTGTAATTTCTGTAATAATGCAAATGTCGGGATGGTCTTTTTTGTGCTGAGTTGGATTCACTGATCACAATAGTAATAATTGTACTTAATAAAATAGTACTTAATGGATCTGACAGGACATAACCCTACTAGGGTTTCTGTAGTCTCAATATGTATTTTCAAAAAATGCGAGTAAAGTGTATGGACGAAAAATTGTGCTCGGTGAATCCAAGTCAGAACAAAAAAGATCATCTCGATATTTGAATTTTTGCAAAAATTACAGTGATTTTTTCGTTGAAAAACATTATTTGCGATTTTAACGAATAGAGATGGAAATTTGCAATGTAAGGCGAAAAATGTATGATAAACGAACGCAATTCAGCACAATTTACAGAACTGAAAAATTCTTGTTTTTGCGGAAATGATAAGGTTTTTTTCATTTTCATCGTGTAACGAGTAAAGTTTATGGACGAAAAACTGTGCTCGGTGAATCCAACTCAGCACAAAAAAGATCATCTCGATATTTCCATTTTTGCAAAAATTACAGTGATTTTGCGGCACAAATGAGCACAAACTAAGCACAATTCAGCACAATTTCTGTTTTTTCGAAATTCGAAAATTGCAATTCTGTCATGTATTCGAAAATATAGTTTTTTTTTTAAAAAAATGGTACGAGATATCAAAACAATTTTTGCGGCACAAACTGAGCACAATTCAGCACAACTTAATTTTTTTGAAATTCGAAAATTGCAATTCCATCGGATACCACATCAGGTTTATCCGATATGGTTTTGATTTCGTGTTCAATAAGCGACGTATTGCGCAGTACATGAACTTCCTGATACACCAAATCCCTAAACTTAGCTAAAATATTTTCTAAAGCCATTGATTCTTTCTTATTTAAAGTATTGAATAAATTTCTAAAAACTTCGTTGTTTATGTTCAATGCTTCAAGTTGAAAAACCATTCTGCCTCGTAAGGGCAGGTTTGAATAAAATCTAAAACGTTATTATTTATTTGTGTTATTTTTTAAGCTCTGTAGACCTAAGTATTTTTCAAATAAAATTGCTTTTTATTTCATTTGTCCCGACGTTTCGTCAATATTTGTTGACATCTTCAGGGGGATACGTCTGTTTTATTAAAAACATCAATTAGAATCGAATCTCGATGAAATTATAATTTACTTTCAATAAATAAAGTTAATTTTACATGAAGGTTTTTGTCAAGAAGCACATTCAAAATACAATACAACTTAAAATTAGTATCACATAACGATTGTATTATATTGCAACTCGGTAACTAATGCTAATGTTATTGGTATCTTCTTTAACGTTCATTGTCTTTTCTATCTTTTGTTGAATCCTCAAGCTTTCTATTGTGTATCTTTTTCTCTCCTTGTTTTCCTTATCCAATATTTTGACGTTTTCAAAGTTCGCCTTGTGCCCAGTCTTCAATATGTGTTGGGCTAATGCAGTTTTCTGTGTTCCTTTTTCTATATCTGTTTTGTGTTCGTTGTCCGTTTAGTTGTTCCTATGTATACCAAATCACAGCTTTCTTCTTTGTTCCCTTTGCATCCTATTTCATAAACGATGTTGTTTTGTTGTTGTTTTTCGATCGGTGTTTTGACGTGAGAGAAAAGTTTGTTTGTTGTCTGATTTGCTTTGTATGCAAAACATATGTTATGTGTGTTGTTTATTGTTGTTCCTATGCTTTTGTTGTCTGTTAAACCAGGTATGTATTTGAGGCTGCAATATCATTTTTCTTCATTCGTTTTAGGGTTACCATCTTTATGTTTCAATTTTCTGCGTATTTGGTGGATGAGGTTGGTAATTAATTTTGTTGGAAAACTATTGTTGTTTAATATTCGTGTTATTATTTTTATATTGTTTAGATGAAATTCTTCATCACTGATGCGAAGTACCCTTGTGACAAAACTTTTAGCAGTGTTTATTATTTGCGATTTTGGTTGGGTACTGTGGTAATTCATAATTCTGCCGGATGCCATAGTTTTTTGATACCAGTCAAATTTAATTGTGTTGTCATGTCGTCTTAGTTTGGTGTCAAGATATGCTATAGTGCCATCTGCTTCCATTTCAAGTGTGAATTGAATTTTTTGGTTGTATTTGTTGAACTCGTTGAGAATGTCATCTATGTTGTCCTTTTTAATTATGGATAAAGTGTCATCTACATACTTTGTTATGTATTTCATCGTGTAGTGTGTATGTTGTCCTTTTTAATTATGGATAAAGTGTCATCTACATACTTTGTTATGTATTTCATCGTGATGTTCTTTTTCTTTAGTTCGCTAATAGCATTGTCAAGAAGATCGTCTAGAACTATATCTGCTATAGAAGGGGATAAAGGGTTGCCCATAGGCATGCCGAAGATTTGATAGTAAATGTCATTGTTGTGGTTAAAATAATTGTTGTCTTTGAGACAAAAGTTGAGTATTTGTAGGAATTTTTGTTTTTGTATAGTTGTGTGTTATTATTTATTGTCAGTTTTCCTTTTTCCATATCTTTGTTCACAAATTTTGTAAGTTTCCACAACATTTTGGCCTTTTCACCGGATTCTACTGATAGATCTGTAATTATTTCATGTGTAATATCCGTACTGCTATTTAATGATGTAAACGAAATTTTTTTAGAAAATGGAATTCTTTTATAGTTAGAAAGATTGTTCTCATTCATTATGCATGTGGTTGAACCTGTGTCTATAAGCGTTTTTAATTTATTTTCTCCAATAGTTAAATATATCAATGGAAGTGCCTTTTGAGGCATTCATATGCAAATTTACTTATTCTTCATTTGTACTTCTGTTTTGATTTACCTGAATATGATCAATTTCCGTTTCAGGGTTAACATTTTGTCTTGAATTACATTCTACATTAGTCCTGGATCTATGAAAATGGGAGTCATTGTTTTGATATATTCTATAATTTTGAATACAATTAAATGATCTCTGTGTTTGGCGTGAATTAACAGTCGTATTTCTATTGTAATTATTAGAGGCATTATAATTATTAGGAGTATTGTAACTATTACGAGTACTGTAATTATTAGGATTATTGTAATTATTAGGATTACTGTAATTATTAAGATTATTGGAATTATTAAAAGTATTTTCATATATTTTATTTGTAGAATAGTTTCTGTTATTATTGTTTTCAATAGTACTATTGTTATACATTTTCAGCTGATCTTTATCTGTTTTCTTGTTAAGTATTTGATTCAAACCTTCTCGTTCCAGCAAATTGTATGCGTCACGTAATTTTTCAATATTTCTGTTAATGATTACGGGTGCCAAATTTATGTCAATATTCTTTAGAAATCTTTTTAAAATAATTTTTTCAACATACAAAGGGCTGAACTATAAAGGTTTTTCTTTGTCATATTCGTATTTTTCATTCAGCTTACACAAAATTTCTCTGAGTTGTTTATAATAGTTAGTGATGCATGTGTTTTTCGAATCAAACTCCTATTGGTACAACTGGTTGTATGACTCTCTTACCCCAAATTTGCTTATTAGAGCCTCCTTTGTCACTTCCCAACTAGGACTTGGACGCAATGTTCGTAAGAAGTGGAGCGCTTCGCCTTGAATTTTATTGAACACTACTTTGTGGTAGATGTACTCTGTGGCTCCGGCATCTTGTTGGATGAGTGATAATATTGTATCTACTTCACGAAGAAACGAAGTAAGAGCATATGTTTCGACTCCTCTGAATTCATGTATAATTTGAGGACGTTATTCATTGAGAGTGATAATTGTGACATCTTTTAGTTCTCTTAAATTGTCTCTTAATCAAAAATGTTATATTATCAATTATCAGCTCTTAGTTAAATGATGCCTGATGATAAAAGCAGCACTTTTGATGTTAATGATTTTTGTTTTTTTTTTTTTTTAATTTTAATGTTGTTATTTTTTCTTTCTTTGTAATTGATAGAAGTTGTAGTGTTGTAGTGTAGTGTTGTTGTTGAAAAAACATTTATATTTAAAGTTTTAATTCGGTTCATTAATGTTTTCTTAAAGGTTACCACTGTTCACATTAAACTCCAAATGACAACTGAACTCAATCAGACGATGTAATCAATATTTAAAACTTAAACTCTAACAATTAAACGTAACTGTTTTTTTAAAGACAGATGTGATTACAACAACTAAGTATATTTGGATAAAATGAAGGAAAGATAATAAAGAGATGTGTACAGTAACTATGATAACAAATTGATAAGGCATAAAAAATAAACTAATAAAGAAAAGAATTTTTGATAAATGAGTAAAGCAAATAACATAAAACAGTAAAAGGCAAAATTGAATTCATTTTTAGTGACAAATGCGTAACTCGCGCAGACAATTCGCGCATCATATTTCAACAAACACAGGTTGGTTGTGAAATGCTGATGCGCCTATTCATGGTGCAACGGGCAAATAATTGCCGGAAGAATGCAGCATACGGATAAGCCAACATTTATCACGTTATGCTTACTCGTTTAATGTTCACCTATATTAACACTTTGGCTAGGTGAAGAATTCAGATTGTATTCACACAATCATTAAACGGTGTTTTTATTAAATGTCAATAAGGTTACAATCAACAACGTTAACTGGCTCAGAACGAGTTTTTTCAAGGAGATTTTTTCTTTAGAAAGAAAAAATCAAAATTAATAATAGTGTTTGAAAAGTTTTTCACGGAGACACTTTTCTTTAAAAAAGTTCGAAACAAACGAGAGTATCGACAAGTTTTGCACGGAGATTTTTTTCTAAAAATAAGTCCAAACTAATGAAAGCGAAAAGTTTTTCACGGAGATTTTTTTAAAAGGTTCAAATCACTAAAAATTTTTAGAAATGTCCTTTATGGAGATTTTTTTCTTAAAAAAGCAAAACAAACTTAAAAGTATTCTGAAAGAACAATCGATCAAAAAAAAAAAAATACAAGTTTACAACAAAACAACAGTACAACACAGAAAAAGGAAAAGAATGAAACGTTTTCCAGGACAAACAAAATATTTGAAAATTATACAAATATATATATATACTGCGATACACTGCGATATTGCCCAGAGGGAACCGAGCAATATTATGTGGCAATGGGTACATTTCGCAACTAGGTTATCGGCATGGCAAATTGTCGGCGTTAAATACAGTTTTAAACTCACTTTGGCAGTTTTGTTGAGATGTGTGTTTTACTTGCTATTTGTATGTAGGCAAGATTAATCTCATATTTGATGTTTTCAAATTTAAAAACAACAAGTTTAAAGTGGGGTGTAGTTAAAATTGATAACTTTTGGGGATGGCAGAGAATACTAGTTTCGTCCAACGCCACTTGGACTCATCAGTTCTCTTAGTTCTTTGTATTGAAACAAAGAACCCTTCCCCAATTTTATGATGACTCGAGCTCAAGAATAAGTGTGACTGTTGAATTCGTTTAATTGCGAATTCAACCGGAAACACCTAAAAACTCTCGTAGCCGCATATGTAAACCAAATTAACTACTCCCACTGTCATGTGTCTCCACATTGCAGAGAATGCACATAACTATTTTGATAGTTGTCGAAAAATAACAACAACCAATCGTCCACGGTGCTCTGTGTCTATTTTTAGATTCACTTTGGCAGTTTTGTTGAGATGTGTGTTTTACTTGCTATTTGTATGTAGTCAAGCTTAATCTCATATTTGTTGTCTTCAAATTTAAAAACAACAAGTTTAAAGTGGGGTGTAGTTAAAATTGATTACTTTTGGGGATGGCAGAGAATACTAGTTTCGTCCAACGCCACTTGGACTCATCAGTTCTCTTAGTTCTTTGTATTGAAACAAAGAACCCTTCCCCAATTTTATGACGACTCGAGCTCAAGAATAAGTGTGACTGATGAATTCGTTTAAATGCGAATTCAACCGAAAACGCCTAAAAACTCTCGTAGCCGCATATGTAAACCAAATTAACTACTCCCACTGTCACTTTCAAATTTAAAAACAACAAGTTTAAAGTGGGGTGTAGTTAAAATTGATTGATTGCGCACAAATCAAAACCTAGTTATTCACAAAATATCTACCCGGCATTCAAGCCCATAACGCCGAATTGTCGTAAACCAGAGACAAACCAACAGTATACCGTATAAATGGAAGAGGATCCAAAGGTCATCCATGTTTAGACGACCCACCGCTTTTAATTCCAATATTAATTGAACGGTGAATCAGAATACAAAGCGAGAAACAACTTCGGGAAGAAGTGCTCCTTTCCAAAAACAACAGAGAGTAAATCATATTACTGCTGACGAAGAATCAGAGGACTCAACCTGTGAGGAAGATTCCCTCGGGGAGAATCAGGTTGTCGAAGAGTTGCTTTTTTCCACATTGACACTGATTCATTAAACCATTAAACGGACAAATTAATGCTATACTTTTGAGCAAACCATTAAAAGTTAACACACTGAACGGTACAAATACTATTAATAAATTAAGGGCAAAGTGGACAGAGGGACTGACACGCTGACATATGACAATTATAAAACAGCTATATAATATAACAGCAAAAATCGTGATCAAATTAACTTTGAAAAGGAATCGGTACCAAATTCTGTTGTGGAGGATTTTTGCCGGGTTATTAAGACGAATGCCAATGCTTGCTCTTTCATCTCAAGTGGACACTGACCTCCCCGTGGTGTCACCTGGGGAACTGCCTTAAACACCCGATAAAGGTAGTGAGCTAACATGTGCCGCGCGTTCACCCATAAGAACGTTAAAAAGGTAATTTGGTAACTGATACAGATAGTGTGCTCAGGATATGGAGAGAACATTTTTCAAAACTGTTGGTATCCAATAGCAGCGAAGACGACGAAGATACCACCGACGCAATCCCAGAAGATGGTATTGAATGTATACCGCCCATCCAAGATGAGGTGAAGACAGCAATAAATCGGCTGAAAAATAATAAGGCAGCAAGAGCCGATGGCTTACCAGACGAGCTGTTCAAAACCGGAGGCGACACGGTGATAATGTATATATATAAAGTGTATTCATCAGCTAGTTAGCACCATCTGGCAGGAAGAACGAGTACCCGACGATTGGAACCTGAGTGTCCTGTGCCCAGTCCACAAGAAAGGAGATAAGACTGTATGCTCTAACTATAGGGGCATAAGTCTACTCCCTATTGCCTACAAGATCGTGTCAGGGATATAGTGCGAACGACTAAAGCCTATGATCAACGAGATAATTGGACTAAACCAATGCGGCTTCAGACCTGGCAAGTCCACCATTGACCAGATATTTACCCTGCGGCAAATCCTGGAGAAGACCCAAAAGATGCAGATCGACACCAACCACCTTTTTGTCGATTATAAAGCGCCTTCGACAGCCCGCTGCGTTCAAAGGTATTCCAAGCCATGTCTGAATTTGGTATCCCCGCAAAGCTCATCCGGCTTTGTAAAATGACTTTAACTGACACGAGGTCCTCAGTAAAAATAGGAAAGAACCTCTCCGAGGAGTTTAGTACCAAAAGAGGTATCAGACAAGGAGACAGCCTTTCGTGTGATCTCTTCAATATCCTGCTGGAAAAGGTTATACGAGAGGCAAACGTTAAAAGAAGTGGCACAATCTACACCAATAGCCACATGTTGCTTGCTTATGGTGATGATATAGACATCATGGGACGATCAGTAAAAGAAGTAACTGATACCTTTATGAAGGTCGAAGGGGAATCTGCTAAAGTGGGTCTGGCGGTAAACGGCGAGAAGGCCGTGGGTGTCGACGCGCAATGCGTCCATTGAGCTCGGACCAACTGTGGAAGTTGGTTCCTATAATTTTGAGGTAGTAAAAGACTTCGTCTACCTCGGCACCTCCGTAAACACAACAAAGACATCAGTTGTGAAATAAAAAGAAGAATTGTATTGGCCAACAGATGCTACATTGGTTTAAGTAAGCAGTTTAAAAGCAAAGCCACATCTCGTCAAACAAAAATAACGCTCTACACAACACTGATATTACCCGTGCTGATGTATGGCTCCGAAGCCTGGGTACTTGAGCATGCAGACAATGCAGTGCTTGGTGTGTTTGAGAAAAAAATTCTTCGAAAGATCTACGGACCAATCTGCGATGACGGTGAATATCGACGTCGTATGAACCACGAGCTGTATCTGCTATACAACGACATCAATATAGTTAAACGTATCGAGATGCAGCGACTGCGTTGGCTAGGCCATATCATAAGAATGAGCGAAGATGAACCCGCTAAAAAAGCGTATAAATAAATGCCACATGGCGGTGCACGCAGAATTGGCAGGCCAAAGAATAGATGTCGCAAACAAGTTGATGAAGAGATGAAAAGGCGCGATATTCCGGAGTGCGAAGCAACAAATAGAGAGAAATGGAGATCTTTTCTTAGTTCGGCCTATGGAACAAATGTTTTGTAATGGGCCAGCTAAGTAAGTAAATACCAATACTTGCTGATCCAGACAGGACACTACCCTACAATACTAGTGTAGAAGCAACCATACAAAAAGAAACCGAAGAAGGTCCTACCCCTACCCAATACAATTGTCGGACTTCGTAAACAATGAAATTGAATAGTTTTACGCAATGGAATCATTAGGAAATCTTTTTTCGCGTATAAATCTCCAGTACTGGTTGTGAGGAAAAAGCGTGTAGACGAGAATGGGAAACCTAATCATAGATTGGTGACTGATTTTCGAAAATTAAACGAGAAAACCGATAAAGACACACATCCCACGCCTGCAATTTAAGAAGGTAATACTTCACAACACTAGACCTTAAATCAGGATACCACACAAGTGACAGGAGCAAAACGGCTATTTAGTCTAAAAAATGCGCCGAGTATTTTCTAGCACAAAATAGATGACATATTACGAATATATATTGGGAAGATATATCAGGTCTACATGGAGGACATTATCATTTTTTAACCAGACGCAAAAACTCATACAGAGCTTATAAAAACCGCAGTGAGATCCAAGTTCTTTAGACGGAAAGTAGAGTTCCTCGGGTGGAGCGATTAAAGAATTTCCGAAGCCTGAAAACGTGAAACGATCGTTCGTAGGACTTTCTGGTTTCTATATAAGATTTATAAAGGATTATGCAGCCATTGCAAAACCCTTTCCTAGACTACTACATGGTAAGAATGGTAATATCTCAGCGAGAAACTATAAAAGCTTAAAGGAATTGAATGAAGAGGCTTTATTAGTGTACAAATAACTTTTGTACATACTTTCGACTCATATCGAGGCGCTGGAAAATTTTATAAGTAAAAATAAATCTTCCACTCGATTTTTCAGCAGACTAAGTAAATAAATATTTTTTACCATTGTTATCGTAAGTGGTAAATTATGTTATGAGGAGCGGTACAGATCCCACATGCGGCGGTAGCTGTTGTCGTTAGTGACTGTGTGTGCATTATTCGTTGCACTTATGAAAGGTCGCAGACAAAGTTTCCATCAATTAAGTTCATCCATACAGAGAAAATAGTTATGAATGTCATTAGTGAAGACTACTAATCTGATATAATAACATCCGAACATAGCCGGGTATAAAAAAGAGGTAAAAATGGTTATTTCGAATTGCAATATTTGCAAAGAAAACAAATATCAAAGAAAACCAAGAAATAACGTAATAGCATAGACTCCAATCCCAGAATATATTTCCCGGATATATTGCTTGTTAAAATTTTTTAACAACTAAAAGTAAATTCTTGACGGCAATTTTCAAAATTTGCAGTTCTTGTTTCAAATGCACCAAGAAATGCAGTTGATATTCAAACAACTCTTATCCACCATAAGATGGGGGCCATATTAAATTTGTCATTCCGTTTGTAAGTACTCGAAATAATCATTGTAGACCCCACAAACTATATATATTTGTGACCAGCGTGCAATTCTACATCAGCCAAGATCACCCATATGCGTTAATGTGACTGCAACAAGAACATATGTTCTCTTTATTCTTAGCTGTCGTAGCTTAGCAAAGCAAAGACTCGCTAGAGAGACTAATCCACAAAATATTTTGATCACCACCGTTCTACATCGATACAGGCATGTCCGTCCGTCGATGGAAATCACTCTAGCGTCCGAACGGATTGAAGTAGGTGGATGAAATTTTGTTGAAATCTATTATACATACATAGGACTTTTGGTATTGAAAGCGGTCTATGTAGGTCCACGTTTTCGTATAGCCCCTATACAAAGTCACGCATCATCGTTTTAAGGAATGTTTAAGATATTTGTCCCATTTAAACACCGAATTGGATGCAATTGGTATTTTCTGTCCCCAGAGGCTAAAAACATTTCTACCAAAGTTTGTTTATATAGGTCCACGTTTTGGTGTAGCCCCCATATTACGCCCCATATATAGTACACGTCCCTTTAATATATTTTGAGTGTATTTGGTGTTTCCAGACGCTAAGAAATATTTCTACCTTACAATGTTTATATAGGTCCCTGTTTTGATATAGCCCCCATAGGTATTTTGAAGGTTTTAGTCACATAATCACACCAAAATGGCTGATATTTGGTATTTAGTCCCCGTTGGGCGTATAAAACTTTCCCCCAGAAACTTGTCAGTACAGGTCCACGCCTTAGTATAGCCCCCATAGAACGCTAACTTCCTATTTTCGGTATTTTGAAGGTTGTGACCTCAATATTCCACTATACTCTATACGAGTCAGATGAAGAAACAGTCCACAGTAAAAAATCATTGAAAGCAGTCATAAATTCCGTCGAATAGCAAAAAAACAATATTCTATTAAGACAAAGTTTCCATCAATTATGTTTGTCCATACAGAGAAAATAGTTATGGATGTCAGTCGTGAAAATGATTAATGGGATATAATAACATCCGAACATAGCCGTGCATCGCCGGGTATAAAAAAGAGGTAAAAATGGTTATTTCGAAATGCAAAATTTGCAACGAAAACAAATTTCAATGAAAACCAAGTAATAAGGTAATAGCATCCACTCCAACCCCAGAATATCCGGGACATATCTAGCATTATGACATTTTAATAACAACTAAAAGTAATTTCTGGAAGGCAATAGAAAAATTTTTAAAATTTGCGGTTCTTGTTTCAACTGCATCAAGAAATGCAATTGATGTCAAAGCTCTTTTTATGCTCTCCACCATAAGACGTGGGGTATATTAAGTTTCGCATTCCGGTCGTAACTACTCGAAATAATCACTGTAGACCCCACAAACTCTATATATTCTTGATCAGCGTACAATTCTACACCGATGTAGTCATGTCCGTTCGTCTGTGGAAATCACTCTAGCGTCCGAACGGATTGAAGTAGGTGGATGAAATTTTAGTAAACTCTATTATATGTACGCAGGACTTTTGGTATTGAAAGTGGGCTATGTAGGTTCACGTTTTCATATACAAAGTAAATTGGTATTTTGTGTCTCCAGAGGCTAAAAAACATTTTTACCAAAGCTTGTTTATATAGGTCCACGTTTTGGTATATCCCCCATATAACGCCCCATATATAGTACGCGTCCCTTTAAGATATTTTAAATGTATTAGTCCTATTTGACCACAGATTCGGTTGTAACTTTGTATTTTGTGTTTCCAGAGGTTAAGAAATATTTTTACCATAAAATGTTTATATACAGTGTTGTGCATATCAAAAGCAACAAATCAAGGATTACGCATTAATTGAAATTGTTGGATCCGTTACAATTTTTAAAATGTAATATTTTGTGTCCATTTGTTCTTTGTTATATACAGTGGGCTTTCAATAAGTTGTTCCTGTACTTTGTAGTTGGATGGGATAACAAAAATATTGACTGATCCTTGAGAATGGGGAGTGCAAAACAAAAGCAACAACGGAATATTATTAAAAAAGTGTACACTGTACTTTTGACTAAAATTTTTTGTTTTGAGCCATGTTAATGTCACTTTTGCAAAAATTTGCATTTGATATCATCTCCTACCACTTTTCGCATGGTCTGGGGGAAATATCATAATACCCTCAAATCACAAATTTTCCCTTATATAAAATTTAAATTTTTAAATATTTATTCGGAAAGTGGTTAAGTATCAACACTTTTTATGTTTGCCTAATAGTAAATTAGTTAAACAACCGAATATTGGTAAACACAATACATCCTGGTGTAAACCCCTTGAGGCCATCGTCACATTGTGGTTAAAAACGTTGGAGCAACTTTAAAAATAATGCGAATAGGAACTTCCAAGAAATAGTTAGGGCTTTTATTGCCGATGTACACTCTAGATTCATTCGCAGAAAATAAGCATTTAATAACTAAAAATATAAAAAAAACCTGAATTAAAATAATGTTAAAATAATGGCTTCTTGACAGGTGTGTTGTTTGAGTTGGAGGATGTATAACTTTTCAAATTGTTTTCTAACTCCTTCTACGAACTAATCTTGGGTGTATACCGGAAATAAGAGAACCAACTAATTCGTGGGGATTCCTATTCGCAATATTTTTTAAGTTTCCCCAACGTTTTTAGCCACAATGTATATATTGTGTTTACCAATTGTCCAAATTAGCATAGTTTGGACTTATAATTACATTTGCATTTTCTGATTTAATTTGAATTTTTAAATCCATAACATAATATAAATCATTAAACAAAATTGTGAATTTAAAATATTGTGAATTATAGAATTTATTTTATAACACTTTTCTAAATATGTTATTGTGAATTATCTTTTGAACAATATTTGTAAAACGTAGAAACTTAAATTTCCTGTTTTGTAACCAAAGTAAGACTCGTCCACTTTTTGCACAACCTGGTAAGCTCTTTAGAAGCTCCAATAATTCGACCGGAATTTGAATCTCTTTTGGTGACTTTTAATTGGCAATCTTGGAGTTGTTGTCTCTAAAGATATTAAGGAATTTTATTCGACGGAGACTAGTTTTGGTGCTTTTTAATCTTCTCTTGAAGTGGAATCCGTATTAGGAGATATACAGTCCACATTCCTAAATAAATTCATACCATTTGGATCAATCTATTACTCATTGGATCACGCATGATAATTCTTGTGCAACACCGAAAACGCATGATTCACAATTTCAAGCCAACGTTCTGAATAGCAATGGAACAATTCTATTACGTACTGCTCTTGTTGATATTGAACATTCCAACGTTAAAAGAAGAGGCAAACGTTAAAAGAAGTGGCACAATCTACACCAATAGCCACATGTTGCTTGCTTATGCTGATGATATAGACATCATGGGACGATCAATAAAAGAAGTAACTGATACCTTTATGAAGGTCGAAGGGGAATCTGCTAAAGTGGGTCTGGCGGTAAACGGCGAGAAGGCCGTGGGTGTCGACGCGCAATGCGTCCATTGAGCTCGGACCAACTGTGGAAGTTGGTTCCTATAATTTTGAGGTAGTAAAAGACTTCGTCTACCTCGGAACCTCCGTAAACACAACAAAGAGATCAGTTGTGAAATAAAAAGAAGAATTGTATTGGCCAACAGATGCTACATTGGTTTAAGTAAGCAGTTTAAAAGCAAAGCCACATCTCGTCAAACAAAAATAACGCTCTACACAACACTGATATTACCCGTGCTGATGTATGGCTCCGAAGCCTGGTACTTGCGCATGCAGACAATGCAGTGCTTGGTGTGTTTGAGAAAAAAATTCTTCGAAAGATCTACGGACCAATCTGCGATGACGGTGAATATCGACGTCGTATGAACCACGAGCTGTATCTGCTATACAACGACATCAATATAGTTAAACGTATCGAGATGCAGCGATTGCGTTGGCTAGGCCATATCATAAGAATGAGCGAAGGTGAACCCGCTAAAAAGCGTATAAATAAATGCCACATGGCGGTGCACGCAGAATTGGCAGGCCAGAGAATAGATGTCGCAAACAAGTTGATGAAGAGATGAAAAGGCGCGGTATTCCGGAGTGCGAAGCAACAAATAGAGAGAAATGGAGATCTTTTCTTAGTTCGGCCTATGGAACAAATGTTCTGTAATGGGCCAGCTAAGTAAGTAAGTACCAATACTTGCTGATCCAGACAGGACACTACCCTACAATACTAGTGTAGAAGCAACCATACAAAAAGAAACCGAAGAAGGTCCTACCCCTACCCAATACAATTGTCGGACTTCGTAAACAATGAAATTGAATAGTTTTACGCAATGGAATCATTAGGAAATCTTTTTTCGCGTATAAATCTCCAGTACTGGTTGTGAGGAAAAAGCGTGTAGACGAGAATGGGAAACCTAATCATAGATTGGTGACTGATTTTCGAAAATTAAACGAGAAAACCGATAAAGACACACATCCCACTCCTGCAATTTAAGAAGGTAATACTTCACAACACTAGACCTTAAATCAGGATACCACCAAATCAGGATACCACACAAGTGACAGGAGCAAAACGGCGTTTAGTGTCCGCAATAGCAAGAAGGAATTCTGTAGGCTACTATTAAGTCTAAAAAATGCGCCGAGTATATTCTAGCACACAATAGATGACATATTACGAATATATATTGGGAAGATATATCAGGTCTACATGGAGGACATTATCATTTTTTAACCAGACGCAAAAAAGCATGCAGAGCTTATAAAAACCGCAGTGAAATCCAAGTTCTTTAGACGGAAAGTAGAGTTCCTCGGGTGGAGCGATTAAAGAATTTCCGAAGCCTGAAAACGTGAAAGCCTCCGATCGTTCGTAGGACTTTCTGGTTTCTATATAAGATTTATAAAGGATTATGCAGCCATTGCAAAACCCTTTCCTAGACTACTACATGGTAAGAATGGTAATATCTCAGCGAGAAACTATAAAAGCTTAAAGGAATTGAATGAAGAGGCTTTATTAGTGTACAAATTACTTTTGTACACTGGGCCATCCACTGGTGGATACTCTAAAATGCTCTTAATTTAATTAATTCTAGAACTCTTGGGCGTTTAAGTATTTTTTGTAATTCTTCTTTAATAATTCATTTCTACAACGATTTTAGACAACATAAATGGCTAAAAATTTTGAAATATGTAATGAAACAACAAGAAAAATTAAATATTAATTCTCTCTTAAATTTTCTCTTTTCCTATTTTGCTCACCATTGCTTTTGTACATACTTTCGACTCATATCGAGGCGCTGGAAAATTTTATAAGTAAAAATAAATCTTCCACTCGATTTTTCAGCAGACTAAGTAAATAAATATTTTATTACCATTGTTATCGTAAGTGGTAAATTATGTTATGAGGAGCGGTACAGATCCCACATGCGGCGGTAGCTGTTGTCGTTAGTGACTGTGTGTGCATTATTCGTTGCACTTATGAAAGGTCGCAGACAAAGTTTCCATCAATTAAGTTCATCCATACAGAGAAAATAGTTATGAATGTCATTAGTGAAGACTACTAATCTGATATAATAACATCCGAACATAGCCGGGTATAAAAAAGAGGTAAAAATGGTTATTTCGAATTGCAATATTTGCAAAGAAAACAAATATCAAAGAAAACCAAGAAATAACGTAATAGCATCGACTCCAATCCCAGAATATATTTCCCGGATATATTGCTTGTTAAAATTTTTTAACAACTAAAAGTAAATTCTTGACGGCTATTTTCAAAATTTGCAGTTCTTGTTTCAAATGCATCAAGAAATGCAGTTGATATTCAAACAACTCTTATCCACCATAAGATGGGGGCCATATTAAATTTGTCATTCCGTTTGTAAGTACTCGAAATAATCATTGTAGACCCCACAAACTATATATATTTGTGACCAGCGTGCAATTCTACATCAGCCAAGATCACCCATATACGTTAATGTGACTGCAACAAGAACATATGTTCTCTTTATTCTTAGCTGTCGTAGCTTAGCAAAGCAAAGACTCGCTAGAGAAACTAATCCACAAAATATTTTGACCACCACCGTTCTACATCGATACAGGCATGTCCGTCCGTCGATGGAAATCACTCTAGCGTCCGAACGGATTGAAGTAGGTGGATGAAATTTTGTTGAAATCTATTATACATACATAGGACTTTTGGTATTGAAAGCGGTCTATGTAGGTCCACGTTTTCGTATAGCCCCTATACAAAGTCACGCGTCATCGTTTTAAGGAATGTTTAAGATATTTGTCCCATTTAAACACCGAATTGGATGCAATTGGTATTTTCTGTCCCCAGAGGCTAAAAACATTTCTACCAAAGTTTGTTTATATAGGTACACGTTTTGGTCTAGCCCCCATATTACGCCCCATATATAGTACACGTCCCTTTAATATATTTTGAGTGTATTTGGTGTTTCCAGACGCTAAGAAATATTTCTACCTTACAATGTTTATATAGGTCCATGTTTTGATATAGCCCCCATAGGTATTTTGAAGGTTTTAGTCACATAATCACACCAAAATGGCTGATATTTGGTATTTAGTCCCCGTTGGGCGTATAAAACTTTCCCCCAGAAACTTGTCAGTACAGGTCCACGCCTTAGTATAGCCCCCATAGAACGCTAACTTCCTATTTTCGGTATTTTGAAGGTTGTGACCTCAATATTCCACTATACTCTATACGAGTCAGATGAAGAAACAGTCCACAGTAAAGAATCATTGAAAGCAGTCATAAATTCCGTCGAATAGCAAAAAAACAATATTCTATTAAGACAAATTTTCCATCAATTATGTTTGTCCATACAGAGAAAATTGTTATGGATGTCAGTCGTGAAGATGATTAATGGGATATAATAACATCCGAACATAGCCGTGCATCGCCGGGTATAAAGAAGAGGTAAAAATGGTTATTTCGAAATGCAAAATTTGCAACGAAAACAAATTTCAATGAAAACCAAGTAATAAGGTAATAGCATCCACTCCAATCCCAGAATATCCGGGACATATCTAGCATTATGACATTTTAATAACAACTAAAAGTAATTTCTAGAAGGCAATAGACAAATTTTTAAAATTTGCGGTTCTTGTTTCAACTGCATCAAGAAATGCAATTGATGTCAAAGCTCTTTTTATGCTCTCCACCATAAGACGTGGGGTATATTAAGTTTCGCATTCCGGTCGTAACTACTCGAAATAATCACTGTAGACCCCACAAACTCTATATATTCTTGATCAGCGTACAATTCTACACCGATGTAGTCATGTCCGTTCGTCTGTGGAAATCACTCTAGCGTCCGAACGGATTGAAGAAGGTGGATAGATGAAATTTTGGTAAACTCTATTATATGTACGCAGGACTTTTGGTATTGAAAGTGGGCTATGTAGGTTCACGTTCTCGTATACAAAGTAAATTGATATTTTGTGTCTCCAGAGGCTAAAAAACATTTTTACCAAAGCTTGTTTATATAGGTCCACGTTTTGGTATATCCCCCATATAACGCCCCATATATAGTACGCGTCCCTTTAAGATATTTTAAATGTATTAGTCCTATTTGACCACAGATTCGGTTGTAACTTTGTATTTTGTGTTTCCAGAGGTTAAGAAATATTTTTACCATAAAATGTTTATATACAGTGTTGTGCATATCAAAAGCAACAAATCAAGGATTACGCATTAATTGAAATTGTTGGATCCGTTACAATTTTTAAAATGTAATATTTTGTGTCCATTTGTTCTTTGTTATATACAGTGGGCTTTCAATAATTTGTTCCTGTACTTTGTAGTTGGATGGGATAACAAAAATATTGACTGATCCTTGAGAATGGGGAGTGCAAAACAAAAGCAACAAAGGAAAATTATTAAAAAATTGTAGACTGTACTTTTGACTAAAATTTTTTGTTTTGAGCCATGTTAATGTCACTTTTGCAAAAATTTGCATTTGATAACATCTCCTACCACTTTTCGCATGGTCTGGGGGAAATATCATAATACCCTCAAATCACAAATTTTCCCTTATATAAAATTTAAATTTTTAAATATTTATTCGGAAAGTGGTTAAGTATCAACACTTTTTATGTTTGCCTAATAGTAAATTAGTTAAACAACCGAATATTGGTAAACACAATACATCCTGGTGTAAACCCCTTGAGGCCATCGTCACATTGATGTAGATACGCTTTGGAGTAGTTTTGAATCTTGCATTAGTGAAGTTCACAGTATTTTTCCCGTTAAAAGGATACCTAAATATCGACCGAATAATAATGAGTGGTATAAGTCTAGAGATATTGATTATTTTACGTCCTTGCGTGACATTGCGTTTCGTGAGTATACGAGAAACAAAAGTAGTGCAAATTGGAAAATTTTTTGCAAGGCCCGTAATAAAGCAAAGTCGATTGTCCGTAAGGCAAAGAGAACGGCCCACTCCACTCTATTTGATAGTGCGAGCAGTGGTAAAGATTTTTGGAGATTGCTGAGGTCTACTGGTGTAGCTGCTGATAAATGTTATGACTGCGATGTAAGCCCTGAAGAACTTAATAGTATCTTTGTAAATAACCAAATTAATATAAATTCGACTTTTCAATATAACCCTAATCCTGATTATGGCAACTTTTCATTTCGTTGCATTGACTCTTTAGAATTGGATAAAGCTTTTATGTCTATTAAATCTAATGCAGCTGGCCTTGATGGTTTATCATTGAAGTTTTGGAAACGTATTTATACAGCGATCTCTAGGCACTTGCTTTATTTTGTCAATATCATACTAAGTTTATC
This sequence comes from Musca autumnalis, assembly GCF_047663935.1. NCBI lineage: Eukaryota > Metazoa > Arthropoda > Insecta > Diptera > Muscidae > Musca > Musca autumnalis. The sequence continues at coordinate 245,574 of NW_027411867.1, forward strand.
ATCTTGTTGGATGATAAACTTAGCTTTAACCGTCATGTTGATATGGTAGTCTCAAGAATAAATTTTTCTTTAAGATGTCTTTATGCCACAGATCTATATTTGCCCATGAGTGTTAGATATCGTCTGGCTCATAGTCTAGTTCTGCCTACTGTTTTGTACTGCTTGGAGGTTTACACTGGTGCAGGTCAGGGAATTATTGACTTGATTACGCTCGCAATTAATAGAGTAGTTCGCTATGTTTACGGCGTTAATAGGCGTGATCACATTACGCCATATACCATTAAATTACTAGGGACCTCTTTTCCAAATTTTATAAAACTTCGATTACTGGTGTTTTTCTATAAGTTGGTTCGTAACCAATGTCCTACTTTTTTAATGTCTTTGTTCAACTTCTCCACTTTTACAAGAAGGAGCCAATTGAATATTTCTAGTGCTATTTTTTTAATGGATAGTTCATTCGAAGTAAGAGTAGCGCGGCTATATAATATTTTGCCCAACAATTTAAAGGTATTTAATATATCACCAGCTTCTTTCTCAAGACATCTTCTGCAACACCTACTCTGACGCTCAGATACTTTCTCTTTCCATCGTTTGATGAACGCCAAATTGTTTTTTTTTTATTATTTTAGTGATCTCACTTATTTTTAACTGTCAGTTCAAATATGAAGGGTTATAACCTTATTATTATCTATAGTTTATTTTTTTTACATTTTTTTTAATCTTTTCTTACGTTTGAGTAGTGGGAATATAAATATTTGTATTTTTTTTTTTAGCCTTATGGCTTGGAGTATTTGTAATTATAGGATTATATCATATACCTAGTTTTATATGCACTCTGAGTAGTGATAACATACACATATGTAATATAATGTAATTCATTTAAATTGGCCCGATGGCTTAGAATTATTGTAAAGTTGATAAATAAATAAATAAATAAATAAATAAAAAACGTTGGAGCAACTTTAAAAATAATGCGAATAGGAACTTCCAAGAAATAGTTAGGGCTTTTATTGCCGATGTACACTCTAGATTCATTCGCAGAAAATAAGAATTTAATAACTAAAAATATAAAAAACCTGAATTAAAATAATGTTAAAATAATGGCTTCTTGACAGGTGTGTTGTTTGAGTTGGAGGATGTATAACTTTTCAAATTGTTTTCTAACTCCTTCTACGAACTAATCTTGGGTGTATACCGGAAATAAGAGAACCAACTAATTCGTGGGGATTCCTATTCGCAATATTTTTTAAGTTTCCCCAACGTTTTTAGCCACAATGTATATATTGTGTTTACCAATTGTCCAAATTAGCATAGTTTGGACTTATAATTACATTTGCATTTTCTGATTTAATTTGAATTTTTAAATCCATAACATAATATAAATCATTAAACAAAATTGTGAATTTAAAATATTGTGAATTATAGAATTTATTTTATAACACTTTTCTAAATATGTTATTGTGAATTATCTTTTGAACAATATTTGTAAAACGTAGAAACTTAAATTTCCTGTTTTGTAACCAAAGTAAGACTCGTCCACTTTTTGCACAACCTGGTAAGCTCTTTAGAAGCTCCAATAATTCGACCGGAATTTGAATCTCTTTTGGTGACTTTTAATTGGCAATCTTGGAGTTGTTGTCTCCAAAGATATTAAGGAATTTTATTCGACGGAGACTAGTTTTGGTGCTTTTTAATCTTCTCTTGAAGTGGAATCCGTATTAGGAGATATACAGTCCACATTCCTAAATAAATTCATACCATTTGGATCAATCTATTACTCATTGGATCACGCATGACAATTCTTGTGCAACACCGAAAACGCATGATTCACAATTTCAAGCCAACGTTCTGAATAGCAATGGAACAATTCTATTACGTACTGCTCTTGTTGATATTGAACATTCCAACGTTAAAAGAAGAGGCAAACGTTAAAAGAAGTGGCACAATCTACACCAATAGCCACATGTTGCTTGCTTATGCTGATGATATAGACATCATGGGACGATCAGTAAAAGAAGTAACTGATACCTTTATGAAGGTCGAAGGGGAATCTGCTAAAGTGGGTCTGGCGGTAAACGGCGAGAAGGCCATGGGTGTCGACGCGCAATGCGTCCATTGAGCTCGGACCAACTGTGGAAGTTGGTTCCTATAATTTTGAGGTAGTAAAAGACTTCGTCTACCTCGGCACCTCCGTAAACACAACAAAGACATCAGTTGTGAAATAAAAAGAAGAATTGTATTGGCCAACAGATGCTACATTGGTTTAAGTAAGCAGTTTAAAAGCAAAGCCACATCTCGTCAAACAAAAATAACGCTCTACACAACACTGATATTACCCGTGCTGATGTATGGCTCCGAAGCCTGGTACTTGCGCATGCAGACAATGCAGTGCTTGGTGTGTTTGAGAAAAAAATTCTTCGAAAGATCTACGGACCAATCTGCGATGACGGTGAATATCGACGTCGTATGAACCACGAGCTGTATCTGCTATACAACGACATCAATATAGTTAAACGTATCGAGATGCAGCGATTGCGTTGGCTAGGCCATATCATAAGAATGAGCGAAGATGAACCCGCTAAAAAAGCGTATAAATAAATGCCACATGGCGGTGCACGCAGAATTGGCAGGCCAGAGAATAGATGTCGCAAACAAGTTGATGAAGAGATGAAAAGGCGCGGTATTCCGGAGTGCGAAGCAAGAAATAGAGAGAAATGGAGATCTTTTCTTAGTTCGGCCTATGGAACAAATGTTCTGTAATGGACCAGCTAAGTAAGTAAGTACCAATACTTGCTGATCCAGACAGGACACTACCCTACAATACTAGTGTAGAAGCAACCATACAAAAAGAAACCGAAGAAGGTCCTACCCCTACCCAATACAATTGTCGGACTTCGTAAACAATGAAATTGAATAGTTTTACGCAATGGAATCATTAGGAAATCTTTTTTCGCGTATAAATCTCCAGTACTGGTTGTGAGGAAAAAGCGCGTAGACGAGAATAGGAAACCTAATCATAGATTGGTGACTGATTTTCGAAAATTAAACGAGAAAACCGATAAAGACACACATCCCACGCCTGCAATTTAAGAAGGTAATACTTCACAACACTAGACCTTAAATCAGGATACCACCAAATCAGGATACCACACAAGTGACAGGAGCAAAACGGCGTTTAGTGTCCGCAATAGCAAGAAAGAATTCTGTAGGCTACTATTTAGTCTAAAAAATGCGCCGAGTATTTTCTAGCACACAATAGATGACATATTCCGAATATATATTGGGAAGATATATCAGGTCTACATGGAGGACATTATCATTTTTTAACCAGACGCAAAAAATCATGCAGAGCTTATAAAAACCGCAGTGAAATCCAAGTTCTTTAGACGGAAAGTAGAGTTCCTCGGGTGGAGCGATTAAAGAATTTCCGAAGCCTGAAAACGTGAAAGCCTCCGATCGTTCGTAGGACTTTCTGGTTTCTATATAAGATTTATAAAGGATTATGCAGCCATTGCAAAACCCTTTCCTAGACTACCACATGGTAAGAATGGTAATATCTCAGCGAGAAACTATAAAAGCTTAAAGGAATTGAATGAAGAGGCTTTATTAGTGTACAAATAACTTTTGTACATACTTTCGACTCATATCGAGGCGCTGGAAAATTTTATAAGTAAAAATAAATCTTCCACTCGATTTTTCAGCAGACTAAGTAAATAAATATTTTATTACCATTGTTATCGTAAGTGGTAAATTATGTTATGAGGAGCGGTACAGATCCCACATGCGGCGGTAGCTGTTGTCGTTAGTGACTGTGTGTGCATTATTCGTCGCACTTATGAAAGGTCGCAGACAAAGTTTCCATCAATTAAGTTCATCCATACAGAGAAAATAGTTATGAATGTCATTAGTGAAGACTACTAATCTGATATACTAACATCCGAACATAGCCGGGTATAAAAAAGAGGTAAAAATGGTTATTTCGAATTGCAATATTTGCAAAGAAAACAAATATCAAAGAAAACCAAGAAATAACGTAATAGCATCGACTCCAATCCCAGAATATATTTCCCGGATATATTGCTTGTTAAAATTTTTTAACAACTAAAAGTAAATTCTTGACGGCAATTTTCAAAATTTGCAGTTCTTGTTTCAAATGCATAAAGAAATGCAGTTGATATTCAAACAACTCTTATCCACCATAAGATGGGGGCCATATTAAATTTGTCATTCCGTTTGTAAGTACTCGAAATAATCATTGTAGACCCCACAAACTATATATATTTGTGACCAGCGTGCAATTCTACATCAGCCAAGATCACCCATATACGTTAATGTGACTGCAACAAGAACATATGTTCTCTTTATTCTTAGCTGTCGTAGCTTAGCAAAGCAAAGACTCGCTAGAGAAACTAATCCACAAAATATTTTGACCACCACCGTTCTACATCGATACAGGCATGTCCGTCCGTCGATGGAAATCACTCTAGCGTCCGAACGGATTGAAGTAGGTGGATGAAATTTTGTTGAAATCTATTATACATACATAGGACTTTTGGTATTGAAAGCGGTCTATGTAGGTCCACGTTTTCGTATAGCCCCTATACAAAGTCACGCGTCATCGTTTTAAGGAATGTTTAAGATATTTGTCCCATTTAAACACCGAATTGGATGCAATTGGTATTTTCTGTCCCCAGAGGCTAAAAACATTTCTACCAAAGTTTGTTTATATAGGTCCACGTTTTGGTGTAGCCCCCATATTACGCCCCATATATAGTACACGTCCCTTTAATATATTTTGAGTGTATTTGGTGTTTCCAGACGCTAAGAAATATTTCTACCTTACAATGTTTATATAGGTCCATGTTTTGATATAGCCCCCATAGGTATTTTGAAGGTTTTAGTCACATAATCACACCAAAATGGCTGATATTTGGTATTTAGTCCCCGTTGGGCGTATAAAACTTTCCCCCAGAAACTTGTCAGTACAGGTCCACGCCTTAGTATAGCCCCCATAGAACGCTAACTTCCTATTTTCGTTATTTTGAAGGTTGTGACCTCAATATTCCACTATACTCTATACGAGTCAGATGAAGAAACAGTCCACAGTAAAGAATCATTGAAAGCAGTCATAAATTCCGTCGAATAGCAAAAAAACAATATTCTATTAAGACAAAGTTTCCATCAATTATGTTTGTCCATACAGAGAAAATAGTTATGGATGTCAGTCGTGAAGATGATTAATGGGATATAATAACATCCGAACATAGCCGTGCATCGCCGGGTATAAAGAAGAGGTAAAAATGGTTATTTCGAAATGCAAAATTTGCAACGAAAACAAATTTCAATGAAAACCAAGTAATAAGGTAATAGCATCCACTCCAATCCCAGAATATCCGGGACATATCTAGCATTATGACATTTTAATAACAACTAAAAGTAATTTCTGGAAGGCAATAGACAAATTTTTAAAATTTGCGGTTCTTGTTTCAACTGCATCAAGAAATGCAATTGATGTCAAAGCTCTTTTTATGCTCTCCACCATAAGACGTGGGGTATATTAAGTTTCGCATTCCGGTCGTAACTACTCGAAATAATCACTGTAGACCCCACAAACTCTATATATTCTTGATCAGCGTACAATTCTACACCGATGTAGTCATGTCCGTTCGTCTGTGGAAATCACTCTAGCGTCCGAACGGATTGAAGAAGGTGGATAGATGAAATTTTGGTAAACTCTATTATATGTACGCAGGACTTTTGGTATTGAAAGTGGGCTATGTAGGTTCACGTTTTCGTATACAAAGTAAATTGATATTTTGTGTCTCCAGAGGCTAAAAAACATTTTTACCAAAGCTTGTTTATATAGGTCCACGTTTTGGTATATCCCCCATATAACGCCCCATATATAGTACGCGTCCCTTTAAGATATTTTAAATGTATTAGTCCTATTTGACCACAGATTCGGTTGTAACTTTGTATTTTGTGTTTCCAGAGGTTAAGAAATATTTTTACCATAAAATGTTTATATACAGTGTTGTGCATATCAAAAGCAACAAATCAAGGATTACGCATTAATTGAAATTGTTGGATCCGTTACAATTTTTAAAATGTAATATTTTGTGTCCATTTGTTCTTTGTTATATACAGTGGGCTTTCAATAATTTGTTCCTGTACTTTGTAGTTGGATGGGATAACAAAAATATTGACTGATCCTTGAGAATGGGGAGTGCAAAACAAAAGCAACAAAGGAAAATTATTAAAAAATTGTAGACTGTACTTTTGACTAAAATTTTTTGTTTTGAGCCATGTTAATGTCACTTTTGCAAAAATTTGCATTTGATATCATCTCCTACCACTTTTCGCATGGTCTGCGGGAAATATCATAATACGCTCAAATCACAAATATTCCCTTATATAAAATTTAAATTTTTAAATATTTATTCGGAAAGTGGTTAAGTATCAACACTTTTTATGTTTGCCTAATAGTAAATTAGTTAAACAACCGAATATTGGTAAACACAATACATCCTGGTGTAAACCCCTTGAGGCCATCGTCACATTGTGGTTAAAAACGTTGGAGCAACTTTAAAAATAATGCGAATAGGAACTTCCTCTAGATTCATTCGCAGAAAATAAGAATTTAATAACTAAAAATATAAAAAAACCTGAATTGAAATAATGTTAAAATAATGGCTTCTTGACAGGTGTGTTGTTTGAGTTGGAGGATGTATAACTTTTCAAATTGTTTTCTAACTCCTCTACGAACTAATCTTGGGTGTATACCGGAAATAAGAGAACCAACTAATTCGTGGGGATTCCTATTCGCAATATTTTTTAAGTTTCCTCAACGTTTTTAGCCACAATGTATATATTGTGTTTACCAATTGTCCAAATTAGCATAGTTTGGACTTATAATTACATTTGCATTTTCAGATTTAATTTGAATTTTTAAATCCATAACATAATATAAATCATTAAACAAAATTGTGAATTTAAAATATTGTGAATTATAGAATTTATTTTATAACACTTTTCTAAATATGTTATTGTGAATTATCTTTTGAACAATATTTGTAAAACGTAGAAACTTAAATTTCCTGTTTTGTAACCAAAGTAAGACTCGTCCACTTTTTGCACAACCTGGTAAGCTCTTTAGAAGCTCCAATAATTCGACCGGAATTTGAATCTCTTTTGGTGACTTTTAATTGGCAATCTTGGAGTTGTTGTCTCCAAAGATATTAAGGAATTTTATTCGACGGAGACTAGTTTTGGTGCTTTTTAATCTTCTCTTGAAGTGGAATCCGTATTAGGAGATATACAGTCCACATTCCTAAATAAATTCATACCATTTGGTATGAATCATTGGATCACGCATGACAATTCTTGTGCAACACCGAAAACGCATGATTCACAATTTCAAGCCAACGTTCTGAATAGCAATGGAACAATTCTATTACGTACTGCTCTTGTTGATATTGAACATTCCGGTGAAATTTTCACAATTAGAGCATTGATTGACCCAGGCTCTCAAAAGTAATTTCTTAGTGAAAATATCAGAAGTCGGCTCCAACTACCATATAACAGAGCTAACTACAACATTACTGGCATAGGAGGGATTGATCAAAAAGCAGATAAAGAGTGTGTTGTAACCTTAGTTGTAACCAACAATCTGAAATATAACATAAAGGCTATTATACTTCCAAAACATACAAAACGGCTTCCATCTATATCATTTAAAGTACCCAACACATCTGAACTCAATACATTAGATTTGACAGATCCAAATTTTAATAAATCCTCTAACATCGATTTGATTCTGGGAAACGATTGCGAAAGTTTCATTATTCTTGAAGGCATACGGAAAAATATATGTGGGGAAGCGTCAGCATATAAGACCATTGGGTGGGTGTTAAGTGGTCCTGTAAAATCTGAGATTGTTCACACTTTATCTCTCAGTATAACTCAATCTGAAAATGAATCACTTATTTCCATACTAAAAAAGTTTTGGGAGACTGAAGAAGTACTTTCCTTTCCGCCCGTTTCGGAGGAATATATATTCTGTGGAGAATTCTATTCTAAGACTTTTTCACGCCAGTCAAATGGGCGTTACATGGTTCGGATACCATTTAAGAAGAATTTTCCTAAAGATATTTTTCTTGGATCCTCTCGCATTACTGCACTCGCTCAATATGCTAACATGGACAAAAAATTATCAAATGAACCGTATTTAAAAGCTGAATACCATGCATCACTGAAAGAGTACATACAACTTAATCATATGGAAGAAGTATCTTGCAATGACTTAATCGTGGATGGAAAATATTTCTCTTTTTATTTACCCCACCACGCTGTAATACGACCGGAACATAAATCTACAAAAGTTAGAATTGTGTTCAATTCGTCGAGAAAGACTAAAACTGGTTATTCCCCTAACGACACACTTTATACTGGGCCAACATTACAGACTAATTTAATTTCGATCATTCTCAATTGGCGAAAATACAAATAAAGCCTTAGGAATAAAATGGAATGCCCATAAAGACACTTTTTCGTATAGCTCAATATTAATATAAAACCACTCAAATGTAACGAAACGTCAAATCCTTTCATCTGTAGCTCAATTATTTGATACACCTGGCTGGATCGCCCCTGTAATCATTAGAGCAAAAATGTTTATGCAGCAAATATGGTTGCAAGGATTAAGCTGGCATGAAGAAGTTAGCCCGGATTCCCTTGCACTATGGAATGATATTTTGTTAGATATTCCCAAAATAGAATTTATATCAATTCCCAGATGGATACAGTTTATGCCCAATGACGTACTCGAAATTCGTGGATTCTGCGATGCTTCCAAAGGAGCATATTGCGGTTCTGTATATATACGTTGTCAAACTAAATGTAATACCATTTCAACAAATTTGTTGATCTCAAAAAGTAAAGTGGCCCCCAATAAACATGCTTCCCTACCCAGACTAGAATTAATCGGAGCTTTATTGCTATGTAAACTCGTTAAATATATGATTGACACATATAACTATAACATTAAATCGGTCACCCTATGGACAGACTCATCCATAGTTTTGGGATGGCTGTCGAAACCATCATGGTCATGGGAAATTTTTGTAGCAAACCGCACTTCGCAAATGTTAGATTTGGTACCCAATGCTATTTGGAGACATCTACCAACTCCCGATAATCCAGCTGATCTCGGCACCCGGGGATGTAAATGTCAGGATTTGATAGCAAATTCTCTCGAATCGAATTGGCCAAAAATTAAGACTTTTCAACCACTTCCGGCAAAGGAAGTAGTTGATACATTGCATTGCACTTCTGAAGACAACGACTTTACTTCCGAACTAACCCTATACATAAAATAAATTACAAGTTTGATACCTTTAATTTAGCCTCAAAGGAAATTAAGTTTAGAAAATCCCGGCTTATCGTCTTATGACAAACACAGTTTTACGAGTTGGAGTATAGCATGCTGCTTAATTCAAAATCTATTTCGCCTAAAAGTTCCTCAATATCTCAAAATCCATACCTTGATTCTGACAAAGTTATGAGAGTTAATGGTCGATTGACAAACTCCTCTCTTCCCTATAATGAACAAGTGAGCAAAGGCTATAGTCGGGACGGGGCCAACCATGTGATACCCTACAACACTACCCCTGTGCATAAGCTTTTCACTGGTAAACATTTCTTTTAGGGAATATAATCCGACTACCACCAAAAATAATATGCCCCTTACTCTCTGGGACCCCCATAAGCAACCAAAATTTCGTGACCATCCTGTAGCTTGATTGCAAAAAATGGAAGAATTGAATGCATTACCGACTATTGTGGTATCTCCCTTGTTTGACCACCTTCGCCAACCTGCTTTACACCAATATAAGGGTAATATTTTCTTCTTCCATTGACAGGGTTTGCCGTTGGAATACCCCTACTAGAAGCCGATATATTCACAAAGAATAAAACTTTGAATTTGTCTCCAAATGAGTTTTTCCCCATTCCGACCCCTAAATATTATCCGACCATCACCAAAATCAATAGGCTTCTTCCTCTGTGGCGCCCCATCTACCCCCAAAAATTTCGTCACTATCCGATCAAAAAGCCAAGTTGTAGCGCGATTACAAAAAATGGAAAAATAGGGTATATTACTGAATTTTGCAATATCTCGGTTTGCTCCCTTACGCCAACATACTTTGCATCAATATAAACGAGATATTTTCTTCTTCCATTGACGGGTATTCCTTTGGGAATACTCCAACCAGAAGCGGAGATATTCGCATAAGAAAAAACGTTGACTTTTCTCCACATAAGCTTTTCGCTTATTCCGACTCCTGAATATTATCCGACCATCACCAAATTAAATAGGCTTCTTCCTCTGTGGGACCCGCATCAACTCCCAAAAAAATTCGTGACGATCCGATCAAAATTACGACCTGTAGCGTGATTACAAACAAATCGGAAAATGGGATGCATTACCGACTATTGCGATATCTCTGTTGTTACGACAACCTACTTTACATCGTTGTAAGGGTGATATTTTCTACTTTCCTTGCCAGGTTTTGCTTTAGATATACCTTTTAAAGAAACAGAGATATTGGCTTTGAAATAAAACGTAGACCTTTTCTCCAAATAAGTTTTTGCCCATTCCGACCCTTGAATATTATCTGACCATCATTAAAATCAGTAGGCTTCTTCCTCTGTTGGACCCCCATTAACCCCTAAAAATTCGTGACGATCCGATAAAAATTGTGACCTGTGGCGTGATTACAAAAAAATCGGAAAATGGGATGCATTACCGACTATTGCGATATCTATGTTGTTTGAGCAGCTACGACAACCTACTTTACATCGTTGTAAAGGTGATATTTTCTACTTTCCTTGCCAGGTTTTGCTTTAGATATACCTTTTAAAGAAACAGAGATATTGGCTTTGAAATAAAATGTTGACATTTCTCCAAATAAGTGTTTGCCCAATCCGACCCCTAAATATTATTTGACCATCGCCAAAATCAATAGGCTTCTTCATCTGTGAGGCCCTCATTAACCCTCAAATTTTCGTGACGATCCGATCAAAATTGCGACTTGTAGCGTGACTTCCAAAAAAATAGAAAAATGGGATGTATTACCGACTATTGCGATATCTCCGTTATTTGGTTACCTACGCCGACCTAGTTTGCATCATTGTAAAGACGGGATCTTCTACTTTCATACACAGGCTTTGCTTTTGGGAAGTTTTCAACCGAAGCTGTGATATTCGTCAAAATAATTAAAATTGCAAAAAGGAAAATTGGGGTTTTAATTGCTACTATTGTGATATCTTCGTTGTTTGATCACCTACGAGCACTTACTATACATCATAAGAAAGGTGATATTTTCTGCTTTCATTGTCAGGTTTTGTCTTTGGTATACCTCATATAGAAGCTGAGATATTCGCTTTGGAAAAAAACGTTGTATTTTTATCCACCTAAGTTTTTTGCCCTTTCCGACCCCTAAATATTATCCGACCATCACTAAAATCAATAGGCTTCTTCCCCTCCGGGACCCCCATCAACATCCAAAATTTCGCGACGATCCGATCAAAATTGCGTCCTGTAGCGTGATTACAAGGTTTAGATGGACAGACGGACGGACTGACGGACGGACACACATAGCCAGATCGACTCAGCTCGTCGAGACATTCATTTTGGTATATATAAGTATGGGTCTACGACCATTATTTCGATGCGTTACAAACTTTTTGGCCAAAACCAACTTATAATACCCTCCCCACATAGTGGTGTAGGGTATAAAAATAACCAGTAATACTCCCCCGGTAACTCAAAACTTTGTAGTTTGTTTTTAATTTGTTTGCATGTTTTCTTAGCTCATGGTGAATGTAACCAAATGGCAAGATTTGTACAAACCTAATTTTACATATCCCAACTAAAACGCAGGTTTGTATAATTTACAAACAAAAATCATGTCATTAAATGATGGCCCCACTACCAAGTGAAAGATGTTCACTAACCCCACCGTTTCATATTACCGGAATTGACTTTGCCGGTCCCTTTGAGTTAAAGAGCTCAGTCTTGCGCAAATCCCCTTGCATAAAAGCATACGTCAGCGTTTTTGTTTGCTTTACAACAAAGGCGATACACTTGGAGCCCTGTTTCGAATTATCATCTGCTGCTTTCGAGTTGGGAGGTGATGTCCGATAATGGTAGAAATTTCATTGGGGCTAGCAGAAATTTATTACGTGAATTTACTCAATTCATAAATTCTACCTCTAACGACATTTCCAAAAATACTCAATCCACGGATTTGAATGGAAATTTATTCCTCCCCACGCACATCACATGGGCGGCATTTGGGAAGCCGCCGTGAAAAGTTTTAAGACTCATTTTAAAAAGATAGCTGGTGCACACAAGTTCACTTTTGAACAATTCTCAACCGTTTTAGCAAGAATTGAAGGGGTTTTAAACTCACGCGCAATATCCGCTTTATCGGAAGATCCGGCAGTCTTGACTGCTGTAACACCCAGGCATTTCTTAAAAGGTTCACCCATAATGACTTTGCCAGAACCAAATTCCTCAAATCTCTCTCTTATAAACAGATGGACAAAATTAATTTGAATGGAAATTTATTCCTCCCCACGCACCACACATACGCGGCCTTTGGGAAGCCGCCGTGAAAAGTTTTAAGACTCATTTTAAAAAGATAGCTGGTGCACACAAGTTCACTTTTGAACAATTCTCAACCGTTTTAGCAAGAATTGAAGGGGTTTTAAACTCACGCCCAATATCCGCTTTATCGGAAGATCACGCAGTCTTGACTGCTGTAATACCTGGGCATTTCTTAAAAGTTTCACCCATAATGACTGTTTAAGTTAAATTGTTTGTTTCATTAATTGTCTTCATTTTGTAATGGTCAATCTTTGGTGACCTACATTATGGTTAAAATCTGCATACTCCTCAATGTTACATCCTTGTAACATTATCATTGCAGATTTTAACTATAATTGTTCGTTAAGTTTTTGACATTTCACCACCTCTCATCATCTATTTTTACTTTCCTTTGGTCGAGACATTCATTTTGGTATATATAAGTATGGGTCTACGACCATTATTTCGATGCGTTACAAACTTTTTGGCCAAAACCAACTTATAATACCCTCCCCACATAGTGGTGTAGGGTATAAAAATAACCAGTAATACTCCCCCGGTAACTCAAAACTTTGTAGTTTGTTTTTAATTTGTTTGCATGTTTTCTTAGCTCATGGTGAATGTAACCAAATGGCAAGATTTGTACAAACCTAATTTTACATATCCCAACTAAAACGCAGGTTTGTATAATTTACAAACAAAAATCATGTCATTAAATGATGGCCCCACTACCAAGTGAAAGATGTTCACTAACCCCACCGTTTCATATTACCGGAATTGACTTTGCCGGTCCCTTTGAGTTAAAGAGCTCAGTCTTGCGCAAATCCCCTTGCATAAAAGCATACGTCAGCGTTTTTGTTTGCTTTACAACAAAGGCGATACACTTGGAGCCCTGTTTCGAATTATCATCTGCTGCTTTCGAGTTGGGAGGTGATGTCCGATAATGGTAGAAATTTCATTGGGGCTAGCAGAAATTTATTACGTGAATTTACTCAATTCATAAATTCTACCTCTAACGACATTTCCAAAAATACTCAATCCACGGATTTGAATGGAAATTTATTCCTCCCCACGCACATCACATGGGCGGCATTTGGGAAGCCGCCGTGAAAAGTTTTAAGACTCATTTTAAAAAGATAGCTGGTGCACACAAGTTCACTTTTGAACAATTCTCAACCGTTTTAGCAAGAATTGAAGGGGTTTTAAACTCACGCGCAATATCCGCTTTATCGGAAGATCCCGCAGTCTTGACTGCTGTAACACCCAGGCATTTCTTAAAAGGTTCACCCATAATGACTTTGCCAGAACCAAATTCCTCAAATCTCTCTCTTATAAACAGATGGACAAAATTAATTTGAATGGAAATTTATTCCTCCCCACGCACCACACATACGCGGCCTTTGGGAAGCCGCCGTGAAAAGTTTTAAGACTCATTTTAAAAAGATAGCTGGTGCACACAAGTTCACTTTTGAACAATTCTCAACCGTTTTAGCAAGAATTGAAGGGGTTTTAAACTCACGCCCAATATCCGCCTTATCGGAAGATCACGCAGTCTTGACTGCTGTAATACCTGGGCATTTCTTAAAAGTTTCACCCATAATGACTGTTTAAGTTAAATTGTTTGTTTCATTAATTGTCTTCATTTTGTAATGGTCAATCTTTGGTGACCTACATTATGGTTAAAATCTGCATACTCCTCAATGTTACATCCTTGTAACATTATCATTGCAGATTTTAACTATAATTGTTCGTTAAGTTTTTGACATTTCACCACCTCTCATCATCTATTTTTACTTTCCTTTGGATCGTTGAAACGCGCGCTTTATAGTAAGCTTTCTCTCTGCAAAATCGTTGCAAAACCTCAGATAATATCGTTACCACAATCCTTTTATTTATTTATTAAATAAAGCTCATTTGACTTCTAGTCAAATACAAATCACAAACATAAAAACTGCCTTTTATTTTTTCTCCTTTCTTTCTTTTTGTTTACATCGACGTAAACATTTGGTCCTTCGAGCCGGATAAACATTTGGTCACTTCGAGCCGCGATTGAGTCGGTGTTGTTGGTACCATTTCTAATTGGTTTGCTTGTTCTCCCTTCTCAGCAAACAACACAACAAAAAGCCATCCTACAGTCCATCCATCCATCCATATCTCCATCTATCAATCCACTCCTTTACACTTTTACCTCATCAACAAAACAGGTACGTAAAGTGTTTAAGTGATAATCGAAAAATACCTAAAAATCAAAGTGATAAATAATAACAATTCTTTGTGTCGTGATCGCTGTTTGGCCGTCTTACAACGCGTCGCGCATCCCCCCTCCCGTATCAATCGATTTTTCGTGTGCCTTCACCACTATTACATATTTACAAGTGAAAAAGAAAAAAAGTTCCAAACAAACAAAAAGGGATAAGTGACATTTATTTTTTTGTTATTTTTTATCGAAAAAATATTTGATTTTTTTCCTATTAATTGTGGCGGAATAGTGCTCAAAATTAAATAAAAATAATTGTTAAAAAGTGCCTTAAAATTATTGCAAAAAGAACCACTCTATTCGATATTTTAATTGTGCCAAAATTACACTTATTTATTCCCCACATAACTTGCATAAAAATCCGTTTACGTTTGTTTGGTTATTAGCAAGTGAACAGCATACATTCGTTTGTACGTACATACGCTAATAAACATACATACGTACACTCATATCGTTGAGTCAGTCGGTCGGTCAGTCGCTTGGTCGTTTGCCTGTTTGCTTGCTAGTTGATATACACACACACTGTATACCCCCATACCAGCTGTGCGGTGTTTTTTTTTCCTCTCTTTTTTCTTTTTCGTTAAGTAGTGGTAATCCAGCAAACATTTTTTGGGAAAACATATTTAATACACGCAAATAAAATAATTTAATATATTGAAATATTTTTTGGTAAATATTTTTGATCGTGATACGGGAGTGTTTTTCGAATATTTTTGGAAATTAAAAAATCGTGCACACCCTACACTCGGTCAATTCGACTTTTTCATAAATAAAGTGATTTTTTGACCGTTTTGTAAAAAAAATCAATTATTTTTATTAAAATTTTCGAGTATTTTAATTTTGATTTAATTTGCTTTTGTGGTTTTTTGGTCCACATTCACCCTACAATCGGTAGTAGTGAGCCTAATTGAGGTATTTTCGCAAATTTAATCATAAAGTCTCGGTATTTTCGGTTGAAAATAATAATTTTTTGTAAATATTTTGAATTTTGTACGATTTCGGTACGTGAAATTACGGTTTTTCAATTGTGAGAAGAAAATATTTGAATTTTTTGAAATATTTATATATATTTTTGATTTTTTTATATATATTTTTGATATTATATATACCATTTTCGACCATTTTTATATATTTTTGATTTCTATTCGATATTTTTTGATTGTTTTTCGATTCTTTGAGTTTTCATTCGATTTCTTTGGAATTTCAATCAATCTTTTTGAGTTTTTTCCTTGAAAATTTTCGATTTTTTTGTGGTTTTTCAGTTTTTTGGCAAAAACTTCTTGGATTTTTTGATATTTTCTGTATTCCTTTGGTGGAATTTTTGAAAGCTCGTGCGTTTAGATACTAATTGAGTATTTCTAAACCGCTTTCTAGTGAAAATTGTTTCCTGTTTCGAGATTTTATTTCATTTTCGGGTATTTTTTTTTGTGACTCTATAGTGAGTTTTGAAGTTGTTTTGGAGAATTTCGAACTATTTTTGGCAGTTTTAGCGATTTTTGTGCTTCTTTCGTTTTGAAATTTTTTTTGAGTGATTTTTTGGACTTTGGTTGAATTTTTTATTTGATAATTCAAAATGTCAGTCACTCCATTGTATCTTTTTATCAGATCATCGGACGCTATAGTAACATTCGAGTCTCATTACAGTGCTCTTAAGCCTGAAGAGATAGACGAATATGGGTTAGAAGTCCGTAAAGAAGAAATTCAAAAGTTATGGGTAAAGACACAGGAGATGTTTGAAAAGTGTCTTGATTTTGTGATGTCTTCCGGTGATATGAAAAAGGAGGATATTGAATCGGTTGACAATAAGTATGATGTAGCTTATCAGACTTACTTGAGATGTTTGTCTGCTATACGAAGTCAGATAGGTAAACTTAAAAGGTCGCATAGACATTCGTTGAACTCGACAATGAACGATTCGGTTGCCTCTTTAGCGCAACAATCGGTTGCTAGTCCACTAGAAGCGAGAGGTAATCTTAGTACTTCTACTCAGGCTTCACGTGAAGTGGGAACCCAAGTTGATCCTCCTAATACTTTGTCTTTTAGGAGTCTTGGTTTAGATGATATTCCCAGTGATAGCGTTCATAACATAGCACTTCCATCATGTGATGTGGATATTTTTGAGGGCGATTTTCATTCTTGGCCCACGTTCCGCGACTTATTCACAGCCATTTATATTAAATCTTCTCGACTTAGCGATGTCGAACGCTTATGTTATTTGGTTAGGAAGACTAGTGGAGAGGCTCGTGAGATAGTTTCCAAATTTCCATTAACTAATAGTAGTTTTGTTCTTGCGTGGAAATCTTTGAAGGACACTTACGACAATCCTCGTGTTATAGTACACAATCAATTGAAAATCCTTTTCTCTCTTCCGGTACTTGATAGTGAAACTTGTTCGAATTTGAAATCGTTACAGCGTGGCATAAATGGATGTCTGTCGGCCATGTCCATTTATGATATTTCGACGGATAATTGGGATCCGATCATAGTGTTTATGTGCCTGCAACGGCTTCCTAAGCTCACACAAACCTTATGGGAACAAAGTGTGAAAAATAAATCTTCCTTGTCTTCGTGGAAAGATTTAGATGCGTTTTTGTCGGAGCGGATCCAAACGCTCATGTGTCTTCACGACATGCGCGGAAATGACGGAAAGCGCACAATTAAAAAAGTGCAATCGCATTATGTTAATGCCGAGTCCTCGTCATCCTCTCAACCTTCTCCCATTTCTAGCGATTCTAAACAATCAAGAAAATCTGGTTGTGTGCTTTGTCCAAATAAAGGTCATCGCTTGTTTGAATGTCCGCGATTCCAAAATCAGTCCTCTACGGAACGGTATAAAATAGTTAAACGGTTCCAATTGTGTGTGAATTGTCTGCGTAGAGGACATGGGGTAAAAAAGTGTGATAGTAGTCGTCGTTGTTCCAAATGTAATCAACCTCATCACACTTTATTACATCGCCTAGATACCCAGTCAAATACTTCGGCTCCGGGTAATACAGTCGCTACAAATAATAGGGCGG
Source organism: Musca autumnalis (assembly GCF_047663935.1). NCBI lineage: Eukaryota > Metazoa > Arthropoda > Insecta > Diptera > Muscidae > Musca > Musca autumnalis. The sequence goes on from NW_027411867.1 coordinate 263,497, forward strand.
TCAATCCCTCTGCCTCATCTGAGCAACCTTTACCATCCACATCGGCTGGGTGTGTTCCTCGTCAGTCCTTTCATGTAGCTCAAAACAAATCTGTTTTGCTAGGAACAGCCATGGTTAATATTGTTCATCATGGTGTTTCCTATTCGGCTAGGGCGCTTATTGATCCTGCATCTGAGTCGTCATTCTTGTCTGAGCGACTTCAGGATCGTTTAAAACTTCCTGTGCATTCCACTACTGCTTCTATTTCGGGTGTGAATTGTACTGTATCGGCCACTTCTCGAAAAATTTGTTCGTTGAAAATTGGAAGTCCTCTTGATAGCCGTCTTATTTTGGAAACGACAGCTTTAGTTTTGCCTCTGATTTCGGGAAATATTCCCTCATTTACTGTGAGGTCGGATTTAAGAGCACAACTACCTGATTTGCGGCTTGCCGATGTCAATTTATTTGACCCTCGACCCGTAGATCTTTTATTAGGTGCTGATCTCTATCCGAAGATATTATTAGATGGTTGTCGACCCATTCTTTCTGGTACTTTGCTGGCCCAAAATTCAGTGTTTGGTTGGTTAGTTACCGGTCCTGTTCCCACGACCGAGGTTCGAACATTCGCGACTAAAATTGACGTGATAGAAGAAGACAACATTAATAGAACTCTTTTGCGTTTTTGGGAGCTAGAGGAACCTCCAAAACGAAATATGATGTCTCCTTCCGATCGTTTTTGTGAAGAAAATTATATAAAAACCACGCGTAGAATGTCGGACGGTAGATATATAGTAACACTGCCAATTAAACCTGACATTAATCCTGATGAATTCTTGGGTAGGTCGCGTGAAACCGTTTTAAAGCAATACCTTAGAAATGAATCGTCTTTGCTGTGAAAATTGGACGTTAAGGTTGTTTATGACGCTGTATTAAAAGAGTATTTAGATCTTGACCACATGAGGTTAGTATCCCCCAGTTCCTCTACTGATACTTTATCTTCCTATTTGCCTCACCATCCCGTCATAAATCCTGATAAACAGACCACTTAACTTCGGGTAGTCTTTAACGCTTCCTTCAAAACGTCTAGCGGGAATAGTCTGAACGACTTGCTCTATGTCGGACCCACTTTGCAGCTTGATTTAGTCTTGTTGATATTGCGGTGGCGTATTTTTAAATTTGTTTTCAATTCGGACATTACCCAGATGTATAGGCAGATTCGCGTCGATCCAAAACATGCTTCGCTTCAGAGAATTCTCTTCCGTGATTCCCCCACGAAACCGGTTCAAGACTTTGACTTACATACGGTGACTTTTGGTGTAAATTGTGCACCCTATTTAGCAATTCGAACGCTATTGAAACTGGCAGAAGACACCGAGACCGATTTCCCACTCGCAGCGCACATTTTGCGCAAATGTATGTACGTTGACGACGTGTTGGCGGGAACTCATGACCTGGAGACAGCTTTAACAGCTAGGGATCAATTAACTTCAGCACTTTCTTCTGCGAAATTCGAACTTCGGAAGTGGACAGCGAACAATAGATCGATTCTTGAAGGTATTTCTCCTGACCATTTGTTAGATGAGAAAATATTGTCCTTTGTAGAATCTAGTGGATCTAAGCCGTTAGGAATAAGGTGGAATGCACAGTTGGACACATTTTACTTTGAGGTTGCTCCAATCGCGAAAAAGGCTTCATATACTAAACGGGAAGTTTTATCCGCCATTGCAAAATTGTTTGATCCTGTGGGCTGGTTAGGACCAGTTATTGTCGTTGCTAAAATGGTTATGCAAAAGGTGTGGTTGGACAATATTGGTTGGGATGACTCCCTTTCGTCAGCCGCAAATGCCGATTGGCGTAAATTTGTAGATTCCTACACGGATGTTAATTCGGTCAGGATTCCTAGATGGGCTCAGTATACTCCTGATTGTTCGGCTGAGCTCCATGTTTTTTCCGATGCCTCGGAAAAAGCATACGCGGGGGTAGTTTATATTAGGATCGAGTCCCCTAGTGGAGATATTTTCGTCCATTTACTATCGTGTAAAACTAGGGTGGCCCCTATAAAATCAATTTCTTTGCCCCGCTTAGAACTCTGTGGTGCTGTTTTGGCTTCGGAGCTTCTAAAAACTATAGTTCGGGAAATTGATATTAACTTTCGTCAGGTTTATTGTTGGACGGACTCAACTATAGTTCTCTCGTGGTTGCGAAAAACTCCTTCGACTTGGACTACTTTTGTAGCCAATCGCGTTTGTCGTATCCAGGAAAACGTTGGTAATCACAATTGGTACCACGTTAAATCTGAGGATAATCCCGCTGATTTGGGAAGTCGCGGTATTGCTCCTTCTGATCTAGCCAATTCCTCTCTTTGGTGGCATGGGCCACATTGGCTTAGTGATCAAAAATCGAGATGGTCAATTCGTGATCTGTCGGCACTTGAAACCGGTACTGAAAAACGATCGGTAAAAAGTCATGCCTCTTTCCTTACGAGCTCTGAGGACTTTCTTGCTAGGTTCTCTTGCTTGGGTAGAGCTCTTCGGGTTGTTTCATACATTTTTAGATTCTTAAATCGTACTCATCCGAGACATAGAAGTAATTTTGTTTACACCGACACCACTATTGTGTCGTCGGAAATTAATTTCGCCCGTACTAGATTGATAGTTTTCGCACAGAAAATGTACTATGCGGACGAATATAGGGGTTTATTAGAAAGAGATCCTCTTAATAGTAAGAGTACTTTGGTACCTCTTAACCCCTACTTGGATGATTATGGCATAATTCGTATGAATGGAAGATTAGTAAACTCTCCTACTCTGGCGTATACCGAAAGGCATCCTATTATACTGCCCTACCATTGTCGGTTCGTAAAACTTTTAGGGGAATTTGTCCACAAGATTTCCGTTCATGGAGGAAATCAATTGATGTTGAGGATTCTTAGAATTGAATATTGGGTTCCTCGATTGAAAAGTCTGATTCGTTCGGTAATTAATCGGTGCAGAATTTGCATTTTAGAAAAGAAGCGTTCTAGAAGTCAAGTTATGGCTGCGCTTCCACCGGAACGAACCAAAATTAATAGGCCTTTTACTACAACTGGTGTAGATTTCGCTGGGCCTTTTGATGTCAAATCCTTCACTGGTCGTGCCTGTAGAATTACCAAAGGGTACGTTTGCGTTTTCGTGTGTTTCTCGACGAAAGCGATTCATTTGGAAGCAGTATCAGATTTATCGACTGCAAACTTTCTAGCAGCATTTCATCGATTTGTTGCTCGTCGTGGTTGTCCTCGGTCCGTATTTTCGGACAATGGTACGAATTTTGTCGGGGCTTCCAGGGAAATAGAAAGAGATTTTAGGTCGTTTCTTCGAGAATGCTCAGGAACTGTTTCTTCAAATTATGCAGTTCAAGGCCTATCGTGGCAATTTATTCCAGCTGGGGCTCCACACATGGGAGCTGGAGTAAAAAGATGGAGTAAAAAGTTTCAAATTGCATTTTCGAAAGCAGGCTCGTACTCTCCGCTACACTTTCGAAGAATTGGCTACTGTCTTAGCGAGAATCGAAACTTGTCTGAATTCTCGACCGCTTTGTCCTATGTCAGATAGTTCTACTGACATCGTTGCCTTGACTCCAGGACACTTCTTGATCGGTGCCCCTTTGCTCGCTCCTCCAGAACCCCTAATCACTGAACAGCCCTTGTCAATAGTGAACAGGTTTCGAAAAGTTCAGGCTTTAGTTCATCAATTTTGTTTAAGATGGAAGGAGGAGTACTTGAAGAGTCTTCACATGCGGTATAAATGGAAATTCCCGCAGCGTGACATTCAAAAGGATGATATCGTCGTCATTAGGCACGAAACTCTTCCTCCAACGTCGTGGAAACTAGGTAGGGTCGAGAACGTATTTCCCGGCCCCGATGGGCATGTTCGCGTCGCCGACGTTCGTATCGAGAATGGCGTTGTAAGGCGGCCTATAACTAAATTGGTCGTTTTGACCGAATAAATTTCGATCTCTTTAACATAGCTTTCTTCTTTAGTAATATGGACAAAATGTCATTCTTCGCTGATGGACTGAAGGACTATGACCAATTAATTGCTGAAATTGATCGCGCCACGGGTTTCTCTGATGCCGTTTCTGCTGCTACGGGTCCCTCCTCCACTGCTTCCACCGCCTCTATCGTATCGGGCCCCAATGATACAGAAGCTATGGATACATCGGCGAATGAAGCGGTTTCCACCCCTCCGGTTGTCGTCCCTTCGATTAAAGAGTCTGCCTCGAATCCGTCGTCAAAGCCCTCAGCTGTCACTGAAGCCCCTTCGTCCAAATATTATACGTGTAAGTTGTGTCATGGAAGGCACCCACTTCGTTTCTGCGAAACATTTTTGGAATTTGCCTTGGAGAAACGACACAGGGTAGTCATCTCGCACGGCTATTGTACCCGCTGTCTGGCGCACAGTCACTTGGCAAAGGATTGTCGTAGCAAGAGTAGTTGTCGCATCTGTGACGGCAAACACCACACTCTGCTCCACGATGGTCCGAAACCCACTCGAAATAAGTCCGAGTCTTCTGACAAGCGTCCTGCTAACAAGCGTCGTCCGACTAAAAAGCCCAAGGTCCGTCCGCATCCTCAGTCCGATTCTCGTCCGTCCGAATCGGTCAGCCAACTGACAAGCTCAAATGCGGTTGCATTGGGCAGTCTTCCATTAGTGGGAGTGATCTCTGTCTCCCCTAGTGTTGTGGTCCGTTTATCCACTCCCACTGCAAGTATCCAAGTCCGCGCGATCATAGATCAGTGCGCTAGACAGAGTCAGGTGTGTACGTCCTTAGTACATGACTTGCGACTACCCTGCTCGCAAATAGATGGTACGCAGTATAGTCGTTTCTCCATCACCTCCACGTATGATCCATCGCAATCGGTGACAGTGACGGCTCGAGTGAGCGACCTGACTCACGTCTCTACGCCAGCTGAAGCGATTCCAGAGAGGGTAAGGGAGTCCTATCTGGGGTTGCCTCTTGCGGATCCACATTTTTATGTTGTTGGACGTGTGGGTTTGTTGCTGGGGCCCGAATTGTATACGAAGGTGATGACGAGCCGTGTCCAAGTATTTCCCGGATTGCCGATGGCCCAGTACTCCATATTTGGTTGGGTACTCTCTGGGGTATATACAAATTAAAGGTTCCCTAATGATCCTTTGGTGCTGGGTCCTTAATGGCCCAGCATAAGAATGCTCCCTAATGACCATTCTAATTTGTAGATGGCCCAGTCGTTAAATGGTCCCTAATGACCATAGCAATATATGTATACATAATATATAAGGCTGGGTCCCTAATGGCCCAGCCGACCAAATGGTCCCTAATGGCCATTTTTATCGCGGGGTCCCTAATGGCCCGGGGTCCCTAATGGCCCATCGTTTAGTTTTAAGTGTTTTTTGAAAAAATGAATTAAAAAAAATTAAATTAAAAAACAAAAAAAATTTTTGTTATTTGTACATATATATTTCGTTTCAACATTCTCATGATGTTGAAAGGTGGCCGCAAAATGTTTAAGTTAAATTGTTTGTTTCATTAATTGTCTTCATTTTGTAATGGTCAATCTTTGGTGACCTACATTATGGTTAAAATCCGCATACTCCTCAATGTTACATCCTTGTAACATTATCATTGCAGATTTTAGCTATAATTGTTCGTTAAGTTTTTGACATTTCACCACCTCTCATCATCTATTTTTACTTTCCTTTGGATCGTTGAAACGCGCGCTTTATAGTAAGCTTTCTCTCTGCAAAATCGTTGCAAAACCTCAGGTAATATCGTTACCACAATCCTTTTATTTATTTATTAAATAAAGCTCATTTGACTTCTAGTCAAATACAAATCACAAACATAAAAACTGCCTTTTATTTTTCCTCCTTTCTTTCTTTTTATTTACATCGACGTAAACAATGACTTTGCCAGAACCAAATTCCTCAAATCTCTCTCTTATAAACAGATGGACAAAATTAATTTGAATGGAAATTTATTCCTCGCCACGCACCACACATGCGCGGCCTTTGGGAAGCCACCGTGAAAAGTTTTAAGACTCATTTTAAAAAGATAGCTGGTGCACACAAGTTCACTTTTGACTAATTCTCAACCGTTTTAGCAAGAATTGAAGGGGTTTTAAACTCACGCCCAATATCCGCTTTATCGGAAGATTTCGCAGTCTTGACTGCTCTAACACCCGGGCATTTCTTAAAAGCTTCACCCATAATGGCTTTGCCAGAACCAAATTCCTCAAATCTCTCTCTTATAAACGGATGGACAAAATTAAATTCCCTGGACCATCAGTTTGCTGATAAAAGGGTTCGAGTATCGGATATTTACACCCCTAATGGGTCCATTACTCGCCCCATCGTAAAATTGTGTTACCTGCCATATTGCAACATTGACACTGGAGAAAGACATTTATAATATTTAAAAATATACATAATCACAACAAACTCTCTTCATTGCCGAAGAGAGGTCTCTTTTTAATAACTTATCGTTTTGACACTTACAGGAAAAGCCAAAAGGATCGTTTTAAAAATTGCAACGTTTATAAATGCAAAATTTGTCAGAAGTTTCACTGTCAGCGTCTGTCTCAAACTTCTACAAATGGAACCGAGACAACGGAATAATTTGAAGAAGTACTTTCCTTTCCGCCCGTTTCGGAGGAATATATATTCTGTGACTTTTTCACGCCAGTCAAATGGGCGTTACATGGTGTTCAGACATTCACATCATCGAAAATATATTTATGCTTAAAAACAAACGTTGGTCTTAAAGACTTTTTGCATTACTATGTCTAAATAATAAATAAACAAAATAATAAATGTATGCGTTCATGCCTTTGTTCATATCGTCATAACTCATTCATTATGTCATTGCGATAAACGAAACGTTCTAGTTAAAAACTGCAAACGCAGATTTATTGTTATTAACTAAAAAGTCAACAACAATGTCGTAGAATGGTTGTAGGCTAATGAACCACAATAGTTATTTTTGTAATAATTATTAAACCATTTTACTAGGTCAAGATATTCAATGTAAATGTGCAAGTTAGCAATAATTTAGTATTTAAGAACAAACTTTTCATTAAAGAAAGTAGAAAGTGAAAACTACTTATCGTGTTACAATCATTTCCTCTCCGTCTTAACCAAGTTTATGTGCTTGCGTTAAACCTATAATTTTATCTTGGTGACACTGCCTTGATAAAAGACATCTAAAACCTCATTGAAGGACAAAATAGTCCCTTCAAAATACATGGTGACCCCGACGTGATCGTACCGGTTTAAGTGTAACGTGTCGCGTTTATTTAATTCGAGTTCCCGGATACAGCGCGTTTTCTGATTCGCCATACGATCCCGCATATCCTGATTCTACATACGATCAGCGCATATCCTGATTCTACATACGGTCAGCGCATATCCTGATTCTACAATCGATCCCGCATATCCTGATTCTACATACGATCAGCGCATATCCTGATTCTACATACGGTCAGCGCATATCCTGATTCTACAATCGATCCCGCATATCCTGATTCTACATACGATCAGCGCATATCCTGATTCTACATACGGTCAGCGCATATCCTGATTCTACATACGATCCCACATATCCTGATTCTAAATACGATCCCGCATACAACGCATATCCTTTCTGAGTATACACAGAACCTCAGATACGAACCTTGCTGATTCAACTTCGGTTACAGCGTTCGAAAACTCATAAAGCTACATATCTAGCAACAACCTCACAAGTGGTTTGGAGATATAGCAATGACAACGGTACAAGACCTTATAGCTCTGCAGGGAGTAAGGGCCAGCAATTTCGACAAATTCGTGTCGACAATTAAGAAGGCGCCGCACGACAGAAGGACGGAGGAGTTCTATTTAAGCAAGCGTAACGAGCTAACGGCGCTCTGGCAGACGTTTGAGAAGGCGGAGAACCAGATCCGCAATGATCCGTCTTTGCCAGAGGATGACCCATATATAGCGGAGAATTTACATAAGAACATTGGAGAAAAATTCAATTCAACAATGGACTACATCGCGGCGGAATTAGACAAAGTGAAGAGCAAGCCAGGTCCATCGAAAAAAGCCCAAGAAATTAGTTCAGAAGGCCAAACTTCGGGCCAGATAGAGGTATATGCATCAACCCAAGTTGAGGGGCTGGCCCGAAGGATAAAAGCCATAATGGCTGCTCTTAAGCGCCATTTGCAGAGCTTGGACAGTATCGAAGCCGGACAATCAATTCCATTTTATACAATCAAAGAAGATACGATAAAAAAGCTGTGGGGCCAAATCACAGATTTATTCGACGAAATTTGGCAGCAGATCAAGGACCCTTCCAAAATCGGGCTAGATCAAGATAGTTACGATAGCCTAGAAGATTCGGTGCAGCATAACCTAATTCGGCTGGCGGTCCTGAAGGACAAATGCTCTGATAATGTAAGAAACGCACCTCAACTGGGGAGTAACTTGTCAACACACAGTGTAATTCCGCTACCGAAGGTAACAATCCCAAAGTTTAATGGGGATTATTTAAAATGGCCGGCATTCAGTGATCTTTTTACACAGTTGGTAAACAACCAACGCATACCCACAGTACAAAAGATGTGGTATCTGAAGGCAAATCTGACGGGTGAAGCAGAAAATCTGATTAGTCATATATCAGCTACTGCCGAAAATTATGACGCGGCATGGAAAATGCTGCAAGATCGATACAACAATAAGCGAGTGCTGGTAGCATCGCTTATACATCAACTGGTTGATCAACCATCGACCGGGTCATCTGCCGCGTCCATTAAGCAGCTACATGACGTCACTCAAGAGTGCTTACATGCGCTTAAGAACGTTGGAGTCGACACGTCCTCTTGGAGTCCAATGTTACTTCATCTACTGTCGAGGAAACTAGACCGAAGTACTTACAGCCAGTATGAAAGGTCTATTGTCAACCCAAGGGAGTTGCAGCAAGTTAGCCAATTCCTAGAATTTCTGGAGACTCGCTTCCAGTCAATGGAGGCGATTGGTCAAAAAAAAAAAAAAAACGTCACCTAAATCGTGTGCTACAGTGGCATCGGCAAACCAAGGAGACAACATGTGTACTCTGTGTAAAAATGGCACCCATAAGCTATATCACTGCCAGAGCTTTCTCAAAATGACACCGCCAGAACGACTAAACTTCACTCAAAAGCAAAAACGATGTGTGAACTGTTTAAAGGCGGGCCATTCATCGAAGCAATGTACAACACGATGTTGCACGAAATGCAACAAGAAACACAACACATTGTTGCATCTAGAACGCAAGCAAGGGTCTACGAACAAACAAGATAGTCGTACGACTTTATCAGCTGGAACTGGTACAAAGCCTGCCGGTGGAGTAGCCTCCGTAAATACTGAGTCGTGCAATAATCAGGAAGCCACGGCGCTAGCTGCTGCTAATAAAGAACAAATCAGCTCGTACGTGGTACTCAGCACTGCTGTAGTAAAAATAAAGGTGGATGAAGCAGAAGTGGAGTGTCGCGCTTTGCTCGATTCGGGTTCCCAAGTCAATTTCATCACAGAACGTTTAGTAAAGCGACTTGGCATTTCAATGCAAAAATCAACAATCAATATCAACGGGATCGGTGCAACCAACACTAGAACAAACCATCGAGTAAATGTAGCTCTAAAGTCTCGAATCAACAATTATTCGACTCGACTTGAAGCGTTTGTTTTGCCCCGTATCCTATCACCACAGCCATCACAATTCATTAACATTGAAGATTGGTCGATTCCAAAGAATCTGACGCTAGCTGATCCAGCCTTCAACCGTCCTGATAAAATTGATATATTGCTAGGTGCAGAACATTATCACGAACTATTGTCGATTGGACAAATAAAATTAGCCAAGAATCTCCCTACAATGCAAAACACTGTGTTTGGATGGGTAATCTCAGGAAAAATTCAAGAGGAACAGCCCAGGAACCTTACATGCGGAATATGTACGACGGATGAATCGCTTGACGCCTCTATCGCCCGACTATGGGAATTGGAAGAAATCAAGACAACCAGCAAACCAATGTCCCTCGAAGAAAGACAATGCGAACATCACTTTGAGCAGCACACCACCAAGGACAACAAAAATCGATTCGTAGTTCGAATACCATTTCATCAAAACCCCGACGCCTTAGGAGATTCTCATGGGATCGCAATCAATCGATTCTTTTCCCTCGAACGCCGGTTGCAGAAGGATCCTGAGTTGAAACAACAATATGTCAAATTCATGGAAGAATATGAAAACCTAGGACACATGACAAAAATATCGACAGATGCTATTCGCTCCCCACACTACTTTATCCCACATCATTGCGTACAACGACCTGAAAGCACAACAACAAAGCTCCGTGTAGTATTCGACGCTTCGGCCAAAACTTCGTCAATGCATTCGCTAAATGATCTTATGTACGCAGGACCTACGGTTCAGAGCGATCTGTTCTCTATACTACTGAGATTTAGGCTACCCAAGTACGTTTTTACAACTGATGTCGAGAAAATGTACAGGCAGGTCTTAATCTCTCCTGAGGACCGCCAGTTTCAACTAATAATTTGGAGAAAGGATGTCACTCAGCCTATAACCTACTACCAACTCAACACAGTCACATATGGCACAAGAGCCGCCCCATATCTGGCAACAAAATGCCTGCAACGAATGGCCAAGGAGAACGCAATCCGCTACCCACTCGCCTCGCAATTTCTGCAAGAGAACTTTTACGTCGACGATGGCCTGGGCGTAGCCGACAGTTTAATAACCGCAGTAAATTTGCAGCAGCAACTCATTCAAGTTATGAAAGACAGCGGGTTCAACTTACGCAAGTGGTGTGCTAATAACCCTCAATTGCTTAAAGACATTTCAGAAGGAGATCAAGAAGTAAATTTAGATTTCGAGAGCTCAAAGGCTGACACCGTTAAAACATTAGGGTTAACATGGCTTCCAAAAGATGACACCTTCTGTGTAAAAGTCAATATTGATCCCGTCAGGAGAGTCACTAAACGTACAGTGACTTCAGATCTTGCCAGACTTTTTGATCCATTAGGGGTACTGTCTCCAGTCACAGTTACGGCCAAAATATTCATACAAGAATTGTGGGAGTTAAAATTAGACTGGGACCAATCGTTACCAGAATCCTTACACTCTAAATGGACCACGTTTCGATCGGACTTAAACGCTCTAAAAAATCTTCAGATATATAGACACATCTTTAAAGGGAGAGTGCCAGAATCAAGGCAACTACACATCTTCACAGACGCGTCAGAAAAGGCGGACGGCGCAGCGGCTTATATGCGATCAACCTTTAAAGATGGAACAATCATGACACGTCTCCTATGTTCGAAGTCTCGCGTTGCCCCACTCAAAAGGCAAACCATACCACGGTTGGAGCTTTGCGCAGCAATACTTGGAGCCCAGCTAGCTTCAAAAATCAAATTCGATCTTCAATTGACGTGTCCAACCTGGTTTTGGACTGACTCAGAAATTGTGCTGGCCTGGATAAACTCATCATCCGCAGCATTCAATACATTTGTGGCCAATAGAATTGCAATCATACAAGAAATCACTCAGGCAGAACAGTGGCGTCATGTCAGCTCAAAGTGCAATCCAGCCGATGTACTATCTCGCGGCATATCGCCGACAGCCCTTAAAGATTGTACTCTTTGGTTCTGTGGTCCCTTGTTTTTACACGGAAAGGATACAACATGGCCAGAAAAATTCAATTCAAATCTTGCAATTTCGACCAATCTCGAGAGAAAGAGGAAGGTACCAGAGGCACTCGTCACTTCAGTGACACCAACCAACTTTATGTACAACATAAATCACAACAACTCGTTCATCCGTCTACAACGAATCATAGCATACGTTTTGCGTTTCATTACTCAGAGCAGATGCAAAAATACCCTTCGACAGGCCCAAGGATCACTTACAACGGTCGAGCTAGACACGGCTTTAAGGCATATCATCAGGCACATACAAGAGTCGGACTTTAAGGAAGAAATTCAACAACTGAAGAAGTATCAAGAGGTGCGTGGAACAAGTAAACTGAGTAACCTGTCACCATTCTTGGACAATGACGGCCTAATTCGGGTTGGGGGTCGTCTTGAAGCATCGTCTTTGTCATTCGACTCCAAGCATCAACTTCTTATTCCCTACAATGACCCAATTTCAAAATTAATATTTGAAATGGTCCACAAAGAAAATAAACATTGTGGCGCACAAACATTGCTGGGAATCGTACGACAACGGTTTTGGCCACTAAAAGGGAAGATTATGGCTCGAGCTACGGTTCATCGCTGTACAATTTGTAGCAGAGCTAAACCAGCATTTTTTAATCAAGTTATGGGAAACTTGCCTTCCACGCGTGTCACACCAGCCAGAGCCTTCATTAATACTGGGGTAGATTTTTGTGGCCCAATAACAGTACATTACAAACTTCGCGGAAAACGGCCACACAAAGCATACATTGCAGTATTTTGTTGCTTCTCGACGAAGGCAGTACACTTGGAACTAGTGAGTGATCTCACAACAGAGGCATTCATAGGTGCTCTTAAAAGATTCATCGGACGACGTGGGCACTGCCAAACCTATACTGCGACAACGCAACGAACTTCGTAGGAGCAAAAAACAAGCTACCTGAACTGTCAACCATCATACATACAACAAATGCCCAAGAAGCCATTTCAAATACTTGCAACAACAAGGGCATTCAGTTTCATTTCATTCCGCCAAGAGCGCCACACTTCGGTGGCCTCTGGGAAGCCGCTGTCAAGTCAGCAAAACATCTTCTAATCAGAAGCATGGGGAATGCATCCTTGACTTATGAAGAACTCGAGACTTTGGTCATTGAAATTGAAGCCATATTAAACTCGAGGCCTATTTCTCCGATGTCAAATGATCCCAATGATATAGGTGCACTCACTCCAGGACACTTTTTGATTGGAGAACCACTCACTGCACAAGTGGACTCGCAAGCAAAGCAACCAACCTTAAGCCTAGCGACAAGGTGGAATCTGGTTTCTCGACTTAAGCACGAATTTTGGAGCAGGTGGTCACGAGACTATCTAAACGAACTGCAATATCGCAGTAAGTGGAAAGAGCAGTCGAAGAATCTACAACCAGGAGCCATTGTCATTATAAAAGAAGACAATGTTCCGGTCATGAAGTGGCCCTTAGGTCGTGTTATCAAAACATACAAAGGAAACGACAATTTAGTGAGAGTTGCTGACGTAAAAACCGCATCCGGAGTTTTTAAAAGAGCTATCCAATATTTAGCACCACTTCCGCGACTCGAAGAAGACAATACCTGCAAAGACTTGCCGACCGTGCAACTATCACCAAACCCGACCAATGAGGAAGAGCTGGAGACGCAATCATCCTCAACATCAACAGACGAACGTCCAAGCAAAAGGAAACGAACAACTTCAAGCTCTAGCATCATGCTAACGATGATCGTAGCTCTATGTGCACTTCCCTTAATTTGTGCAAACAAAATAGAGGTAACCAAGTTTGAACCCAACATTGGAATACACTTTGAAGGAATTGGCACCACACGTATCTCAAGATCAGACTGGAAACTTATAACGTACTATGAACTACAACCATACTGGCGAGAGATGGACACATTTACAAATGACACTTCGGCACTCCAGAAGTTATGTACCCTCATATCCCAAAGGACACCGTGTCTGAACATTCTACATACCCTTGAGCTCGGTTTCTCAGACCTCAAGGACGGAAACCTTTTGCTAAAAAACAAAAGAAGCAAACGTGGTGCTGTAAATATTGTTGGAAACATTGCTAACTCACTTTTTGGAGTTTTGGACTCAAATTACGCGGAACAAATGTCAGACACTATCACCTTAATCAAAGAAGATGAAACCCACATGAAACAGCTCTTAAGAAACCAAACCTCAGTTATTAACTCAACCCTCAACATTTTTAAACAAGATGAACTACAACTAAAAGAAGACTTCGACAGCCTTGATCGTCAATTGAACAACATTGAAAAACGGCTACACGAAAACGAACAAGACAGTCACCAATTTAACCTGTTCCAAAATATGGTGTCACTATCTTCTCAATTGTCATTGATATTAGTAAGGCTACACCGAATACAAACAGCAATAATAACAACTTTGTCCGATTCGCATCATGGGGAAATCAGCCCAATGTTACTATCACCACTACAACTTCAATCAGAGCTCATACAAGTCAGAAATCATCTTCCACCAGCATTGCAGCAACCCGTCCGTCAAGATAATCTCCTGCAGCTCTACAAAATTATGAATGTAAAGGGAGGAATCACAGAGAATCATATCATTTTCTATATAACAATTCCTCTATGTGACCCAGAATCTTTGGAACTGCTTAAGCTACATCCAATTCCAGCACTCGTCAATAGCACCATGATGATCATTAGGCCATGTAGCGACCTCATCGCTATAACCCCCCACAGAGATGAATATTATACATTAAATGAACAAGAATGGACACGATGCACACCACTAACAGAAGATGAAGTTTTATGTCCAAATATGCAGTCTAAATTCAATGCGGACGCAGCCAAGTGCCTATGCGAAATTTCACTTCTTAATAATACCACTCGTCCCAGTTGTACCGTGGACCCATTTATAGACGACATGTCGATGACACAACTAAAACACAGCAACCAGTGGATGTATACAATGTCACATCAAACTCAAGTAACCACTGTATGCAATCAGGAACACTCCCGAGTAATATTGCAGGGCACCGGTCTCATTAAAATAAGTCCAGACTGTACCCTAAAATACAAGTCAATGTTCATTCAGGGACATCCAACATATTCATCATCCCTTCACTCGTCATACACAGCCACCGCCAACGTTACAGAAATCAGTTATCCAGACAAACCGCAGTATAGTAAGATACATTTCAAAAATTACATTGACCACATCAAGAATATATCTGAAATTCAAAATCAACTACATCAACAAGTTCTAAATGACCTGCCACTGGAACTTGACAACATCAAAAGACATCATGCAACAGTAGCTTACGCTGCCCTCATTCTTGCAATTGGAATCGTTGTCACAGCAGTCTACAGGAGAAAACAATCCATTAAAATGAAGCCAAGTCAACAACCTCCCATAGCAGCAGTCCGTCAAAATGTCGCGTCATCAGAATTTGTTGTTTCCGTATCATAATATTCATAAGAAAATGAAATTAAAAAAAAATATATATACATTTTGTTCGTTGTCTAGGTCAAGAACAATCATACTACTGCATTCTTTTTAATGTAAACTAATATATGTTGTACCAGCATATCAAATTTCAGTTGAGCATGGCTCAACGGCGGGGAGCCTGTTCAGACATTCACATCATCGAAAATATATTTATGCTTAAAAACAAACGTTGGTCTTAAAGACTTTTTGCATTACTATGTCTAAATAATAAATGTATGCGTTCATGCCTTTGTTCATATCGTCATAACTCATTCATTATGTCATTGCGATAAACGAAACGTTCTAGTTAAAAACTGCAAACGCAGATTTATTGTTATTAACTAAAAAGTCAACAACAATGTCGTAGAATGGTTGTAGGCTAATGAACCACAATAGTTATTTTTGTAATAATTATTAAACCATTTTACTAGGTCAAGATATTCAATGTAAATGTGCAAGTTAGCAATAATTTAGTATTTAAGAACAAACTTTTCAATAAAGAAAGTAGAAAGTGAAAACTACTTATCGTGTTACAATCATTTCCTCTCCGTCTTAACCAAGTTTATGTGCTTGCGTTAAACCTATAATTTTATCTTGGTGACACTGCCTTGATAAAAGACATCTAAAACCTCATTGAAGGACAAAATAGTCCCTTCAAAATACACATGGTTCGGATACCATTTAAGAAGAATTTTCCTAAAGATATTTTTCTTGGATCCTCTCGCATTACTGCACTCGCTCAATATGCTAACATGGACAAAAAATTATCAAATGAACCGAATTTAAATGCTGAATACCATGCATCACTGAAAGAGTACATACAACTTAATCATATGGAAGAAGTATCTTGCAATGACTTAATCGTGGATGGAAAATATTTCTCTTTTTATTTACCCCACCACGCTGTAGTACGACCGGAACATAAATCTACAAAAGTTAGAATTGTGTTCAATTCGTCGAGAAAGACTAAAACTGGTTATTCCCCTAACGACACACTTTATACTGGGCCAACATTACAGACTAATTTAATTTCGATCATTCTCAATTGGCGAAAATACAAATAAAGCCTTAGGAATAAAATGGAATGCCCATAAAGACACTTTTTCGTATAGCTCAATATTAATATAAAACCACTCAAATGTAACGAAACGTCAAATCCTTTCATCTGTAGCTCAATTATTTGATACACCTGGCTAGATCGCCCCTGTAATCATTAGAGCAAAAATGTTTATGCAGCAAATATGGTTGCAAGGATTAAGCTGGGATGAAGAAGTTAGCCCGGATTCCCTTGCACTATGGAATGATATTTTGTTAGATATTCCCAAAATAGAATTTATATCAATTCCCAGATGGATACAGTTTATGCCCAATGACATACTCGAAATTCGTGGATTCTGCGATGCTTCCAAAGGAGCATATTGCGGTTCTGTAAATATACGTTGTCAAACTAAATGTAATACCATTTCAACAAATTTGTTGATCTCAAAAAGTAAAGTGGCCCCCATTAAACATGCTTCCCTACTCAGACTAGAATTAATCGGAGATTTATTGCTATGTAAACTCGTTAAATATATGATTGACACATATAACTATAACATTAAATCGGTCACCCTATGGACAGACTCATCCATAGTTTTGGGATGGCTGTCGAAACCATCATGGTCATGGGAAATTTTTGTAGCAAACCGCACTTCGCAAATTTTAGATTTGGTACCCAATGCTATTTGGAGACATCTACCAACTCCCGATAATCCAGCTGATCTCGGCACCCGGGGATGTAAATGTCAGAAGACTTTTCAACCACTTCCGGCAAAGGAAGTAGTTGATACATTGCATTGCACTTCTGAAGACAACGACACAATACAAAGATTTTCCTCGTACCCCAGGGCTTAAAGAGTTCTCTCTTATGTATTTAGACTTTACTTCCGAACTAACCCTATACATAAAATAAATTACAAGTTTGATACCTTTAATTTAGCCTCAAAGGAAATTAAGTTTAGAAAATCCCGGCTTATCGTCTTATGACAAACACAGTTTTACGAGTTGGAGTATAGCATGCTGCTTAATTCAAAATCTATTTCGCCTAAAAGTTCCTCAATATCTCTAAATCCATACCTTGATTCTGACAAAGTTATGAGAGTTAATGGTCGATTGACAAACTCCTCTCTTCCCTATAATGAAAAATAACCAGTAATACTCCCGCGGTAACTCAAAACTTTGTAGTTTGTTTTTAATTCATCTGCATGTTTTCTTAGCTCATGGTGAATGTAACCAAATGGCAAGATTTGTACAAACCTAATTTTACATATCCCAACTAAAACGCAGGTTTGTATAATTTACAAACAAAAATCATGCCATTAAATGATGGCCCCACTACCAAGTGAAAGATGTTCACTAACCCCACCGTTTCATATTACCGGAATTGACTTTGCCGGTCCCTTTGAGTTAAAGAGCTCAGTCTTGCGCAAATCCCCTTGCATAAAAGCATACGTCAGCGTTTTTGTTTGCTTTACAACAAAGGCGATACACTTGGAGCCCTGTTTCGAATTATCATCTGCTGCTTTCGAGTTGGGAGGTGATGTCCGATAATGGTAGAAATTCCATTGGGGCTAGCAGAAATTTATTACGTGAATTTACTCAATTTATAAATTCTACCTCTAACGACATTTCCAAAAATACTCAATCCACGGTGATTAAAAATGTAAATAAAAGGCGGATATACACAACACTTGAATTGTGTAAACCTAGATAGCTTTACAATTTCTTGTAAACTACCCAGATTCTTTATTGCCAATTAGTATTTATACATTTTGATCAACTTAATTCTTATGGTAAAAGTGTAAACTAAGCATTAATAAATAGGTAATAAATTTACTTCAGCCAATAACCCATGCAATGTGAAACCAATCGAGTTGTTTCTTTATTTGGGTTATTAGCCTGCATAATGTAAACAATGAAAATATACTAGGTCAGTTTTTCGCTGACACTCTAGAACTACATTAAATAAAAAGTAAAGCTAACGTAAAGATGTATGTTCTCTTTGAACATTCTCCCCCCACGTTGAACGGGGACGTTCAAGAAGCTATCTGGTCGATGACATATGATGACGATGTTGACTGCCTCGGGGTTGGTATTGGGTTAATGCTGCTGTTGGCGGAAATTTTGTGTTGGCGAAGTGTGTTCGTGACGTATATAACTACTACAATTCCAATGAAAAGCGCCAAGTAGCTGACAGTGTGATGATGAATGGAAGACGATTTCATTAGTTGGGGCAGGCGTCCGATATCAATGGCTTTCAGCTGTTGGTGTAATGTGATGAGCTCAGCAGTATGAGTTTCATAGGTGTTATTCCATGTTGTGTTCAACAAAATAAGCTGACTGGGTGAAGCTATTGTGTCCAATGCCTTGAGTCTCAAATATGATGTATGTACAATTGTTTTGTTTTCATAATGACCGTATATCGTAACGGTGTTGTCTTTTAGGGTGCAATCGGGCCCAACCTCTAATGTTCCAGCCCCTTGTGCCTCTAAATGCGTCATTTTTGTACCACAAACGAACGTCAATTCTGTCATGTTGGCTAGAGTAAACATCCATCGATTCTTCCGAGCCATTTGGGTCCAAGTTTGATGAGAAACGGTTGACCGCAAGTCGCAAGCTTCTGATGATTTATTCAGGAAAAAGTTTACTTCGCACAAATGCGACCGATCGCCCTTGTTGAATTTTGCTTGTTTGTTGCAGATAAAAACGTCGTTCGTAGTATGGATGCAACTGTGCATTTCATCTGCTGTGAGAGATATGAACTCGTCCCGATGAGCGTTGACTGCCAATACGGCTGACTTTATTGAGATTGAGATGAACTGACCGGACCGTATCATCGGGATGGGAACCATGTTGAATAGATCATACTGTTGGAGATCCACTAATGGAAGGCGAATCTCAAATATGATGCTATTTCTCATAACACTTCCCTTACTCGTCAATAATTTGAAGAACTCTGTCAAGTTCTCTTCTTGAATAGGTAGAGCACGAGATGGTGGAATATGAGCCTTGATGGTTTGGAGCTCGCTCAACAGCTGATGTGGGGTCAGTAGCAATGGGCTTATACGATTGTGATGAGCATCTGTTAACACGTCAATAATGTTGTCTTCTACATGTTTCAACTTAGATGACAGTAGCGTGAGCTGCGATATAAGGAAAATAATTGATTGTGTTGCCTTCGCAACATCTTCCTCCTTTTTCACCTTATTAGCTAGAAGATTCATTACAGCTTGGATATCGCTAAAAGTCCTTTGACTCGCCCCTTCATCCCTTCGGATGATATTAATTGTTGAATCAATAATAGATGTCTGGTTCCTTAGCAGCTCAAGTATATGTTGCTTGTCTTCATTTGCCTTCTCAATTGTCACAGCCATCTGCTCCGCATATTCAGAATCCAAAACACCAAATAAGGAGTTCGCAAGGTTTCCAACTATGTTCAGCGCCCCTCGCCTGGTGCGCCTGGGAAAGATGTGCAAAGTACCAGTTTCTAGCTGTTTCTGGTCTTGAACCAGAGCCTCTGAAACAATCTCGCAGCTTCGATTTTCACCTGAAAGTCTGCACAACTCCTGAAGGGTTCTTATCCCAGACGAAAAGTCATCCATGTCCGCCCAAAACGTGGAAAGGTCATAGTAAGTCATCAGTTTCCACTCTGCTGTTACAACCTTAGTAACTCCAATGCCTTCGAAGTAAATTCCAGGCTTATTCTCAAACTTACGCACGCTGAACGACTGGCATAAGCATAATGGCAGGAATAACAGAGCCATAAATATTGTTGACAGCAACATGCTGCTGGACGGCTTAAACCCCTTTGACGATGGTCCTTCACCACTACTTACGTTCTTTAACGTTGGCACAGGCACATTTTCATCTTCCATCAAGGGAGCTAACCTGTTTATAGCCCGCTTAACTTCTCCGCTCTGCGTTTTTATATCAGCTACTCGAACGGCTCCATCATTTCCCTTGTATGTTCTGGTTATTCTGCCTAGCGGCCACTGCATTACAGGTACGTTGTCTTCCTTAATGATGACCAATTGCCCAGGCTCAATGTTTGGAGATGGTGTGCTCCATTTCCGTCTTTCTTGAAGAGTAGTTAGATACTCCGTAGACCAACGTCTCCAGAACTCATGCTTTATTTGGGATACTATCTTCCATCTGCTTTTCAATGAAGTAGATGAGTGGCTGGCTGACGGATCAACCTGAGCCGTTAAAGGTTCCCCCACAAGAAAGTGTCCAGGCGTTAACGCTGTTAGATCATTCGGGTTGTTAGAAATAGGTGTCAGCGGTCTAGAGTTCAGTATTGCCTCTATTTCGACGACGACCGTCTCCAATTCTTCGTGAGTCAATGACGCGCTAGTTGTGGTGCGCAGTAACAACTGCTTTGCTGACTTCACCGCAGCTTCCCATAGACCACCAAAATGTGGAGCTCTTGGGGGAATAAATTGGAAATCTATCCCTTCCCTTGCGCATGTGTCGGCTATTTTCTTCTTGCCTTCCTCTCCGAATACCGCCTGATTCAATTCGTCGAGCTGATTCTTGGCCCCTACAAAGTTCGTCGCATTGTCTGAATACAACGTTTGACATTTGCCACGACGAGCGACAAATCTCTTCAACGCACCAATGAATGCCTCCGTAGTCAGATCGGTCACTATTTCCAAGTGCACAGCCTTTGTTGCGAAGCACACAAATACAGCAATGTAAACCTTATGTGGTCTCTTTCCTACTAGTTTGTAGTGGACCCACAAAGGCCCACAATAGTCAACGCCTGATACAATAAACGGCCTTGCTGGCGTGACTCTGCTAGGTGGGAGGTTCCCCATGATTTGACTGTATAACTTTGGTTTTGCTCGGGTGCACTTCACGCAATTTTGCACAATGTTCCGTGCCATAGCCTTCCCTTTTATAATCCAGAACCTTTGTCTTGATGTTGCAAGTAGTAATTGGGAGCCACAGTGATCATTCTCCCGATGAATCATGTCCAGGACGAGTTTCACAATCGGATCGTTGTATGGTAACAACATCGGGTGTTTTGTGTCGTATGCTAAGGTTGCCTCTTCCAACCTGCCACCGACTCTCAGTATTCCTTTGTCATCCACAAACGGAGTTAAGCTGTGTATGGAACTTGATTTGTCCAATGCTCCATGCTTTCTCAACTGCTGTATTTCCTTCGCGAAATCCGACACCTGAATAGTCTTGACAATTAGCTGCATCGATCGACTTAATTCCATGGGGGTTAGCACTTCTGTCGAGCACCCATCCTTGCGTCCTTTTACCCTTTCGGCAAATCGCAAGACATAACCGACAATTCGCTGTAATCGGCTAAATAAATTCCTGTGATTTATTCCATAAATAATATCCTGCAACCCGCTCTGTGAGGCCACTGCTGACACTGTAGACTTCACCTTGAACTCAAAATCGGTCTGATTTTCTCCATTCTTTGAAAAGGGTTCCGGCCAGAGAGATTCGCTTCCGTGTAGAAATGTGGGTCCATAAAACCACATCATACATCCTGACAGGCGATCCGGCTTCATACCTCTGGAAATAAAATCTGCAGGATTGTCTTTCGTACCCACATGTCGCCATTGAGTTCCAAGCGACCTGTCTTGGATCTGTTTCACCTTGTTGGCAACAAACGTCTTCAGCGATGATGGTTCCGAGTTAATTCAGTACAACGTAATTTCCGAATCTGACCAATAAATCGTCTTCAAATCTTCGTAACCCAACTCTGTTTTAACCTTTGAGGTAAGTTTTGCTCCCAACTCAGCGGCGCAAAGCTCCAACCGTGGCAACGTGATTTCTTTTATAGGTGCAACCTTTGATTTTGAACAAAGGAGCCTAACTATATGCCTTCCGTCTGCCAACTTCGCCCGCAGATACATCACTGCTCCATACGCCTTTTCTGAAGCATCCACAAATGTATGGATCTCAACCCTCGTTGGTTTCTCTCCATTAAACATATGTCTGGGTAACTTGAAATCATTTAGCATCTTCAAACTCTCTCGAAACGATAACCAATAGGATGTCAATTCTGCTGGCAGTACCTCATCCCAGCCAATTTTATTCTTCCATAACTGCTGAATAAAGATCTTTGCTGCGGACCCAACAGGACCTGCAATTCCCAATGGGTCGAACAATCTCGCCAAATCAGATGTTACTTTGCGCTTAGTTACGACACTGCATTCGCTCATATTACTCTTCAGGCAAAATCGGTCCGCTTGGGGAATCCATGTCAACCCCAGCACCTTGGTTGATGAATTATCGAAGTCGAGGTCTACTTCTCTATCCTCTGGTGGGACTCCATGTAATAGTTTTAAGTGGTTGGCACACCACTTTCGCAATTTGAATCCTGCCTCTGACAACAACCTATTCAGCTCACTCTGCATCTCCATTGCGGTCGTTAAGCTGTCGGATCCGCACATGCCATCGTCAACATAGAAATTTCGCTGAAGTGCTGGAGCACCCAATGGATATTTATGCAAATTTGTATCTGCTAGTTTTTTCAAACATCTCGTAGCAAGATACGTGGCGCAAGTCGTACCATATGTTAATGTATTTAACATGTAGTGCTCGAGCTCCTTGTCTGGGAAACTCCTCCATACGACCAGCTGATATCTGCGATCCCTCGTGTCCACTAGTACTTGTCTGTACATCTTCTCGATATCCGTCGTGAACACAAATCGCGGTAATCTAAATCGCAACAACATCCCAAACAGGTCTCCTTGCACCTTGGGACCTGAATGTAAAATATCATTGAGCGACCATCCAGACGATGACTTGCAGGACGCATCGAACTCTACCCTGAGCTTTGTCGTACTGCTATCTGGACGCAGGACACAATGATGCGGAATGTAGTAATGACTGCCGCGCACCTCTCTTGGTTGTATTTTCGTCATGTGGCCCAACTCTTCGTACTCCTTCATAAACTTCGCATACTGCTCGCGAAGATTTGCATCTTTTGCTAACCGACGCTCCAGAGCGAAGAATCTGGAAGCTGCAATATTCAGCGACTCTGATATCTTTTCTGTATCGTCTGCAAATGGTAGTCGCACCACAAATCGACCACTCTCATTGACTGTAGTGTGTTGGTTAAAGTGACTTTCACACCTTTCGTCTGCTAGTGTCAACTTCTGGTCCTCACCAACATCATCTTGTTCCCAAAACTGTTTTAACAACTCTTCCAGACCACGTTCCTCTTCTCCAAAAACAGCACACGTAACCGTTCCTGCTTCAGCATGTACCTTTCCACTAGCAATCCATCCTAGCTTCGAGTTCTTCAATATCGGAAGTTCCTTGGACATCCGAATTTCTTGTGACAAAATCAAATTGAAATAGAACTCTGCTCCAAGCAGTACGTCGATTCTGCCCGTTTGGAAAAAGTGTGGATCAGCTAGCTGTATGTTCTCTGGGATAGGCCATGACGTGACGTCGATGTCAGTGCTTGGTTGCGGTGGAACTATGTTTGGTAATACAAAAGCTTCTAGGCGCGCTCGGAATTTGCTTGTTAGTGACTGAATCTCCACATTGACTCTGTGGTTTGCTGTTCTTGACCTTCCGCCAACTCCTTCGATAGCGAGAGTTGCTTGACTGGGTTCAATACCCAATCTCCGTACTAGCCGTTCTGACACCAAATTAATCTGTGAGCCGGAATCCAACATCGCCTTAAATTCATAGCTCCTTCCATTATTGGCCTTAATGGCGACTCGTGCGGTTGCTAGGAGTACGTATGACTGAGCTCTATTTGCCGATGCTACTGTTGGTGATTGCTGAGTTGACGTTACTGCTGCCTTCTCTTCTGCTTGTGTCTTCGTGGAGAAATGTAGAAGTGTATTGTGCTTCTGTTGACACTTCCTGCATGTCCCACTTGTACACGTCTTTGCCTGATGGTCCTCCTTAAAGCAATTCAGGCACATCTTGTTCCTAGCAACCCATTTCTGTCTTTCGGGCGCGGTCCTTGCCAAGAACTGTTTGCAATAGTAAAGTGGGTGGTCACCTTTGCACATGTAACATTTTCGGGTTGTTGTTGAAGCAGACGCAGCTGTTGGCTTACTCTTTTGAACCCCGTTGACTGCTTCTAATGATTCGAAGCGACCCTTCAGGCATTTCATGAAATGATCCATTGTTTGAAGCTCCTTGGAATTGACAATCGACTGCTCATACAACACATGAGTCGTCTTGTCCATCCTCTTTGTCAGGATGTGGATTAAGAGTGGATCCCATTCTTTTGACTTTATTCCAAGGCCCTCCAGCGCTAAAAGTGACTCATGAAGACTGTCATGAAAGTCTTTCACTGATCTGCAATCGCCTGACATGTTAGGCAAGCTTAAAATTCTCTCAAGTATAGTTGAAACTTGAGCTCTCTTGTTATTGTATCGTTCCTGTAGAGTCGCCCAGGCTATGTGGTAATTCGCCTCCGTCAACTCGAGGTGCCTTATGAGCTTCTCGGCTTCTCCAGTCACATTCGCCTTGAGGTACCACATCTTTTGTACCAGCGGCAATGCTTGTTCGTTGATCATTTTCCCAAAGATGTCCGAAAATGTCTGCCACTTCGAGTAATCCCCATTGAACTGAGGGATTGTAATCTTTGGCAGGTTAACTTGATTTGCCAAGTTGTCGCCTGATCTCTGCTGAGATGATGGATGATCGACCTGTGATAGCGTCGATATCTTCTCCTTAAATTTTAACGTCTCTTCTTCCAAGAGAACGTATGCTGATGCATCGTACCCAACCACTGTTGGGTCGTCAAAACTCTCTTACATCTTGAAGTGGATGTCTTCCACATTTGCCCACAATCGCTCGATTGAAGCCATCGTTTGACAGGGCGCAGCTTGACCTGAGCTACCCCTTATTAACGTTTGGATTGACTGCATTAGAGCCCTCTGACGTCTTACTAATGCAGTCATGTTGCTGGTCATACTAGATCCGCTGGGTTGTTTCTGCTTCTCCATTTCCCTTACTGCAGGGAGTGGTTTTTGAGGTCCTGCTTCTTTACCTTTGTGTATCTCCTCCTGTATGGCGTCAACTGCAGCTCTATATTCTTCTCCAATGACCTTGTGCACGTCATTTGAGACATGGAGTTGTGACTCTGCTGCCGGATCCGCTCGTATCTTGTTCTCATTCCGGTCTATCACCACCCAGAGTGCTTCCAACTCCCCCAATTTCTTCGTGTAGAACTCCACAGTTCTTCTCTCTATTGGAGCCTTCTTTACATTCGAAATCGCCTTCCTCAATTCGGCGATTGCTGCTTGCTGCTCCGAGATCATTGCTGACAGATCCATCGTGACGGTTTCTAGCTCCTCGCCGATGATTCGGCTCACTTGATTAAATTCTCTCTGTTTGCTTGAATACCAGACGACTCTGGTTACTTGACTTCGATGTCTTTGTTGGAGGTCGTCTTTTGAATTGTGCGACCTTCTGATATAAGGTACGCTTCTGCTGCTGTAAGGACTAAATTCCTTACTCTCACAAATAAGTGTTTCAACTTCCTTACCACTGGTGGGGGGAAGTAAGAAATTTATAAGTGATATCACGTCGGGGTCACCAAAAATGATTAAAAATGCAAATAAAAGGCGGATATACACAACACTTGAATTGTGTAAACCTAGATAGCTTTACAATTTCTTGTAAACTACCCAGATTCTTTATTGCCAATTAGTATTTATACATTTTGATCAACTTAATTCTTATGGTAAAAGTGTAAACTAAGCATTAATAAATAGGTAATAAATTTACTTCAGCCAATAACCCATGCAATGTGAAACCAATCGAGTTGTTTCTTTATTTGGGTTATTAGCCTGCATAATGTAAACAATGAAAATATACTAGGTCAGTTTTTCGCTGACACTCTAGAACTACATTAAATAAAAAGTAAAGCTAACGTAAAGATGTATGTTCTCTTTGAACACACGGATTTGAATGGAAATTTATTCCTCCCCACGCACATCACATGGGCGGCATTTGGGAAGCCGCCGTGAAAAGTTTTAAGACTCATTTTAAAAAGATAGCTGGTGCACACAAGTTCACTTTTGAACAATTCTCAACCGTTTTAGCAAGAATTGAAGGGGTTTTAAACTCACGCGCAATATCCGCTTTATCGGAAGATCCCGCAGTCTTGACTGCTGTAACACCCAGGCATTTCTTAAAAGGTTGACCCATAATGACTTTGCCAGAACCAAATTCCTCAAATCTCTCTCTTATAAACAGATGGAGAAAATTAATTTGAATGGAAATTTATTCCTCGCCACGCACCACACATGCGCGGCCTTTGGGAAGCCGCCGTGAATAGTTTTAAGACTCATTTTAAAAAGATAGCTGGTACACACAAGTTCACTTTTGAACAATTCTCAACCGTTTTAGCAAGAATTGAAGGGGTTTTAAACTCACGCCCAATATCCGCTTTATCGGAAGATCCCGCAGTCTTGACTGCTGTAATACCTGGGCATTTCTTAAAAGTTTCACCCATAATGACTTTGCCAGAACCAAATTCCTCAAATCTCTCTCTTATAAACAGATGGACAAAATTAATTTGAATGGAAATTTATTCCTCGCCACGCACCACACATGCGCGGCCTTTGGGAAGCCGCCGTGAATAGTTTTAAGACTCATTTTAAAAAGATAGCTGGTGCACACAAGTTCACTTTTGAACAATTCTCAACCGTTTTAGCAAGAATTGAAGGGGTTTTAAACTCACGCCCAATATCCGCTTTATCGGAAGATTTCGCAGTCTTGACTGCTCTAACACCCGGGCATTTCTTAAAAGCTTCACCCATAATGGCTTTTCCAGAACCAAATTCCTCAAATCTCTCTCTTATAAACGGATGGACAAAATTAAATTCCCTGGACCATCAGTTTGCTGATAAAAGGGTTCGAGCATCGGATATTTACACCCCTAATGGGCCCATAACTCGCCCTATCGTAAAATTGTGTTACCTGCCATATTGCAACATTGACACTGGAGAAAGACATTTATAATATTTAAAAATATACATAATCACAACAAACTCTCTTCATTGCCGAAGAGATGTCTCTTTTTAATAACTTATCGTTTTGACACTTACAGGAAAAGCCAAAAGGATCGTTTTAAAAATTGCAACGTTTATAAATGCAAAATTTGTCAGAAATTTCACTCTCAGCGTCTGTCTCAAACTTCTACAAATGGAACCGAGACAACGGAATAATTTGAAGAAGTACTTTCCTTTCCGCCCGTTTCGGAGGAATATATATTCTGTGGAGAATTCTATTCTAAGACTTTTTCACGCCTGTCAAATGGGCTTTACATGGTTCGGATACCATTTAAGAAGAATTTTCCTAAAGATATTTTTCTTGGATCCTCTCGCATTACTGCACTCGCTCAATATGCTAACATGGACAAAAAATTATCAAATGAACCGAATTTAAATGCTGAATACCATGCATCAGTGAAAGAGTACATACAACTTAATCATATGGAAGAAGTATCTTGCAATGACTTAATCGTGGATGGAAAATATTTCTCTTTTTATTAACCCCACCACGCTGTAATACGACCGGAACATAAATCTACAAAAGTTAGAATTGTGTTCAATTCGTCGAGAAAGACTAAAACTGGTTATTCCCCTAACGACACACTTTATACTGGGCCAACACTACAGACTAATTTAATTTCGATCATTCTCAATTGGCGAAAATACAAATAAAGCCTTAGGAATAAAATAGAATGCCCATAAAGACACTTTTTCGTATAGCTCAATATTAATATAAAACCACTCAAATGTAACGAAACGTCAAATGCTTTCATCTGTAGCTCAATTATTTGATACACCTGGCTGGATCGCCCCTGTAATCATTAGAGCAAAAATGTTTATGCAGCAAATATGGTTGCAAGGATTAAGCTGGGATGAAGAAGTTAGCCCGGATTCCCTTGCACTATGGAATGATATTTTGTTAGATATTCCCAAAATAGAATTTATATCAATTCCCAGATGGATACAGTTTATGCCCAATGACACACTCGAAATTCGTGGATTCTGCGATGCAAAGGAGCATATTGCGGTTCTGTATATATACGTTGTCAAACTAAATGTAATACCATTTCAACAAATTTGTTGATCTCAAAAAGTAAAGTGGCCCCCATTAAACATGCTTCCCTACCCAGACTAGAATTATTCGGAGCTTTATTGCTATGTAAACTCGTTAAATATATGATTGACACATATAACTATAACATTAAATCGGTCACCCTATGGACAGACTCATCCATAGTTTTGGGATGGCTGTCGAAACCATCATGGTCATGGGAAATTTTTGTAGCAAACCGCACTTCGCAAATTTTAGATTTGGTACCCAATGCTATTTGGAGACATCTACCAACTCCAGATAATCCAGCTGATCTCGGCACCCGGGGATGTAAATATCAGGATTTGATAGCAAATTCTCTAGAATCGAATTGGCCAAAAATAAAGACTTTTTAACCACTTCCGGCAAAGGAAGTAGTTGATACATTGCATTGCACTTCTGAAGACAACGACACAATACAAAGATTTTCCTCGTACCCCAGGGCTTTAAGAGTTCTCTCTTATGTATTTAGACTTTACTTCCGAACTAACCCTATACATAAAATAAATTACAAGTTTGATACCTTTAATTTAGCCTCAAAGGGAATTAAGTTTACAAAATCCCGGCTTATCGTCTTATGACAAACACAGTTTTACGAGTTGGAGTATAGCATGCTGCTTAATTCAAAATCTATTTCGCCTAAAAGTTCCTCAATATCTCTAAATCCATACCTTGATTCTGACAAAGTTATGAGAGTTAATGGTCGATTGACAAACTCCTCTCTTCCCTATAATGAAAAATAACCAGTAATACTCCCGCGGTAACTCAAAACTTTGTAGTTTGTTTTTAATTCATCTGCGTGTTTTCTTAGCTCATGGTGAATGTAACCAAATGGCAAGATTTGTACAAACCTAATTTTACATATCCCAACTAAAACGCAGGTTTGTATAATTTACAAACAAAAATCATGCCATTAAATGATGGCCCCACCACCGTTTCATATTACCGGAATTGACTTTGCCGGTCCCTTTGAGTTAAAGAGCTCAGTCTTGCGCAAATCCCCTTGCATAAAAGCATACGTCAGCGTTTTTGTTTGCTTTACAACAAAGGCGATACACTTGGAGCCCTGTTTCGAATTATCATCTGCTGCTTTCGAGTTGGGAGGTGATGTCCGATAATGGTAGAAATTCCATTGGGGCTAGCAGAAATTTATTACGTGAATTTACTCAATTTATAAATTCTACCTCTAACGACATTTCCAAAAAAACTCAATCCACGGATTTGAATGGAAATTTATTACTCCCCACGCACATCACATGGGCGGCATTTGGGAAGCCGCCGTGAAAAGTTTTAAGACTCATTTTAAAAAGATAGCTGGTGCACACAAGTTCACTTTTGAACAATTCTCAACCGTTTTAGCAAGAATTGAAGGGGTTTTAAACTCACGCGCAATATCCGCTTTATCGGAAGATCCCGCAGTCTTGACTGCTGTAACACCCAGGCATTTCTTAAAAGGTTGACCCATAATGACTTTGCCAGAACCAAATTCCTCAAATCTCTCTCTTATAAACAGATGGACAAAATTAATTTGAATGGAAATTTATTCCTCCCCACGCACCACACATACGCGGCCTTTGGGAAGCCGCCGTGAAAAGTTTTAAGACTCATTTTAAAAAGATAGCTGGTGCACACAAGTTCACTTTTGAACAATTCTCAACCGTTTTAGCAAGAATTGAAGGGGTTTTAAACTCACGCCCAATATCCGCTTTATCGGAAGTCACGCAGTCTTGACTGCTGTAATACCTGGGCATTTCTTAAAAGTTTCACCCATAATGACTTTGCCAGAACCAAATTCCTCAAATCTCTCTCTTATAAACAGATGGACAAAATTAATTTGAATGGAAATTTATTCCTCGCCACGCACCACACATGCGCGGCCTTTGGGAAGCCGCCGTGAAAAGTTTTAAGACTCATTTTAAAAAGATAGCTGGTGCACACAAGTTCACTTTTGAACAATTCTCAACCGTTTTAGCAAGAATTGAAGGGGTTTTAAACTCACGCCCAATATCCGCTTTATCGGAAGATTTCGCAGTCTTGACTGCTCTAACACCCGGGCATTTCTTAAAAGCTTCACCCATAATGGCTTTTCCAGAACCAAATTCCTCAAATCTCTCTCTTATAAACGGATGGACAAAATTAAATTCCCTGGACCATCAGTTTGCTGATAAAAGGGTTCGAGTATCGGATATTTACACCCCTAATGGGTCCATAACTCGCCCCATCGTAAAATTGTGTTACCTGCCATATTGCAACATTGACACTGGAGAAAGACATTTATAATATTTAAAAATATACATAATCACAACAAACTCTCTTCATTGCCGAAGAGATGTCTCTTTTTAATAACTTATCGTTTTGACACTTACAGGAAAAGCCAAAAGGATCGTTTTAAAAATTGCAACGTTTATAAATGCAAAATTTGTCAGAAATTTCACTCTCAGCGTCTGTCTCAAACTTCTACAAATGGAACCGAGACAACGGAATAATTTGAAGTAGTACTTTCCTTTCCGCCCGTTTCGGAGAAATATATATTCTGTGGAGAATTCTATTCTAAGACTTTTTCACGCCAGTCAAATGGGCTTTACATGGTTCGGATACCATTTAAGAAGAATTTTCCTAAATATATTTTTCTTGGATCCTCTCGCATTACTGCACTCGCTCAATATGCTAACATGGACAAAAAATTATCAAATGATCCGAATTTAAATGCTGAATACCATGCATCAGTGAAAGAGTACATACAACTTAATCATATGGAAGAAGTATCTTGCAATGACTTAATCGTGGATGGAAAATATTTCTCTTTTTATTTACCCCACCACGCTGTAATACGACCGGAACATAAATCTACAAAAGTTAGAATTGTGTTCAATTCGTCGAGAAAGACTAAAACTGGTTATTCCCCTAACGACACACTTTATACTGGGCCAAAACTACAGACTAATTTAATTTCGATCATTCTCAATTGGCGAAAATACAAATAAAGCCTTAGGAATAAAATGGAATGCCCATAAAGACACTTTTTCGTATAGCTCAATATTAATATAAAACCACTCAAATGTAAGGAAACGTCAAATCCTTTCATCTGTAGCTCAATTATTTGATACACCTGGCTGGATCGCCCCTGTAATCATTAGAGCAAAAATGTTTATGCAGCAAATATGGTTGCAAGGATTAAGCTGGGATGAAGAAGTTAGCCCGGATTCCCTTGCACTATGGAATGATATTTTGTTAGATATTCCCAAAATAGAATTTATATCAATTCCCAGATGGATACAGTTTATGCCCAATGACATACTCGAAATTCATGGATTCTGCGATGCAAAGGAGCATATTGCGGTTCTGTAAATATACGTTGTCAAACTAAATGTAATACCATTTCAACAAATTTGTTGATCTCAAAAAGTAAAGTGGCCCCCATTAAACATGCTTCCCTACCCAGACTAGAATTATTCGGAGCTTTATTGCTATGTAAACTCGTTAAATATATGATTGACACATATAACTATAACATTAAATCGGTCACCCTATGGACAGACTCATCCATAGTTTTGGGATGGCTGTCGAAACCATCATGGTCATGGGAAATTTTTGTAGCAAACCGCACTTCGCAAATTTTAGATTTGGTACCCAATGCTATTTGGAGACATCTACCAACTCCCGATAATCCAGCTGATCTCGGCCCCCGGGGATGTAAATATCAGGATTTGATAGCAAATTCTCTCGAATCGAATTGGCCAAAAATAAAGACTTTTTAACCACTTCCGGCAAAGGAAGTAGTTGATACATTGCATTGCACTTCTGAATACAACGACACAATACAAAGATTTTCCTCGTACCCCAGGGCTTAAAGAGTTCTCTCTTATGTATTTAGACTTTACTTCCGAACTAACCCTATACATAAAATAAATTACAAGTTTGATACCTTTAATTTAGCCTCAAAGGAAATTAAGTTTACAAAATCCCGGCTTATCGTCTTATGACAAACACAGTTTTACGAGTTGGAGTATAGCATGCTGCTTAATTCAAAATCTATTTCGCCTAAAAGTTCCTCAATATCTCTAAATCCATACCTTGATTCTGACAAAGTTATGAGAGTTAATGGTCGATTGACAAACTCCTCTCTTCCCTATAATGAAAAATAACCAGTAATACTCCCCCGGTAACTCAAAACTTTGTAGTTTGTTTTTAATTCATCTGCATGTTTTTTTAGCTCATGGTGAATGTAACCAAATGGCAAGATTTGTACAAACCTAATTTTACATATCCCAACTAAAACGCAGGTTTGTATAATTTACAAACAAAAACCATGCCATTAAATGATGGCCCCACTACCAAGTGAAAGATGTTCACTAACCCCACCGTTTCATATTACCGGAATTGACTTTGCCGGTCCCTTTGAGTTAAAGAGCTCAGTCTTGCGCAAATCCCCTTGCATAAAAGCATACGTCAGTTTGCTTTACAACAAAGGCGATACACTTGGAGCCCTGTTTCGAATTATCATCTGCTGCTTTCGAGTTGGGAGGTGATGTCCGATAATGGTAGAAATTTCATTGGGGCTAGCGGAAATTTATTACGTGAATTTACTCAATTCATAAATTCTACCTCTAACGACATTTCCAAAAATACTCAATCCACGGATTTGAATGGAAATTTATTCCTCCCCACGCACATCACATGGGCGGCATTTGGGAAGCCGCCGTGAAAAGTTTTAAGACTCATTTTAAAAAGATAGCTGGTGCACACAAGTTCACTTTTGAACAATTCTCAACCGTTTTAGCAAGAATTGAAGGGGTTTTAAACTCACGCGCAATATCCGCTTTATCGGAAGATCCCGCAGTCTTGACTGCTGTAACACCCAGGCATTTCTTAAAAGGTTGACCCATAATGACTTTGCCAGAACCAAATTCCTCAAATCTCTCTCTTATAAACAGATGGACAAAATTAATTTGAATGGAAATTTATTCCTCGTCAAGCACCACACATACGCGGCCTTTGGGAAGCCGCCGTGAAAAGTTTTAAGACTCATTTTAAAAAGATAGTTGGTGCACACAAGTTCACTTTTGAACAATTCTCAACCGTTTTAGCAAGAATTGAAACTCACGCCCAATATCCGCTTTATCGGAAGATCACGCAGTCTTGACTACTGTAATACCTGGGCATTTCTTAAAAGTTTCACCCATAATGACTTTGCCAGAACCAAATTCCTCAAATCTCTCTCTTATAAACAGATGGACAAAATTAATTTGAATGGAAATTTATTCCTCGCCACGCACCACACATGCGCGGCCTTTGGGAAGCCGCCGTGAAAAGTTTTAAGACTCATTTTAAAAAGATAGCTGGTGCACACAAGTTCACTTTTGAACAATTCTCAACCGTTTTAGCAAGAATTGAAGGGGTTTTAAACTCACGCCCAATATCCGCTTTATCGGAAGATTTCGCAGTCTTGACTGCTCTAACACCCGGGCATTTCTTAAAAGCTTCACCCATAATGGCTTTGCCAGAACCAAATTCCTCAAATCTCTCTCTTATAAACGGATGGACAAAATTAAATTCCCTCCACCATCAGTTTGCTGATAAAAGGGTTCGAGTATCGGATATTTACACCCCTAATGGGTCCATAACTCGCCCCATCGTAAAATTGTGTTACCTGCCATATTGCAACATCGACACTGGAGAAAGACATTTATAATATTTAAAAATATACATAATCACAACAAACTCTCTTCATTGCCGAAGAGAGGTCTCTTTTTAATAACTTATCGTTTTGACACTTACAGGAAAAGCCAAAAGGATCATTTTAAAAATTGCGACGTTTATAAATGCAAAATTTGTCAGAAGTTTCACTCTCAGCGTCTGTGTCAAACTTCTACAAATGGAACCGAGACAACGGAATAATTTGAGAAGTACTTTCCTTTCCGCCCGTTTTGGAGGAATATATATTCTGTGGAGAATTCTATTCTAAGACTTTTTCACGCCAGTCAAATGGGCGTTACATGGTTCGGATACCATTTAAGAAGAATTTTCCTAAAGATATTTTTTTGGATCCTCTCGCATTACTGCACTCGCTCAATATGCTAACATGGACAAAAAATTATCAAATGAACCGAATTTAAATGCTGAATACCATGCATCACTGAAAGAGTACATACAACTTAATCATATGGAAGAAGTATCTTGCAATGACTTAATCGTGGATGGAAAATATTTCTCTTTTTATTTACCCCACCACGCTGTAATACGACCGGAACATAAATCTACAAAAGTTAGAATTGTGTTCAATTCGTCGAGAAAGACTAAAACTGGTTATTCCCCTAACGACACACTTTATACTGGGCCAACATTACAGACTAATTTAATTTCGATCATTCTCAATTGGCGAAAATACAAATAAAGCCTTAGGAATAAAATGGAATGCCCATAAAGACACTTTTTCGTATAGCTCAATATTAATATAAAACCACTCAAATGTAACGAAACGTCAAATGCTTTCATCTGTAGCTCAATTATTTGATACACCTGGCTGGATCGCCCCTGTAATCATTAGAGCAAAAATGTTTATGCAGCAAATATGGTTGCAAGGATTAAGCTGAGATGAAGAAGTTAGCCCGGATTCCCTTGCACTATGGAATGATATTTTGTTAGATATTCCCAAAATAGAATTTATATCAATTCCCAGATGGATACAGTTTATGCCCAATGACATACTCGAAATTCGTGGATTCTGCGATGCTTCCAAAGGAGCATATTGCGGTTCTGTATATATACGTTGTCAAACTAAATGTAATACCATTTCAACAAATTTGTTGATCTCAAAAAGTAAAGTTGCCCCCATTAAACATGCTTCCCTACCCAGACTAGAATTAATCGGAGCTTTATTGCTATGTAAACTCGTTAAATATATGATTGACACATATAACTATAACATTAAATCGGTCACCCTATGGACAGACTCATCCATAGTTTTGGGATGGCTGTCGAAACCATCATGGTCATGGGAAATTTTTGTAGCAAACCGCACTTCGCAAATTTTAGATTTGGTACCCAATGCTATTTGGAGACATCTACCAACTCCCGATAATCCAGCTGATCTCGGCACCCGGGGATGTAAATGTCAGGAATTGATAGCAAATTCTCTCGAATCGAATAGGCCAGAAATAAAGACTTTTCAACCACTTCCGGCAAAGGAAGTAGTTGATACATTGCATTGCACTTCTGAAGACAACGACACAATACAAAGATTTTCCTCGTACCCCAGGGCTTAAAGTGTTCTCTCTAATGTATTTAGACTTTACTTCCGAACTAACTAACTATACATAAAATAAATTACAAGTTTGATACCTTTAATTTAGTCTCAAAGGAAATTAAGTTTACAAAATTCCGGCTTATCGTCTTATGACAAACACAGTTTTACGAGTTGGAGTATAGCATGCTGCTTAATTCAAAATCTATTTCGCCTAAAAGTTCCTCAA
The DNA here is from genome assembly GCF_047663935.1 of Musca autumnalis. Taxonomy (NCBI): domain Eukaryota; kingdom Metazoa; phylum Arthropoda; class Insecta; order Diptera; family Muscidae; genus Musca; species Musca autumnalis. Next base: position 299,309 of record NW_027411867.1, read on the forward strand.
TATCTCTAAATCCATACCTTGATTCTGACAAAGTTATGAGAGTTAATGGTCGATTGACAAACTCCTCTCTTACCTATAATGAAAAATAACCAGTAATACTCCCCCGGTAACTCAAAACTTTGTAGTTTGTTTTTAATTCATCTGCATGTTTTCTTAGCTCATGGTGAATGTAACCAAATGGCAAGATTTGTACAAACCTAATTTTACATATCCCAACTAAAACGCAGGTTTGTATAATTTACAAACAAAAATCATGCCATTAAATGATGGCCCCACTACAAAGTGAAAGATGTTCACTAACCCCACCGTTTCATATTACCGGAATTGACTTTGCCGGTCCCTTTGAGTTAAAGAGCTCAGTCTTGCGCAAATCCCCTTGCATAAAAGCATACGTCTGCGTTTTTTTTTGCTTTACAACAAAGGCGATACACTTGGAGCCCTGTTTCGAATTATCATCTGCTGCTTTCGAGTTGGGAGGTGATATAATGGTAGAAATTTCATTGGGGCTAGCAGAAATTTATTACGTGAATTTACTCAATTCATAAATTCGACCTCTAACGACATTTCCAAAAATACTCAATCCACGGATTTGAATGGAAATTTATTCCTCCCCACGCACATCACATGGGCGGCATTTGGGAAGCCGCCGTGAAAAGTTTTAAGACTCATTTTAAAAAGATAGCTGGTGCACACAAGTTCACTTTTGAACAATTCTCAACCGTTTTAGCAAGAATTGAAGGGGTTTTAAACTCACGCGCAATATCCGCTTTATCGGAAGATCCCGCAGTCTTGACTGCTGTAACACCCAGGCATTTCTTAAAAGGTTCACCCATAATGACTTTGCCAGAACCAAATTCCTCAAATCTCTCTCTTATAAACAGATGGACAAAATTAATTTGAATGGAAATTTATTCCTCCCCACGCACCACACATACGCGGCCTTTGGGAAGCCGCCGTGAAAAGTTTTAAGACTCATTTTAAAAAGATAGCTGGTGCACACAAGTTCACTTTTGAACAATTCTCAACCGTTTTAGCAAGAATTGGGGTTTTAAACTCACGCCCAATATCCGCTTTATCGGAAGATCACGCAGTCTTGACTGCTGTAGTACCTGGGCATTTCTTAAAAGTTGCACCCATAATGACTTTGCCAGAACCAAATTCCTCAAATCTCTCTCTTATAAACAGATGGACAAAATTAATTTGAATGGAAATTTATTCCTCGCCACGCACCACACATGCGCGGCCTTTGGGAAGCCGCCGTGAAAAGTTTTAAGACTCATTTTAAAAAGATAGCTGGTGCACACAAGTTCACTTTTGAACAATTCTCAACCGTTTTAGCAAGAATTGAAGGGGTTTTAAACTCACGCCCAATATCCGCTTTATCGGAAGATTTCGCAGTCTTGACTGCTCTAACACCCGGGCATTTCTTAAAAGCTTCACCCATAATGGCTTTGCCAGAACCAAATTCCTCAAATCTCTCTCTTATAAACGGATGGACAAAATTAAATTCCCTGGACCATCAGTTTGCTGATAAAAGGGTTCGAGTATCGGATATTTACACCCCTAATGGGTCCATAACTCGCCCCATCGTAAAATTGTGTTACCTGCCATATTGCAACATTGACACTGGAGAAAGACATTTATAATATTTAAAAATATACATAATCACAACAAACTCTCTTCATTGCCGAAGAGAGGTCTCTTTTTAATAATTTATCGTTTTGACACTTACAGGAAAAGCCAAAAAATCGTTTTAAAAATTGCAACGTTTATAAATGCAAAATTTGTCAGAAGTTTCACTCTCAGCGTCTGTCTCAAACTTCTACAAATGGAACCGAGACAACGGAATAATTTGAAGAAGTACATTCCTTTCCGCCCGTTTCGGAGGAATATATATTCTGTGGAGAATTCTATTCTAAGACTTTTTCACGCCAGTCAAATGGGCGTTACATGGTTCGGATACCATTTAAGAAGAATTTTCCTAAAGATATTTTTCTTGGATCCTCTCGCATTACTGCACTCGCTCAATATGCTAACATGGACAAAAAATTATCAAATGAACCGAATTTAAATGCTGAATACCATGCATCACTGAAAGAGTACATACAACATAATCATATGGAAGAAGTATCTTGCAATGACTTAATCGTGGATGGAAAATATTTCTCTTTTTATTTACCCCACCACGCTGTAATACGACCGGAACATAAATCTACAAAACTTAGAATTGTGTTCAATCGTCGGGAAAGACTAAAACTGGTTATTCCCCTAACGACACACTTTATACTGGGCCAACATTACAGACTAATTTAATTTCGATCATTCTCAATTGGCGAAAATACAAAAAAAGCCTTAGGAATAAAATGGAATGCCCATAAAGACACTTTTTCGTATAGCTCAATATTAATATAAAACCACTCAAATGTAACGAAAAGTCAAATCCTTTCATCTGTAGCTCAATTATTTGATACACCTGGCTGGATCGCCCCTGTAATCATTAGAGCAAAAATGTTTATGCAGCAAATAAGGTTGCAAGCATTAAGTTGGGATGAAGAAGTTAGCCCGGATTCCCTTGCACTATGGAATGATATTTTGTTAGATATTCCCAAAATAGAATTTATATCAATTCCCAGATGGATACAGTTTATGCCCAATGACATACTCGAAATTCGTGGATTCTGCGATGCTTCCAAAGGAGCATATTGCGGTTCTGTATATATACGTTGTCAAACTAAATGTAATACCATTTCAACAAATTTGTTGATCTCAAAAAGTAAAGTGGCCCCCATTAAACATGCTTCCCTACCCAGACTAGAATTGATCGGAGCTTTATTGCTATGTAAACTCGTTAAATATATGATTGACACATATAACTATAACATTAAATCGGTCACCCTATGGACAGACTCATCCATAGTTTTGGGATGGCTGTCGAAACCATCATGGTCATGGGGAATTTTTGTAGCAAACCGCACTTCGCAAATTTTAGATTTGGTACCCAATGCTATTTGGAGACATCTACCAACTCCCGATAATCCAGCTGATCTCGGCGCCCGGGGATGTAAATGTCAGGATTTGATAGCAAATTCTCTCGAATCGAATAGGCAAAAAATAAAGACTTTTCAACCACTTCCGGCAAAGGAAGTAGTTGATACATTGCATTGCACTTCTGAAGACAACGACACAATACAAAGATTTTCCTCGTACCCCAGGGCTTAAAGAGTTCTCTCTTATGTATTTAGACTTTACTTCCGAACTAACCCTATACATAAAATAAATTACAAGTTTGATACCTTTAATTTAGCCTCAAAGGAAATTAAGTTTACAAAATCCCGGCTTATCGTCTTATGACAAACACAGTTTTACGAGTTGGAGTATAGCATGCTGCTTAATTCAAAATCTATTTCGCCTAAAAGTTCCTCAATATCTCTTAATCCATACCTTGATTCTGACAAAGTTATGAGAGTTAATGGTCGATTGACAAACTCCTCTCTTCCCTATAATGAAAAATAACCAGTAATACTCCCCCGGTAACTCAAAACTTTGTAGTTTGTTTTTAATTCATCTGCATGTTTTCTTAGCTCATGGTGAATGTAACCAAATGGCAAGATTTGTACAAACCTAATTTTACATATCCCAACTAAAACGCAGGTTTGTATAATTTACAAACAAAAATCATGCCATCAAATGATGGCCCCACTACCAAGTGAAAGATGTTCACTAACCCCACCGTTTCATATTACCGGAATTGACTTTGCCGGTCCCTTTGAGTTAAAGAGCTCAGTCTTGCGCAAATCCCCTTGCATAAAAGCATACGTCAGCGTTTTTGTTTGCTTTACAACAAAGGCGATACACTTGGAGCCCTGTTTCGAATTATCATCTGCTGCTTTCGAGTTGGGAGGTGATGTCCGATAATGGTAGAAATTTCATTGGGGCTAGCAGAAATTTATTACGTGAATTTACTCAATTCATAAATTCTACCTCTAACGACATTTCCAAAAATACTCAATCCACGGATTTGAATGGAAATTTATTCCTCCCCACGCACATCACATGGGCGGCATTTGGGAAGCCGGCGTGAAAAGTTTTAAGACTCATTTTAAAAAGATAGCTGGTGCACACAAGTTCACTTTTGAACAATTCTCAACCGTTTTAGCAAGAATTAAAGGGGTTTTAAACTCACGCGCAATATCCGCTTTATCGGAAGATCCCGCAGTCTTGACTGCTGTAACACCCAGGCATTGCTTAAAAGGTTCACCCATAATGACTTTGCCAGAACCAAATTCCTTAAATCTCTCTCTTATAAACAGATGGACAAAATTAATTTGAATGGAAATGTATTCCTCCCCACGCACCACACATACGCGGCCTTTGGGAAGCCGCCGTGAAAAGTTTTAAGACTCAGCTGGTGCACACAAGTTCACTTTTGAACAATTCTCAACCGTTTTAGCAAGAATTGGGGTTTTAAACTCACGCCCAATATCCGCTTTATCGGAAGATCACGCAGTCTTGACTGCTGTAGTACCTGGGCATTTCTTAAAAGTTGCACCCATAATGACTTTGCCAGAACCAAATTCCTCAAATCTCTCTCTTATAAACAGATGGACAAAATTAATTTGAATGGAAATTTATTCCTCGCCACGCACCACACATGCGCGGCCTTTGGGAAGCCGCCGTGAAAAGTTTTAAGACTCATTTTAAAAAGATAGCTGGTGCACACAAGTTCACTTTTGAACAATTCTCAACCGTTTTAGCAAGAATTGAAGGGGTTTTAAACTCACGCCCAATATCCGCTTTATCGGAAGATTTCGCAGTCTTGACTGCTCTAACACCCGGGCATTTCTTAAAAGCTTCACCCATAATGGCTTTGCCAGAACCAAATTCCTCAAATCTCTCTCTTATAAACGGATGGACAAAATTAAATTCCCTGGACCATCAGTTTGCTGATAAAAGGGTTCGAGTATCGGATATTTACACCCCTAATGGGTCCATAACTCGCCCCATCGTAAAATTGTGTTACCTGCCATATTGCAACATTGACACTGGAGAAAGACATTTATAATATTTAAAAATATACATAATCACAACAAACTCTCTTCATTGCCGAAGAGAGGTCTCTTTTTAATAATTTATCGTTTTGACACTTACAGGAAAAGCCAAAAAATCGTTTTAAAAATTGCAACGTTTATAAATGCAAAATTTGTCAGAAGTTTCACTCTCAGCGTCTGTCTCAAACTTCTACAAATGGAACCGAGACAACGGAATAATTTGAAGAAGTACATTCCTTTCCGCCCGTTTCGGAGGAATATATATTCTGTGGAGAATTCTATTCTAAGACTTTTTCACGCCAGTCAAATGGGCGTTACATGGTTCGGATACCATTTAAGAAGAATTTTCCTAAAGATATTTTTCTTGGATCCTCTCGCATTACTGCACTCGCTCAATATGCTAACATGGACAAAAAATTATCAAATGAACCGAATTTAAATGCTGAATACCATGCATCACTGAAAGAGTACATACAACATAATCATATGGAAGAAGTATCTTGCAATGACTTAATCGTGGATGGAAAATATTTCTCTTTTTATTTACCCCACCACGCTGTAATACGACCGGAACATAAATCTACAAAACTTAGAATTGTGTTCAATCGTCGGGAAAGACTAAAACTGGTTATTCCCCTAACGACACACTTTATACTGGGCCAACATTACAGACTAATTTAATTTCGATCATTCTCAATTGGCGAAAATACAAAAAAAGCCTTAGGAATAAAATGGAATGCCCATAAAGACACTTTTTCGTATAGCTCAATATTAATATAAAACCACTCAAATGTAACGAAAAGTCAAATCCTTTCATCTGTAGCTCAATTATTTGATACACCTGGCTGGATCGCCCCTGTAATCATTAGAGCAAAAATGTTTATGCAGCAAATAAGGTTGCAAGGATTAAGTTGGGATGAAGAAGTTAGCCCGGATTCCCTTGCACTATGGAATGATATTTTGTTAGATATTCCCAAAATAGAATTTATATCAATTCCCAGATGGATACAGTTTATGCCCAATGACATACTCGAAATTCGTGGATTCTGCGATGCTTCCAAAGGAGCATATTGCGGTTCTGTATATATACGTTGTCAAACTAAATGTAATACCATTTCAACAAATTTGTTGATCTCAAAAAGTAAAGTGGCCCCCATTAAACATGCTTCCCTACCCAGACTAGAATTGATCGGAGCTTTATTGCTATGTAAACTCGTTAAATATATGATTGACACATATAACTATAACATTAAATCGGTCACCCTATGGACAGACTCATCCATAGTTTTGGGATGGCTGTCGAAACCATCATGGTCATGGGGAATTTTTGTAGCAAACCGCACTTCGCAAATTTTAGATTTGGTACCCAATGCTATTTGGAGACATCTACCAACTCCCGATAATCCAGCTGATCTCGGCGCCCGGGGATGTAAATGTCAGGATTTGATAGCAAATTCTCTCGAATCGAATAGGCAAAAAATAAAGACTTTTCAACCACTTCCGGCAAAGGAAGTAGTTGATACATTGCATTGCACTTCTGAAGACAACGACACAATACAAAGATTTTCCTCGTACCCCAGGGCTTAAAGAGTTCTCTCTTATGTATTTAGACTTTACTTCCGAACTAACCCTATACATAAAATAAATTACAAGTTTGATACCTTTAATTTAGCCTCAAAGGAAATTAAGTTTACAAAATCCCGGCTTATCGTCTTATGACAAACACAGTTTTACGAGTTGGAGTATAGCATGCTGCTTAATTCAAAATCTATTTCGCCTAAAAGTTCCTCAATATCTCTTAATCCATACCTTGATTCTGACAAAGTTATGAGAGTTAATGGTCGATTGACAAACTCCTCTCTTCCCTATAATGAAAAATAACCAGTAATACTCCCCCGGTAACTCAAAACTTTGTAGTTTGTTTTTAATTCATCTGCATGTTTTCTTAGCTCATGGTGAATGTAACCAAATGGCAAGATTTGTACAAACCTAATTTTACATATCCCAACTAAAACGCAGGTTTGTATAATTTACAAACAAAAATCATGCCATCAAATGATGGCCCCACTACCAAGTGAAAGATGTTCACTAACCCCACCGTTTCATATTACCGGAATTGACTTTGCCGGTCCCTTTGAGTTAAAGAGCTCAGTCTTGCGCAAATCCCCTTGCATAAAAGCATACGTCAGCGTTTTTGTTTGCTTTACAACAAAGGCGATACACTTGGAGCCCTGTTTCGAATTATCATCTGCTGCTTTCGAGTTGGGAGGTGATGTCCGATAATGGTAGAAATTTCATTGGGGCTAGCAGAAATTTATTACGTGAATTTACTCAATTCATAAATTCTACCTCTAACGACATTTCCAAAAATACTCAATCCACGGATTTGAATGGAAATTTATTCCTCCCCACGCACATCACATGGGCGGCATTTGGGAAGCCGGCGTGAAAAGTTTTAAGACTCATTTTAAAAAGATAGCTGGTGCACACAAGTTCACTTTTGAACAATTCTCAACCGTTTTAGCAAGAATTAAAGGGGTTTTAAACTCACGCGCAATATCCGCTTTATCGGAAGATCCCGCAGTCTTGACTGCTGTAACACCCAGGCATTGCTTAAAAGGTTCACCCATAATGACTTTGCCAGAACCAAATTCCTTAAATCTCTCTCTTATAAACAGATGGACAAAATTAATTTGAATGGAAATGTATTCCTCCCCACGCACCACACATACGCGGCCTTTGGGAAGCCGCCGTGAAAAGTTTTAAGACTCATTTTAAAAAGATAGCTGGTGCACACAAGTTCACTTTTGAACAATTCTCAACCGTTTTAGCAAGAATTGAAGGGGTTTTAAACTCACGCCCAATATCCGCTTTATCGGAAGATCACGCAGTCTTGACTGCTGTAATACCTGGGCATTTCTTAAAAGCTTCACCCATAATGGCTGTTGGCGTGATACCACTGACCGTCGATAGCTCAGGGATGAAAAGAGAAGAAATAAAAAGACAAACACGAGTGTATCAGTTTCAAATATATTTTCGGTTTATTGTTGGTATAGGGTTTCTGCGATTGAGAAACATTACCTTTTGTATGTGAAGCTACGAAACGATATTGCAATAGGAGTGTGACTCCTTCGAAAGTTAAATAGCAAGTGAAGTTGCAGGTGGGCAGAATAACGTTCACAAGGTCGTGACATCAACTACGACTGCAGCATTGGAAAGCGCCCCTCTGCATCCGAACTGAGCGAATGTGACTTTTAGGAGAGAGTGTGGGAAAGAATGAATATTCTCTCCCAGCATCCGAACCAGGCGAATATGACTCCTAAAAGAAAGGCAGAGAAGATTTCCCCATTGAGCTCGAAGAGCGGCCAATTAATGCGGTTAATTGTAATACTGCAGAAGGGGAAACAAAGTATCGAACGTATACATTGGCGTAACCAATGTATCGAACTTATACATTAGCCGCCCACCTTGACGCGCTATCTGCAAGGCAACAGGGTTAGACTTAATTCGCGAGCAAACTTAAACTAGAGTTAGTAGGTTGTAAGGTGTGATTTGATTTAGAGGTACGCAAATCAAGTTTCTATTGAGCATGTTCAAATAATGTGCGAGATTTTCAAATGCAATTAAACTACGATTTAGTTAAAAGTGTTCGCTTTGATCGACTATGTGCTATATAATTTTACTACGAGGTATTGGGCCTGTGAGAATATAACCGAATATAGTTTTCTGAGCCACCAGCGAATTCGAAACGATGTGAGGCGACTCAGGCGACAAAATTTTGGAGTAGAGATCAGCACCCAATAACAAATCAATTGGCTTGTCTTCGGATGTATCGGCTAATTCGAGGTGAGACAAATTAGACCGCAGATTCGATACAGAAGACAACGACAACAAGTTTGTCGAAATGTTAGGTGAGACTAACACATCAGCCGGTAAGATACTATGCGAATTTTTAGGCGATGACGAATTTAAAGAGCAGATTTCGTTTGAACTACTAATTCTATTCACAGGCAGAGTGGCGTTAGTTGAGCGAGAAGAAATGCCAATTGTTTTCTGTAGTCTCTTTGTGATTATAGAGACTTCCGACGAGGGATCTATAATGGCTCGAACCGCATAATTTTTGTGATTATGAACGACATTTACCACAACAGTCCCCAAGAGCAAATCTCTATTTTGCGTTGTGTGCAGAACTTGGCGGTTATACGAGTTAGAGACAAAACTACCATTGGTTAAAAACGAACTATTTTTGGATATAGTTGATGAGAAATTCGACAAAGGAGAAGACTTATGCAACGAGCTTGAGGAAGTGTTACTATTTTTGACACGATGAAGTAGCGTGTGATGTCTGCCTTTACAGACAGAGCAATTGTGGTTGCTATTGCATTTTTTAACTTGGTGCCCATTCGAGAGGCAGTTAATGCAAAGGCGACGTTTTTTAACAATAGAAAATTTGTCCTCGAACGAAAGTTTTATAAATCGAGAACAGTTTCGAAGTAGATGCCCGTAATTTGGGCACATCATACATGTATGGTTAACAACGATTTTGGAGAACGATAGGACGACGAGTAAGTTTTAGAATTTGAACGACTAATAGGTGAAGATTTTGGTGGAGATCGACAACTTGGAGAAGTTTCCATAGCTGTGAAGTTTTCAATGCACGACAATGTTTGTATTCTATCTGTTAGGAACGAATCTAATTGTTTCCATGTCGAAAGAGACGACTTCTCTTTGACACTTTGTTCCCACAGAGCGATTGTCTGTTTAGGAAGACGTTGCATGCAAATATAAACAAGAATTGGATCCCAATGATCCGTTACAACATCATAAGCAGACATAGCGGAAATGCAACTATTGATTCCGCGCTGAATTGTTTTAAGACCAGAGATCGATTCCTTTTCTATGGCGGGAAGACCGAAAAGATGATTGATGTGACTATGCACGAGGATACGTTTATTATCATACGCATCCGTCAATGCCTTCCAAGCCAATTTAAAACTACAATGGGTGAGTGGAAATTTCGAAACAATTTCCCGAGCCTCACCGCTGGTTTTGTGAACTAAGTGACACAATCTTTCAATGTCGCTTAATCGAGAATTTTTGATGAAAATTGTGCTAAAAAGATCTCGAAAGGTTGGCCATGATATAAAATCTCCATTAAAGACTTCGATGTCGATAGGAGGCAAGACTAAATTGTGAGAAGGTGGATCGACCGGAGTGAAACTACTAAGTGGATTTGGCTGGGTGGAAATAGATACGAGTGATTCGCTTGTATTCAAAGGAGCCGCTTGATTTTGTTTACAAACATTGGAAACAGAAGGTATTGTGTTCGAACTAGTGGATGGTGGAGCAGATGCACTAACGTGGAATTCCTCCGAAGGTGAGAGGTGTTGAAGAAACATTGGTGGATTGTTGGGAGGGGTTGGTCCATTCAAAGATGGAGAAGACTTGGACGATTTTAGCTCGTCTAGCTTCTGGTTTATTGCCGAAAGGCAATGTTGATAAGCCCGAAAGGAGCTGTCGTATTTACCCTCGACGACATTTTTGTCAGAGGGTTGAGGACTCTGTGATGTCGCCAGATGGTCAAGACACTTCTGATGAGTGCTTTTGAATGTTGTCCATAACTGAGAAAGCTCGGAACCGTGTATTTCGAGACTAAATACGGTGTGCTTCTCAGAATTTATACGTTCGAAAAACGAGTCATATTTAACAAGAGCGTCGGCAGCTCGAATAAAACGCACGAGGGGATTTATGGACATGATTTCAACGAATAAGAGAATGGGGACGAAAGAGGGAAACGAATCAGTTCCAAAAAGGTATGTGGGCTCAGAAGTTTAGGACAAGACTAATTAAATCCAAGCGTCGCAAATTTAGAAAGGCGATAACGAGCGAAATGCTGTAAAAGAAGTTGAAGGTATGATCAATACCAATGGGGATGCAAAACAAAGGAAGTACAAACGAGTGTGAATACTCAACCAATGAAAGGGTCGAAAACTATTCTAATTTGCGACAATGAATTGTAAAATGCAAAATTCCACCAGTAAAGTACGTGAGTAGACAGCAAAGTTGCAAGATGGATAAGAAATTGAACACAAGTACTGAACTGGGACAATTTGCCGACTAGAGAATATAGAAATTATCAATATTGTTTCTAAAAGAATTGAAGAATAACGACAGATATGTAATTCGAAAGGAGAATTTAGAGCAACAAACAAAAAACAAGAAGAAAATTTCCAAAAAAGGCAAATGTTGCCAAATGTTGTACCCAAACCTAGCTTGCAGGGTGTAGGGTACAATAAACAAGACGTCAAAAAAGTCAAACAAATTTCAAGAACGAGATTTCTAAACGAAAGCAGCAGGTAAAAATAGAAAAATGTTTAAATTGCCAGATTTTTTTGAGTTATTCGCTTCAACCAATAAGAAAATGTACCAGTACCGACTGTAGGGTACACAATTTTTGGATGTATGATTTTTTTTCAAAAACGACTAATTTGCGTAAACAATATAGATAAATAATATCGATATTATTTGCAATTCAATTCAACCAAATTTAATATAATTTTATTTATAAACTGCAAAAATGCCGAAAGTAGGGTGCCTTAACCGAAGATAAACAACAACAAATGGTATTGCAGCACCACACGAAGTAAAAAGCAAAAAAAATCGAATCGAAAATATTCAACAAAAAATATAAGAAAAAATAAATATTTTGAGACGATATGTCCCACTGTGCGAGTGTCTACTACGAATATCCGCACAAAACGTAATAAAACACAAGCAGAGAAATGGCTCTGCGTGGGCAGCGAAGCTCCCACTCAAGTACCGACGCTACAAACGACCAAACAGTGATCGACAGAATTTTGTTGGTATGTTTACAATGTAATCTAACCGACGCTTTATAATTGTGCGTGGAAAGATGTACGTTGTTATTGCAATTAGAATGCAAATTCTCAAATAGGAAGATCAATACTTCCAGGAGAATAAAAACGAATGCGTTTGGTTGGTGAAGAACGAACTATACAACAAATAAACCAAACGACCGTATGACTGTAGCAATGTGTGTTGTTATTGCAAATTTGCCAATGCAAATTCTCAACTAAAGGGCTTCGTTAGAAAAGACCTTGGGGAATAACAACAACAATAACAACTAATAAAAGAGATCGATACTGCAAATTGGGTTAGAAACGAGATTTCAAAAATAGCAAAGTACTTGGAATGCGATGTTATTTCTCACTGCTGGCTGGGGATATCAACAAGAAAGCGGGGGTCTATGAAGTCTTTGAGTGAGAAATAAAACGAACGAAACGTATAGCGGATAATTGTAGTGAATTTGTTGTAATTATTTCTCTGAAAGGGTTCTGCCTTAGAAAACAGAACCAAACGAGAAAAGTAGAAAACAACAAATTCAAAGGAACAGCACTGCTAGAACTGATCTCTGAAAAGATCAACGACAAATGGAAATTTGTTGTTGTGTTTACTGTTAAAGTGTTTTATTTTCGAAAATAGAACCGAAATAATAAAGGGCAACAACAAATTGAAATAAGCAGCACTGTTGGCGAGGATCACTACAATTACTGCTACGACTAAGTGAGTGGACTGTATATGAGCAATGGACAATTTTACAAGGCGACCAATGCGCGATGTAGCGAACAATTTTAAACCGAAAAATATTTTCTCGTGTGATTACGAATTAAACAAAACAACACTCGCGGGTTTGCTCAATTTTTACACAGAAACTGATTTACGTACCTGTGTTTTGTTGATGGAATGTACGACGATGAAGGAATGTTGTTTCGAAATTATGAGTTATTTCCTTCACAACGATAGCAAGTTGATGGCAACAACAACAAATATGGGTATCCAAGATTCTTCTCTTTAGCAAAGGTGATTTGATTTGCGGGCAACAACAACGACTTCGACAGGAAAATATCCGGCTCGATTGGACCAAAATGTTGGCGTGATACCACTGACCGTCGATAGCTCAGGGATGAAAAGAGAAGAAATAAAAAGACAAACACGAGTGTATCAGTTTCAAATATATTTTCGGTTTATTGTTGGTATAGGGTTTCTGCGATTGAGAAACATTACCTTTTGTATGTGAAGCTACGAAACGATATTGCAATAGGAGTGTGACTCCTTCGAAAGTTAAATAGCAAGTGAAGTTGCAGGTGGGCAGAATAACGTTCACAAGGTCGTGACATCAACTACGACTGCAGCATTGGAAAGCGCCCCTCTGCATCCGAACTGAGCGAATGTGACTTTTAGGAGAGAGTGTGGGAAAGAATGAATATTCTCTCCCAGCATCCGAACCAGGCGAATATGACTCCTAAAAGAAAGGCAGAGAAGATTTCCCCATTGAGCTCGAAGAGCGGCCAATTAATGCGGTTAATTGTAATACTGCAGAAGGGGAAACAAAGTATCGAACGTATACATTGGCGTAACCAATGTATCGAACTTATACAATGGCTTTGTCAGAACCAAATTCCTCAAATCTCTCTCTTATAAACGGATGGACAAAATTAAATTCCCTGGACCATCAGTTTGCTGATAAAAGGGTTCGAGTATCGGATATTTACACCCCTAATGGGTCCATAACTCGCCACATCGTAAAATTGTGTTACCTGCCATATTGCAACATTGACACTGGAGAAAGACATTTATAATATTTAAAAATACAGTATTTTTTGCTTAGCTGCACAATCAAAAATTGCACGACTTCTTGTGCAGCAATCCCCAAAATGCAGGAAGCTTAAATTCGCTTACCTGCCCAACAAGGCCGATATCTTCAATATTACTTACGTGCATATGACGTGCAGCTATAAGCAATGTTAAAATAATAAAGTGAGAGACATTTCAAGTTCGGGAGAGAAAACGTTACAATTTTTACAATTCATTATCCTTTCGTGTGTTGGATTTGTTTTGCACACTTCTTATCAGTACAAAATCAGAGTGGTTGAATTTTACCCTTGTTTTGAGTTCGCAAAAAATTTTAAATTTTTTCTTGTGCAGATAAATGTAAATTTTACAACCAAATTGAAGTAAAATCACCAAAATTTTGATGCAGCTATGCCGAAAATGCAGCCAACATAATATCTTGAACGGAATCTAGAGAATAGTTGCCTATAAACAGATTTTTGGTCAGGTAAAGCCAAAATGCAGCTATGAATAATGCAGGTAACCAGAAATTACTGTATACATAATCAAAACAAACTCTCTTCATTGCCGAAGAGAGGTCTCTTTTTAATAACTTATCGTTTTGACACTTACAGGAAAAGCCAAAAGGATCGTTTTAAAAATTGCAACGTTTATAAATGCAAAATTTGTCAGAAGTTTCACTCTCAGCGTCTGTCTCAAACTTCTACAAATGGAACCGAGACAACGGAATAATTTGGTTTTAAAAGCGTATATTGCATCAACTGTCTTGCACATAGCCATGGATTCAGGGACTGCCGGTCACAAAACAGATGTCGCAAATGTGGTAATTATCACCATACGCTACTCCACTCAAATTATACCGGAAAGAAAAGACAACCTAAACGACAGCAAGACAGAAAATCTCAACAAAGGCAAAGTACAAGAGATGCAACTGGTCCAGACAATTTTATTTTATCGGAAGCTATTCGTTCTTTGGCATCGGTTCTATGCGCGACAAATCAGTCAACCAAAGCTTAGGCCCGACGGCACTAGCATAGTTTGGACTTATAATTACATTTGCATGTTCTGATTTAATTTGAATTTTTAAATCCATAACATAATATAAATCATTAAAAAAATTGGGAATTTTAAATATTGTGAATTATAGAATTTATTTTATAACACATTTCTAAATATGTTATTGTGAATTATCTTTTGAACAATATTTGTAAAACATAGAAATTTAAATTTCCTGTTTTGTAACCAAAGTAAGACTTAAAGAGTTCTCTCTTATGTATTTAGACTTTACTTCCGAACTAACCCTATACATAAAATAAATTACAAGTTTGATACCTTTAATTTAGCCTCAAAGGAAATTAAGTTTATAAAATCCCGGCTTATCGTCTTATGACAAACACAGTTTTACGAGTTGGAGTATAGCATGCTGCTTAATTCAAAATCTATTTCGCCTAAAAGTTCCTCAATATCTCTAAATCCATACCTTGATTCTGACAAAGTTATGAGAGTTAATGATCGATTGACAAACTCCTCTCTTACCTATAATGAAAAATAACCAGTAATACTCCCCCGGTAACTCAAAACTTTGTAGTTTGTTTTTAATTCATCTGCATGTTTTCTTAGCTCATGGTGAATGTAACCAAATGGCAAGATTTGTACAAACCTAATTTTGTATAATTTACAAACAAAAATCATGCCATTAAATGATGGCCCCACTACAAAGTGAAAGATGTTCACTAACCCCACCGTTTCATATTACCGGAATTGACTTTGCCGGTCCCTTTGAGTTAAAGAGCTCAGTCTTGCGCAAATCCCCTTGCATAAAAGCATACATCTGCGTTTTTTTTTTGCTTTACAACAAAGGCGATACACTTGGAGCCCTGTTTCGAATTATCATCTGCTGCTTTCGAGTTGGGAGGTGATATAATGGTAGAAATTTCATTGGGACTAGCAGAAATTTATTACGTGAATTTACTCAATTCATAAATTCTACCTCTAACGACATTTCCAAAAATACTCAATCCACGGATTTGAATGGAAAATTATTCCTCCCCACGCACATCACATGGGCGGCATTTGGGAAGCCGCCGTGAAAAGTTTTAAGACTCATTTTAAAAAGATAGCTGGTGCACACAAGTTCACTTTTGAACAATTCTCAACCGTTTTAGCAAGAATTGAAGGGGTTTTAAACTCACGCGCAATATCCCCTTTATCGGAAGATCCCGCAGTCTTGACTGCTGTAACACCCAGGCATTTCTTAAAAGGTTCACCCATAATGACTTTGCCAGAACCAAATTCCTCAAATCTCTCTCTTATAAACAGATGGACAAAATTAATTTGAATGGAAATTTATTCCTCCCCACGCACCACACATACGCGGCCTTTGGGAAGCCGCCGTGAAAAGTTTTAAGACTCATTTTAAAAAGATAGCTGGTGCACACAAGTTCACTTTTGAACAATTCTCAACCGTTTTAGCAAGAATTGAAGGGGTTTTAAACTCACGCCCAATATCCGCTTTATCGGAAGATCACGCAGTCTTGACTGCTGTAATACCTGGGCATTTCTTAAAAGTTTCACCCATAATGACTTTGCCAGAACCAAATTCCTCAAATCTCTCTTATAAACAGATGGACAAAATTAATTTGAATGGAAATTTATTCCTCGCCACGCACCACACATGCGCGGCCTTTGGGAAGCCGCCGTGAAAAGTTTTAAGACTCATTTTAAAAAGATAGATGGTGCACACAAGTTTACTTTTGAACAATTCTCAACCGTTTTAGCAAGAATTGAAGGGGTTTTAAACTCACGCCCAATATCCGCTTTATCGGAAGATTTCGCAGTCTTGACTGCTCTAACACCCGGGCATTTCTTAAAAGCTTCACCCATAATGGCTTTGCCAGAACCAAATTCCTCAAACCTCTCTCTTATAAACGGATGGACAAAATTAAATTCCCTGGACCATCAGTTTGCTGATAAAAGGGTTCAAGTATCGGATATTTACACCCCTAATGGGTCCATAACTCGCCCCAGCGTAAAATTCAGTTACCTGCCATATTGCAACATTGACACTGGAGAAAGACATTTATAATATTTAAAAATATACATAATCACAACAAACTCTCTTCATTGCCGAAGAGAGGTCTCTTTTTAATAATTTATCGTTTTGACACTTACAGGAAAAGCCAAAAGGATCGTTTTAAAAATTGCAACGTTTATAAATGCAAAATTTGTCAGAAGTTTCACTCTCAGCGTCTGTCTCAAACTTCTACAAACGGAACCGAGACAACGGAATAATTTGAAGAAGTACATTCCTTTCCGCCCGTTTCGGAGGAATATATATTGTGTGGAGAATTCTATTCTAAGACTTTTTCACGCCAGTCAAATGGGCGTTACATGGTTCGGATACCATTTAAGAAGAATTTTCCTAAAGATATTTTTCTTGGATCCTCTCGCATTACTGCACTCGCTCAATATGCTAACATAGACAAAAAATTATCAAATGAACCGAATTTAAATGCTGAATACCATGCATCACTGAAAGAGTACATACAACATAATCATATGGAAGAAGTATCTTGCAATGACTTAATCGTGGATGGAAAATATCTCTCTTTTTATTTACCCCACCACGCTGTAATACGACCGGAACATAAATCTACAAAACTTAGAATTGTGTTCAATTCGTCGGGAAAGACTAAAACTGGTTATTCCCCTAACGACACACTTTATACTGGGCCAACATTACAGACTAATTTAATTTCGATCATTCTCAATTGGCGAAAATACAAAAAAAGCCTTAGGAATAAAATGGAATGCCCATAAAGACACTTTTTCGTATAGCTCAATATTAATATAAAACCACTCAAATGTAACGAAACGTCAAATCCTTTCATCTGTAGCTCAATTATTTGATACACCTGGCTGGATCGCCCCTGTAATCATTAGAGGAAAATTGTTTATGCAGCAAATATTGTTGCAAGGATTAATTTGGGATGAAGAAGTTAGCCCGGATTCCCTTGCACTATGGAATGATATTTTGTTAGATATTCCCAAAATAGAATTTATATCAATTCCCAGATGGATACAGTTTATGACATACTCGAAATTCGTGGATTCTGCGATGCTTCCAAAGGAGCATATTGCGGTTCTGTATATATACGTTGTCAAACTAAATGTAATACCATTTCAACAAATTTGTTGATCTCAAAAAGTAAAGTGGCCCCCATTAAACATGCTTCCCTACCCAGACTAGAATTGATCGAAGCTTTATTGCTATGTAAACTCGTTAAATATATGATTGACACATATAACTATAACATTAAATCGGTCACCCTATGGACAGACTCATCCATAGTTTTGGGATGGCTGTCGAAACCATCATGGTCATGGGGAATTTTTGTAGCAAACCGCACTTCGCAAATTTTAGATTTGGTACCCAATGCTATTTGGAGACATCTACCAACTCCCGATAATCCAGCTGATCTCGGCACCCGGGGATGTAAATGTCAGGATTTGATAGCAAATTCTCTCGAATCGAATAGGCCAAAAATAAAGACTTTTCAACCACTTCCGGCAAAGGAAGTAGTTGATACATTGCATTGCACTTCTGAAGACAACGACACAATACAAAGATTTTCCTCGTACCCCAGGGCTTAAAGAGTTCTCTCTTATGTATTTAGACTTTACTTCCGAACTAACCCTATACATAAAATAAATTACAAGTTTGATACCTTTAATTTAGCCTCAAAGGAAATTAAGTTTACAAAATCCCGGCTTATCGTCTTATGACAAACACAGTTTTACGAGTTGGAGTATAGCATGCTGCTTAATTCAAAATCTATTTCGCCTAAAAGTTCCTCAATATCTCTTAATCCATACCTTGATTCTGACAAAGTTATGAGAGTTAATGGTCGATTGACAAACTCCTCTCTTCCCTATAATGAAAAATAACCAGTAATACTCCCCCGGTAACTCAAAACTTTGTAGTTTGTTTTTAATTCATCTGCATGTTTTCTTAGCTCATGGTGAATGTAACCAAATGGCAAGATTTGTACAAACCTAATTTTACATATCCCAACTAAAACGCAGGTTTGTATAATTTACAAACAAAAATCATGCCATCAAATGATGGCCCCACTACCAAGTGAAAGATGTTCACTAACCCCACCGTTTCATATTACCGGAATTGACTTTGCCGGTCCCTTTGAGTTAAAGAGCTCAGTCTTGCGCAAATCCCCTTGCATAAAAGCATACGTCAGCGTTTTTGTTTGCTTTACAACAAAGGCGATACACTTGGAGCCCTGTTTCGAATTATCATCTGCTGCTTTCGAGTTGGGAGGTGATGTCCGATAATGGTAGAAATTTCATTGGGGCTAGCAGAAATTTATTACGTGAATTTACTCAATTCATAAATTCTACCTCTAACGACATTTCCAAAAATACTCAATCCACGGATTTGAATGGATATTTATTCCTCCCCACGCACATCACATGGGCGGCATTTGGGAAGCCGCCGTGAAAAGTTTTAAGACTCATTTTAAAAAGATAGCTGGTGCACACAAGTTCACTTTTGAACAATTCTCAACCGTTTTACCAAGAATTAAAGGGGTTTTAAACTCACGCGCAATATCCGCTTTATCGGAAGATCCCGCAGTCTTGACTGCTGTAACACCCAGGCATTGCTTAAAAGGTTCACCCATAATGACTTTGCCAGAACCAAATTCCTCAAATCTCTCTCTTATAAACAGATGGACAAAATTAATTTGAATGGAAATTTATTCCTCCCCACGCACCACACATACGCGGCCTTTGGGAAGCCGCCGTGAAAAGTTTTAAGACTCATTTTAAAAAGATAGCTGGTGCACACAAGTTCACTTTTGAACAACTCTCAACCGTTTTAGCAAGAATTGAAGGGGTTTTAAACTCACGCCCAATATCCGCTTTATCGGAAGATCACGCAGTCTTGACTGCTGTAATACCTGGGCATTTCTTAAAAGCTTCACCCATAATGGCTTTGCCAGAACCAAATTCCTCAAATCTCTCTCTCTTATAAACGGATGGACAAAATTAAATTCCCTGGACCATCAGTTTGCTGATAAAAGGGTTCGAGTATCGGATATTTACACCCCTAATGGGTCCATAACTCGCCCCATCGTAAAATTGTGTTACCTGCCATATTGCAACATTGACACTGGAGAAAGACATTTATAATGTTTAAAAATACAGTATTTTTTGCTTAGCTGCACAATCAAAAATTGCACGACTTCTTGAGCAGCAATCCCCAAAATGCAGGAAGCTTAAATTCGCTTACCTGCCCAAATTTTAAATTTTTTCTTGTGCAGATAAATGTAAATTTTACAACCAAATTGAAGTAAAATCACCAAAATTTTGATGCAGCTATGCCGAAAATGCAGCCAACATAATATCTTGAACGGAATCTAGAGAATAGTTGCCTATAAACAGATTTTTGGTCAGGTAACGCCAAAATGCAGCTATGAATAATGCAGGTAACCAGAAATTACTGTATACATAATCAAAACAAACTCTCTTCATTGCCGAAGAGTGGTCTCTTTTTAATAACTTATCGTTTTGACACTTACAGGAAAAGCCAAAAGGATCGTTTTAAAATTGCAACGTTTATAAATGCAAAATTTGTCAGAAGTTTCACTCTCAGCGTCTGTCTCAAACTTCTACAAATGGAACCGAGACAACGGAATAATTTGGTTTTAAAAGCGTATATTGCATCAACTGTCTTGCACATAGCCATGGATTCAGGGACTGCCGGTCACAAAACAGATGTCGCAAATGTGGTAATTATCACCATACGCTACTCCACTCAAATTATACCGGAAAGAAAAGACAACCTAAACGACAGCAAGACAGAAAATCTCAACAAAGGCAAAGTACAAGAGATGCAACTGGTCCAGACAATTTTATTTTATCGGAAGCTATTCGTTCTTTGGCATCGGTTCTATGCGCGACAAATCAGTCAACCAAAGCTTAGGCCCGGCGGCACTAGCATAGTTTGGACTTATAATTACATTTGCATGTTCTGATTTAATTTGAATTTTTAAATCCATAACATAATATAAATCATTAAAAAAATTGTGAATTTTAAATATTGTGAATTATAGAATTTATTTTATAACACATTTCTAAATATGTTATTGTGAATTATCTTTTGAACAATATTTGTAAAACATAGAAATTTAAATTTCCTGTTTTGTAACCAAAGTAAGACTCGTCCACTTTTTGCACAACCTTACACTGGTAAGCTCTTTGGAAGCTCCAATAAATCGACCTGAATTTGAATCACTTTTGGTGACTTTTAATTGGCAATCTTGGAGTTCTTGGTTCCAAAGATATTAGGGAATTTTATTCAACGGAGACTAGTTTTGGTGCCTTTTTGTCTTCTCTTGAAGTGGAATCCGTATTAGGAGATATACAGTCCACATTCCTAAATAAATTCATTTCATTTGGATCAATCTTTTACTCCCCCCCACTTTTCTTCATGGTCCATTCGCCGAGAACAGCAGCAACAAAGCGGCGATCGCATTTCACTCAACCGTCTGAAGACGAGAGAAAATGTCCACTTGATTGATGCTCAAGAGATAGATGACTTTTCTTTGGTGTATGCAATATCAAATCCTTACCATTGAAAATATGCTACACCCATTATTCACTAACATTCATTGATTTTACACCCAGAGAAAAAGTTAAATGTACTGAATTTACGAATGTATTAATATTTTATCTTAAACTTATTGTGTTCTTCACACTCGAAATTAATAATACACAATCAGACTATTGCCTACTATTCTTGGCTACAACCATAAGCTTGAAGGGTTTTAAACGCCTATTGGGCTATGTTTATCTAACATTTATTAGCTTGGTGTCCCAATACACCAACTATATAATTGAGATACACTTTTTAACCACCACTATTAATAGGGTTTCAGTTCCAAGATACTGCCCTTTTCACAAACTTTATAAAATACAACATACAAATATTACATTTACGAGCGAACCTTCGTGTTCAATTGAATTCTCATTCGAATTCCTAAATAATTTTTCAATATTTCCGAAATTGAAGAAAATGATTTGTAGAAGATATAATTTTCGATAGAATTGGTATGGTGGGTAATGAAAATTGTTGTGAAAATAAAAATTTTAAAAAGAGATTTGTTAGAAGGCCTGAAAAACGATTAGCTGCTATTCTATTCGAGAAAGACCACTACTTATTTGAAAGAAACGCGAAAATTTCTGATTTGTTTTCCTTTTTTATTTTCTTAAACATGGAAATTTGACAAAAGACAATTGATTTTCAATGCAAATTGTGTCTCAGAGCAGGAATATGCTTTCTCTCCTACATGAATATGGGCTCTCTTTTACAGCATTGCCATATTGAAATACCTAAATTCAGTTTAAATTTCCTTTGATTTTGTGCATTAAGAATGTGGATAATGCACGAGTTAATTTTAATTAAGACTGTTAATGCAAATTAACGCTGCCGTCTGTCTAGGGTATTAGTTGTACCCAACAATCTAAAATATAACATAAAGGCTATTATACTTCCAAAACTTACAAAACGGCTTCCATCTTTATCATTTAAATTACCCAATACATCTGAACTCAATACATTAGATTTGTCAGATCCAAATGTTAATAAATCCTCTAACATCGATTTGATTCTGGGAAACGATTGCAAAAGTTTCATTAATCTTGAAGACATACGGAAAAATATATGTGGGGAAGCGTCAGCATATAAGACCATTTTTGGGTGGGTGTTAAGTGGTCCTGTAAAATCTGAGATTGTTCACACTTTATCTCTCAGTGTAACTCAATCTGAAAATGAATCACTTATTTCCATATTAAAAAAGTTTTGAGAGACTGAAGAAGTACCTTCCTCTCCGCCCATTTCGGAGGAAGATATATTCTGTGAAGAATTCTTTTCTAAGACTTTTTCACCTCAGTCAAATGTGCGTTACATGGTTCGGTTACCATTTAAGAAGAATTTTCCTAAAGATATTTTTCTGGGATCCTCTCGCTTTACTGCACTCGCTCAATATGCTAACATGGACAAAAAATTATCAAATGAACCGTATTTAAAAGCTGAATACCATGCATCACTGAAAGAGTACAAGTTGTATGTATTCTTTCATATGAAGAAGTGTCTTCAAATGAATTAATCGTGGATGGAAAATATTTCTCTTTTAATTTCCCCACCACGCTGTAATACGACCGGAACATAAATCTACAAAAGGTAGAATTGTGTTCAATGCGTCGAGAAAGACCAAAACTGGTTATTCCCTTAACGACACACTTTATACTGGGCCAACATTACAGACCAATTTAATTTCGATCATTCTCAATTGGCGAAAATACAAATATGTATATAGCGGTGACATACAAAAAATGTACCGTCAAATCTTAGTACACCCAGATGACAGAAGTTATCAAAGAATATTATTTCAAAGCGAAGAAACAGGTCCCGTCAAAGATTTTCAAATGAAAACGGTTACATTTGGGTTGAACTGCGTCCCATTTCTCGCGATTCGAACATTATTACAACTCGCTTTTGATTCCGAAATCCAATACCCTAAAATTGCAGCAATATTACGAAATGAAACGTATGTCGACGACATACCTTCTGGAGGATTTACTATTGCAGAAGCAACAGAATCACTCTCACAGCTGATGCAGGTATTAAATTCAGCAGGGTCTCCTTTGAAAAAGATTACCGCTAACGACCCCAGTTTATTAACTGACATCTCTTCAGAAAATTTATATGATATGGATCTGTTATGATTTTTTTTAAACCAGCTCAACTAAAGCCTTAGGAATAAAATGGAATGCCCATAAAGACACTTTTTCGTATAGCTCAATATTAATAGAAAACCGCTCAAATGTAACGAAACGTCAAATCCTTTCATCTGTAACTCAATTATTTGGTCCAGCTGGCTGGGGCGATCATTAGAGCAAAAACGTTTATGCAGCAAATATGGTTGCAAGGATTAAGCTGGGATGAAGAAGTTAGCCCGGATTCCCTTGCACTATGGAATGATATTTTGTTAGATATTCCCAAAATAGAATTATTATCAATTCCCAGATTTATACAGTTTATGCCCAATGACATACTCGAAATTCATGGTTTCTGCGATGCTTCCAAAGGAGCATATTGCGGTTCTGTATGTATACGTTGTCAAACTAAATGTAATACCATTTCAACAAATTTGTTGATCTCAAAAATTAAAGTGGCCCCCATTAAACATGCTTCCCCACCCAGACTAGAATTAATCGGAGCTTTATTGCTCTGTAAACTCGTTAAATATATGCATGACACATATAACTATAACTTTAAATCGGTCACCCTATGGACAGACTCATCCATAGTTTTGGGATGGCTGTCGAAACCATCATGGTCATGGGAAATTTTTGTAGCCAACCGCACTTCGCAAATTTTAGATTTGGTACCCAATGCTATTTGGAGACATCTACCAACTCCCGATAATCCAGCTGATCTCGGCACCCGGGGATGTAAATGTCAAGATTTGATAGCAAATTATCTATGGTGGTATGGTCCATCATGACTAACAGCACCTGAATCGAATTGGCCAAAAATAAAGACTTTTCAACCACCTCCGGCAAAGGAAGTAGTTGACACATAGCACTGCACTTCTGAAGACAACGACATAATAAAAAGTATTTCCTCGTACCCCAGGGCTCTAAGAGTTCTCTCTTATGTATTTAGATTTTACTTCCGAACTCACCCTATACATAATATAAATTACAAGTTTGATACTTTTACTTTAGCCTCAGAGTAATCCATCTGATACAATAAATCAAATCAATTTAGGCTTAGTCATACTTCTATAGAAGAAGTTGATAATATAATATCTAGTTTGTCTCCAGAAAAGAGTTGTGGGCATGATAAGATATACCCCAAAGTCCTTATATCTATTAAAAACATGATTTCACCGATATTGGTAAAAATTTTCAATAAAATGGTTGATACTGCTATTTATCCAGATATTTTAAAAATTCATAAGATTGTTCCGATTCCAAAGGAAACGAAATGTCTAAGAGAAGATCAGTTTCGTCCCATATCAATACTCCCAATATTAGATAATGTGTTCGAGCATATTGTACACAATCAAATGTATACATATTTTCTACAAAAAGGACTTTTGAATACATATCAATATGGGTTTCGTAAAGGAAGTGGTACAGAGGAAGCTACAGTTAATGTTCATGTTATTTGCAAAGGTTTGGATGATGGATATAAAGCAGTTGCTGGGGTCTTTTATGATTTATCAAAAGCTTTCGACTTAGTGGATCATAACATTCTGTTGGAGAAACTAATATTTTACGGTGTATGTGGAAATGCAATTTTATTTTTGAAATATTGTCTGAGGGGCCGAAGGCAGTATGTGGAGGTTAATGGGATCAAAAGTTGTATGCGTGAGGTGATGTACGGAGTACCACAGGGCAGTGTTCTAGGTCATCTGTTGTTTTCTATATACATTAATGATTTAGGGAATCTAGAGTTAAATGGTAAAATATTTATTTACGCAGATGACATTTGTGTCTTATATCCATATTCACATGAAACCGCACTGAAACCCTATGTAGAGAGGGATGCATCATTATTCCTAGAATATATTCGAATAAATCGTTTATTTCTTAATCCTAAGAAAACACAACTCATAAGATTTAAGCCATATTTCGGAATTGGGGACGAGTTTAGCGTCCATATTGGAGGTAATGAAATAAAAGAGGTTAGTTTTATCAAATATTTAGGTTTGCATATGGATGGAAAGTTATCGTGGGATCGTCACATCAAAGTAATTAAATCAAAAATTGCACCAGCTATTGGTATACTGTACAAATTCCAACACAAATTTAATCACGAAACTAAGTTATTGATCTACCAAGCTTTGATTCAAAGTCATTTGAATTATTTAATGATAGTGTTTGGTTATAAAAAGAGATCGGAATTAAAATCTCTGCAAAGACAGCAAAATCGAGCCGAACTTACACATATCCCATTCTACGTATGATTTATTCAGTAATTGGTTTCCTACTATTTTACCGGTATACGGAATTTACAAATTTAAAACATTACAATATATGTACAAGTGCATTCACAATATTGAACATCATACTATAACGGTTACAAGTCGACAACATGGTTTTATACACGAAACAGAAATAATTTGAAAGTTGCGCGTTGTCAATCGGAAACAACAAAGCAAAGAATCCAATATTCTGGTACAAAAGAATACAATATCTTACCTCAACCTTTAAAAAATATTAATAAATTTTGCTTATTTAAGAGTGCGGTAAAAGAGTACTTACTGCAACATTTAGATGCGCTTCTGATATAATTTTCTTCTATATATTTCAATAAATACATATGTATTATTATTTGTAATTTCTTTTAAATTATTATATATTTAGTTATTATTCTTATCATGAACTTTAATAACTAATATATAGTAAATACTTTTTAAGGAGCATATACATTTGTAAATATTCGCCAACTAGCCCCTAAAATGCCAAACGGCGCTGGGGCTTTATGAATTGTATAATCCTTATAAGTAAATAAAGATTAAAACTAAAAATAAAAAAAATGAAATTAAGTTTACAAAATCTCGGCTTATCGTCTTATCACAAACACAGTTTTACGAGTTGGAGTATAGCATGCTGCTTAATTCAAAATCTATTTCGCCTAAAAGTTCCTTGATATCTCTAAATCCATACCTTGATTCAGACAAAGTTATGAGAGTAAATGGTCGGTTGACAAACTCTTCTCTTCCCTATAATGAAAAATAACCAGTAATACTCCCCCGGTAACTCAAAACTTTGTAATTTGTTTTTAATTCATCTGCACGTTTTCTTAGCTCATGGTGAATGTAACCAAATTACAAGATTTGTACAAACCTAATTTTGTATAATTTACAAACAAAACCATGCCATCAAATGATGGCCCCACTACCAAGTGAAAGATGTTCAATAACCCCACCGTTTCATATTACCGGAATTGATTTTGCCGGTCCCATTGAGTTAAAGAGCTCAGTCTTGCGCAAATCCCCTTGCATAAAAACAAGCGTCAGCGTTTTTGTTTGTTTTGCAACAAAGGCGATACACTTGGAGCCCTGTTCCGAATTATCATTTGCTGCTTTCGAGGCGGCATTCGCTCGCTTTGTTGGGAGGTGATGTCCGATAATGGTAGAAATTTCATTGGGGCTAGCAGAAATTTATTAGGTGAATTTACTCAATTCATAAATTCTACCTCTAACGACATTTCCCAAAAATACTCAATCCACGGATTTGAATGGAAATTTATTCCTTCCCACGCACAACACATGGACGGCCTTTGGGAAGCCGCCGTGAAAAGTTTTAAGACTCATTTTAAAAAGATAGCTGGTGCACACAAGTTCACTTTTGAACAATTCTCAACCGTTTTAGCAAGAATTGAAGGGCTTTTAAACTCACGCCCAATATCCGCTTTATCGGAAGATTTCGCAGTCTTGACTGCTCTAACACCTGGGCATTTCTTAAAAGGTTCAACCATAATGGCTTTGCCAGAACCAAATTCCTCAAATCTCTCTCTTATAAACAGATGGACAAAATTAAAAGCCCTCCACCATCAGTTTGCGCAAAGGTGGAAAACAGATTATCTTAAAGCTCTCCAAAAAAATTATAAGTGGCAATACCCCACTCCCAATCTTACAGTTGGCGATTTAGTGGTTGTACAAGACGACATTCTACCACCTATCGAGTGACGATTGGGTAGAATAGAGAAAATATACTTATGCTCTGATAAAATGGTTCGAGTTGCAGATATATACACCCCTAATGGGTCCATAACTCGCCCCATCGTAAAATTGTGTTATCTGCCATATTGCAACATTGACACTGGAGAAAGAAATTTATAATATTTAAAAATATAAATAATCATAACAAACTCTCTTCATTGCCAAAGAGAGACCTCTTTTTAATAACTTATCGTTTTGATACTTACAGGAAAAGCCAAAAGGATCGTTTTCAAAATTCCAACGTTTATAAATGCAAAATGTGTCAGAAGTTTCACTCTCTCAGCGTCTGTCTCAAATTTCTACGAATGTAACCGAGACAACGGAATAATTTTGTTTTGAAAAACGTATATTGCATCAACTGTCTTGCACGTAGCTATAGATTCAGGGACTGTCGGTCACAAAACATATGTGGTAATTATCACCATAGACTACTCCACTCAATTATACCGGAAAAAGAAGACAACCTAAACCACAGCAAGAGAGAAAATCTCAACAAAGGCAAAGTACACGAGATGCATCTGGTCCAGACAATTTTATTTTATCGGAAGCTATTCGTTCTTTGGCATCGGTTCTATCAACCAAAGCTTAGGCCCGGCGGCACTAGCATAGTTTGGACTTATAATTACATTTGCATTTTCTGATTTAATTTGAATTTTTAAATCCAAAACATAATATAAATCATTAAAAAAAATGTGGATTTAAATTATTGTGAATTATAGAATTTATTTTATAACACATTTCTAAATATGTTATTGTGAATTATCTTTTAAACAATATTTGTAACACATAGAAATTTAAATTTCCTGTTTTGTAACCAAAGTTAGACTCCACTTTTTGCACAACCTTAAACTGGTAAGCTCTTTGGAAGCTGCAATAAATTGACCTGAATTTGAATCTCTTTTGGTGACTTTTAATTAGCAATCTTGGAGTTGTTGTCTCCAAAGATATTAAGGAAATTTATTCAACGGAGACTAGTTTTTGTGCCTTTTTATCTTCTCTTGAAGTGGAATCCGTATTAGGAGATATGCAGTCCACATTTCTTAATAAATTCATACCATTTGGATCAATCTACTACTTCACCCCCCACTTTTCTTCACCAATATTCGGTGGGTGACGTGGGATGGAAGATACCAAGGAACGGTCCTGACCGGCTTTAACATTTCAAAGGCCAGGATTTATCTTGGTCCCTCTTTCATCTCAAGTGGACACTGATCTCCCCGTGGTGTCAACTGGGGAACTGCCTTAAACACCCGTTAAAGGTAGTGAGCTAACATGTGCCGCGCGTTCACCCATAAGAACGTTAAAAACTTGGGTATGGGCGTCGGGTTAGTAACTCTCCCGTAGAAAAAACAGCCTACTATGAAAAAACGAAAGAAAAGAAAAATAAACCCCTCTAAAGTGACGAACCCCTGAAACGTTTTAAGGATCATGATCTGCGAATCTGCACCTGGAATGTTCGCACTCTTTTTAGAGAAGGTGCAGTTCACACACTGGCAGATGTTCTTGAAGAGTACAAGGTCGACATTACTGCCATACTGGAAATACGATGGAACGGGAAAGGCGTCTCAACAACACCTAAAGGTGACACACTGTATAATAGCTGCCATGACTCAATGCATGAGTTTGGTTGCGGATTTGTAGTTGGTCGCAGGTTATAACACCTGGTCTCCAGCTTCACCCCAGTGAATGAATGACTCGCGGCAATTCGAATTAAAGCTAAATTCTTCAACATCAGCTTTATTTGCGCTCATGCTGAAGACAAGGACGAACAGACCAACGATATATTTTAGGGGCGCTTAGAAGAAACTTATGACCGCTGCCCTGCCCATGACATTAAAATTTTCTAGGCGATTTTAATGCCAAAATTGGAAAGGAAAATAACTTTGGCCCATCAGTTGGAAAATTCAGTTTCCACAGTGAAACATCTGACAATGGTATGAGGCTGATAGACCTCGCAACGACAAAAAACATGGTAGTTAGCAGCATCAGATTTCAACATCTCGACATCCATAAGGGCACCTGGCTGCCTCCCGATCAGAAAACAAGAAATCAAATTGATCACGTTGTGATAGATGGAAGACATTCTTAGAGCGTGTTGGATGTGCGTTCGTTCCGAGGAGCAAACTTAGACTCGGACCACTACCTTGTTGCAGCCAAAGTACGTACCAGATTAAACGTAGCAAACAAAGTGCGAACGGTAAGCTGCAATCACAACAGATGGCCACAGCATATTCCACTCAATTCGCCCAACTGCTTAATCAAAGCACTCCTCGTCACGATAACGTTTTTAGTCCTGGCAAGCTCACCATTGACCAGATATTTGCCCTGCGGCAAATACTGGAGAAGACCCAGGAGCAGCCTTCGACAGCCCGCTACGTTCAAAGTTATTCCAAGCAATGTCTGAATTTGGTATCCCCGCAAAGCTCATTCGGCTTTGTAAAATGACTCTAACTGACACAAAATCTTCAGTTAAAATAGGAAAGAACCTCCACGAAGAGTTTTGTACCAAAAGTGGTTTCAGGCAAGGAGACAGCCTTTCGTGTGATATTTTCAACATCCTGCTAGAAAACGTTATACGAGAGGCAAACGTCAAAAGAAGGGGACAATCTACACCAATAGCCAAATGTTACTTGCTTATGCTGATGATATAGACATCATGGGGCGATCAGTAAAAGAAGTAACCGAATCTGCTAAAGTGGGTATGGCGGTAAACGGCGAGAAGACCAAGCTGATGGTGTCGACGCGCAATGCGTCCATTGAGAGCGGACCAACTGTTGAAGTTGGTTCCTATAATTTTGAGGTAGTAAACGACTTCGTATACCTCGGCACCGCCGTAAGCGCAACATACGACATCAGTTGTGAAATAAAAAGAAGAATTGTATTGGCCAACAGATGCTACTTTGGCTTAAGTAAGCACTTTAAAAACAAAGCCACAACTCGTCAAACAAAAATAACGCTTTACAAAACACTGATACTACCCGTGCGTATGTATGGTTCCGAAGCCTGGATACTTGCGCAAGCAGATAAGGAAGTGCTTGGCGTGTTTGAGAGAAAATTCTTCGAAAGATCTACGGACAGATCTGTGTTGACGGTGAATATCGACGTAGTATGAACCACGAACTGTATCTGCTATACAACGACATCAATATAGTTAAACCTATCGAGATGCAGCGATTGCGTTGGCTAGGCCATATAATAAGAATGAGCGATGCTGAACCCGCTAAAAAGGCGTAAAAATTCGAGCCACATAGCGGTGCACCCAGAATGGGCAGGCCAAAGAAAAGATGTCGCAAACAAGTGATTGACGAGATGACAAGGCGCGGTATTCCAAATAGCGAAGTAAACCGAGCGAATTGGAGATCTTTTCTTAGTTCGGTCTATGGAACAATGTTCTGTAATGGGTCTGCTAAGTAAGTAATTTTACTATTCCGCAAACATAAGAACGGTTGATACTAAACCACTTTCCGAATAAATATTTAACAATTTAAATTTTTATATAAGGGCAAATTTAGGGTATTATGATATTTCCCCCAGACCATGGGAAATGTGGTTGGAGATGGCAACCCTGTCAGGATATAAAAATGCAAATTTTTCCAAAAATGACACTAACATGGCCTAAAACAACAAATTTTAGTCAAAAGTACAGCTAATTAAAACCTATAAGACTACAATTTATAATAATAATTTTCCGTTGTTGCACTCCATATCAGCCCTCGGCACCGAATACAAACAAATTTTGTAATAGTGTTTAAAAATATAAAAATGTTTTCAAGTTTCCCAATATACAATTTTTTCGTAGTTAATTAAATTGCAAACAAATGTTTGGAAAAATATTCTACAATTATGGTCTGCTGGCTTTGTTTTTTCTAATAAAATGTATACATATTTTGAAAATTCTCATTTGAGAAACAAATGTTCTCTTTTTTATTATAATTAAGTCTGTAGATAATACATGTATCCTTACAGACTAAAAAATATACATATATACAATTAGCATTGGATGGAAGTGTTATATTTTAAAATGTAATATTATTTTCCGTTTTAAACTAACTTTATTTTCAGACAGATCGATCTGATTATAAAATTTATTGAACTGCAAAAGACGGGAGCGTAGTGGATCGTTATTGGCAGAATTTCTCCGAAAATATTGAATTTGAAGCAGATGAAAATTTCTTGTTTGCCTGGTGAGAGTATTTATTAAGATTCTACTCATGATCAGGTCTGAATGTATGTTTCCTTGAATGATACTTAAAACAAAATTTAAACCCAGCATTGCATGACGACTTTTCAATGTAGGCAGTTTAATCATATTAAGTCTTGTCTCATATGAAGGTAGGTTCTGATAGTTCCATCCATGATGACGCAAACAGAATAAAAGAAATTGTTTTTGAACCGATTCAATCAAGTTTTCGAATATAGTGTAACGAGGATCCCAGATTACTGCGCCATATTCAAGTATGCTGCGAACAAAAAATATATAAAGACGTTTGGTGACTTGAGGATCCGCAAATTCTTCACCCCATCGTTTCATAAAGCCCAGTGCTCCATTGGCTTTATTCTCCATAGCACTTATATGCTGTCGAAAGCTAAGACGATGATCCAATAAAATGCCAAGGTCATTGAATGATTCCACAGTGTCTAACTCGTGATTATCAAAGTAGTATTTAGTACGCAGTTGATGAAGTCGATAGAAAGATATATGTTTACATTTTGGAATATTCAACTCGACTAAATTAAAATTACACCGGTTATAAAAATTTTCTAAATCTGATTGAAGAAGATGCTGATCGTCCGGGTCACTAAATGAGCGGAATATCTTCACGTCATCGGCATACATTAACACATTAGAATTATTGACAGTCGTGGGAAAATCGTTTATGAAGAGTGTGAAAAGAATTGGGCCAAGGTGGCTTCCCTGTGGAACACCAGAGGAAATGGATATAATTTTCGATACAGCGGAGTTAAATTTCACCTTCTGAGTTCTGTTAGACAAATATGATTTCAACCAATGCAGTAAATGTTAACTAAAGCCCATTTTATCCAATTTAGTGAGCAATGGAGTATGATTAACTTTATCGAAAGCTTTAGTAAAATCGGTGTATATAACATCAGTCTGTAATCGAGATCTAAACCCATCATTTAAAATAGTGGTCAATTCTAATATATTTGTAATCGTTGAACGGGATTTCCGAAATCCGTGCTGACAGTTAGATAGAAAGTTAGAAACATCAAAGGACAAAGTGTCAGTAATAAGTTTTTCTAGAAGCTTCGGTATGGCACTAAATTTAGCGATACCTCTATAATTTGATACGTTGCTCTTACTGCCAGATTTAAATAATGGTATTATATACGACTCCTTCCAAACAGGAGGTAAATAAACTAGGTGTAACGATGTATTAAACAATTTAGAAAGTGGAGCAAGTATATTTGCTGGTATACCATCCGGCCCGGACTATATGTATTTGTTATCGTTTTTAGATTTTGTAAAACAATACCCGTACTAAATGTAGATACATTTATTACAGAAGATTCGTTGATTTTGTAAGGATAATTAGTAGATTGTTCATATACTTTTTTTGAGTATTTTGTAGCAGAGAAGTCAGCGAACAAATTACTTATTGTGACATCATCATCTGCAACTACAGATCCATATTTAAAGGAATTTGGGTATGTACTGGATCGTCGTTTAGAGTTATCTTATCTTATTATATATTTGAGCTTGGTAATAAGTGACTGACTGACTGACTGACTGACTCATCATCAACGCCCAGCCAAAACGGCTAAAGCTATGAGCTTGAAATTTTACCAGTAGGTCACTGTTGGTGCAAATGTGCGAGATAAGGCCGGGTTTTAGAAAATTCGTCCTGGAACAACAAAAAATATCCACAACAAAAATCCTTATATTTTGCTATTATATACCGTAAAAATATTATATACCGTAAATTATCACAAATAATAATAAATAATAATTTTGTAGTTTACTTCTAGGAGCAGGTTTTATCGTATCATTTTATCGTAAACCACTAAATTATAAAACCACATTAGAAGTTTTTCTTCCGTTTCAACAGATGTCGCAAGGGTATAGTATTAACGTAATGTAAGCAGTAAAAACCAACCGATCCAGATTTACGTGTCTGGAGTAATTTTGTTTTCACTTAACAAATGTAGCACAACAGATTTTCTTTTTTAAACAAAAAAATTATTACCAACGAATTTGGAAAATTTAAATTTAATTTAAGATTAAAACAAAATTTAGTTCAATAATGTTAAGTTTTTTACTGTTTAAATATCATTAAGGCAACAAAATCAGAAATCGGCCAGAAATAACAACAGCAAAAACTGTATGTACGTGATTTCTTGGCCTTGGTCTAAATGTTTGCAAATCTGTTAAAGTTCAATAAAATTGTGAATATTCCCACGATTTGTTTTCAATTAAGAATTTTTATGGTGTTCTTGGTATATAGAAATGTAGAGTCTATAACTTTTCGTCACCAAATAATTTAGTAAACCAATAATAGACCACAAACCAGATTTCAAATTTTGGTTTTGTAATTGATAATGATTTTGGAATATGTGCGTTATGTGAAAAAGTCAGAAAAGCATTATCACGAAGGGATAGGAAAAACCACTGCTCTCCCCGTAAAATATAGGGAAACGTATTTTCTACAGAGAAGATTTCAAGCCCTTTAAAGTACTTTGATGACTTTATATTTTCTAATGAGACGAACATTATGTTGTATTATTACGAGGGGACGCAAAAAGTATGGCGCAACCATCTTACAACCCTGGAAAATAAAATGTAATACATACTGAAAACATGGGAGAACTGTAAGTTATGGTATTGGCATAGACAAACGAATTGTATAGACAAAAGATTACTCATGCTGTGTGCTGTCAACAGACTCAAACCAAAATACTGAATATTTTTCGAAGGCAATTTTTGAGAAAAATTGCAAGATTTTCTTTTACATTTTTATTCGAGTATGTCGATTCCGTCAAACTTTATAGAATAGTATTTATTGTAGCTTTAATTGAGTTGTTCTGTCAACAAACTCGATGTTAAGAACATTGTTTACAGCATTCCTTTGTCTATATGTACATTTAATTTGTCTATGGCAAAGGGTTGTATATGAAGAAATGGCTTTAGGCAAAATAAGTTTTCTAAGGTTTATTTGAAGATCTTCTACAACTTATTTAACAACAACGTCAAAAATGTGGTTTTTGGAACCTGAAAATCAAAAAAGTAAATACAATATAAAATCTACCAAGACAAGACATTCTAGACGTAAATCTTATTTACAAAAGCTTTATGGATTCACCTGAGGAAAAAAGCTGGAAAAAGACCCTCCACTAATATGCGAAACTTAATAAAGATCAATGGGAAAATTACCAATAAAATATGACATGTCGAAATGTGTTTTTTCATATCGTGTAAAGTACCCTTACCTATGCATATAACTTACATTTAAAATTAGTGTTCAGTGAAAAACAAATTTGTGTTTTGAATGATGGTTAATGAATGACTATAATATATTTGATTTCTAAGACGATCCGAAATCAAATTCGTTCGAATTACTACCAAACGCCTTTCGGTGTAGAAAATGGTTGTTCGACTGAAAACAAAAAAAAACAAAAATAACTCATATATAAATAAAACGTAACTCAGGTAGCAGTTTGAAGACATATGTATTCGTATCGTCTTAACGAAACTGGCAATAGCAATATTAAGCATCACAAGCAGTGCAATTGCAAAACGATTGAAGACCAGACTATAAACCGGATTATGGCGGTCTTAAACTCGAGTTGTTTCCGTGCTGTATGAAGGGTTTGATTTTTATTTGTTTTGAAAGATGACCCACGGTGATATATATAAAGCTGGGGAAGTTGGTGTTTTTTTTTATTTCTTTAATTCATCTATATACAATAACAATATTAAATGTCGCCTCAGCGCCAGTTGGCTTTATAGAGGCTAGTTGGCAAAACTTACAGAACAATAATTACTTCAAATGTATTAGAATTTTTGAATTTTAAGTAATAAATTGGTTTGGAACTAAAAGTATATACAATTTAATACAATAACATATTTAAAGAAGTTCTTCAACAGATTCCAGCAGAAATAATCTAACATTCTTTTTGTAAACTAAAAACTTTCAGAACT
This sequence comes from Musca autumnalis, assembly GCF_047663935.1. Lineage (NCBI taxonomy): Eukaryota > Metazoa > Arthropoda > Insecta > Diptera > Muscidae > Musca > Musca autumnalis. The sequence continues at coordinate 334,984 of NW_027411867.1, forward strand.
TTTAATGTGTTGAGGCAAGATATTATACAATTTACTTCCAGAATAATCTACTCTTTGTTTACTAGTTTCTGACTGACAAAGCGCTATTGACAGATTGTCTCTGTTTCTAGTAAAGTTATAAAACGATTTTGGATTTCGTTTTAATTCTTCCTTCATTGATAAGATATACATTTTATACGCTCTTTTATTTCCAATATTATATTCAAATCTTGTAACGGAATAGCCAGAAAAATCAACGGATGATCCAGATTTTTATATTTCTTAAATAATTTATTCTTTTTGTTTTTCAATTTGGCCAAAGTTATGGAATTCCAGGGTGGCCCTGATGAACGTTGGGGTAAAGTTTTAGGAACGGATTTAGCAATATAATCGTAAAGAATTGAGTAAAATGTGTGTCAAAATTTTGATTAGATAAAATATTACACCAGTCAACTGTTGAGAGTAAGGAATTCAACTTGCAATATTCGGTCTTCGCAAAGCAGTACTGACGATTTGGCATTGAATTAATTCTACGCGACATAATAGACTTTATAATTCTCAATTCAATTGTTAGAGTGTCACATGAGTTAATTGACACATCAAAGGGATTGTTGACAAAAGCTAAATCCAAAAGCTTACCAGAAGAATTGAATATGTTATTAACTTGTGACAATCCAAGATCATACATAGAATCATGAAATCTTTTGAAGAACTAATTAATGTACGGGGAATTAAACAATTCATATCAGTAACAATGTCCCACTGAATTGTAGGGCTATTAAATCCACCGAGAGCAATCAGAGTATCACATGCTTTCGACGATTTAAAAGATAATCTAATAGCAGTTGCGTGTTTCAAATAAACATCAATGTTGGAATTTGGAGGAATGTAAGAACATGTTAGAAATATGGAAGCGTTACCAATTCGAATTTTTACTGCAACAGATTCAATGTCAGAAACTAAGGATAAAATTATTTCTTCTGCAGCAAAATCAGAAGAAACAGCATTGAGTACACCACCACCAGTTTTCTTTGAAGTGTCGGATCGGTCGCGTCTGAAAATATTATGCTTTTTACACAATGTTTCGGAATTAAAAATGTTTTTCTTAAGCCATGTTTCGGTGAATACAAGAATGTTAAATTGAAATCAAAACTGTCTATAAATATTGAAGTTAATTTAGTATTCAATCCTTTCACATTTTGATAGATTACATTTAAGTGTTTCAAAGATGGAAAAGTAATTAGTTTTTTGAGGGGTTTGATTGCGGAGGTAAAACGGCGGCATCAGTAATAGGGCGATCTTTCTAGATATACTCTAGAATTTTTGCTTTCGGTGGCCAGAATTCAGGATTCACAACAGTTACAAATACTTCTTCAGGGACAATTACCCTAAATGATACTTTTCTTCTTTTCATTGCATAATTGAATTTGAAAACTTGGACGTCGATATCACGGTTCAATTTGGATTTAACATACTCAGTTACATGCTCAGGCGTGGTTTCAGATGCAAAACGGGCGGCAAAAATAGTTATCATATTACGAGTAGGTACGACTTTTAATATGTTATTCAACGATTTTGAGGGAGTAAAATATGGAGTAGTGGATGGCGGGAGGAGTTGCTTCTGTTTCGGTGGCGTTTTTGTTGCTGTTGGTTCAGGTATTTGATTTGGTTCAGGTATTTATTGTCAGTGTGAAAAATGTTTACACATCTGCTCCATATTCTCAAGGATCAGTCAATATTGTTGTTGTTATCCCATCCAACTACAAAGAACAGAGGCAACATGTTGAAAGCCCTCTGTACATAACAAAACAACTGGAAACAAAATTTTAAAATTTAAAAAATTGTGACGCATCCAAAAATTTGAATTAATACGTAATCCTTGATTTGTTGCCTTTGATATGCTCAACACTGTAGGTCCACGTTTTGATATAGCCCCCATAGGACGACATCTCTTCCGAATTTCGGTATTTTGAAGGCTGTGGCCACATTAATCCACTGAAATGGCTGAAATTTGGTTTTGGTCTTCATTTGGGGTACTAAACGTTCCATATGAAATTTGTTGGTATAGGTCCACGCCTTTATATAGCCCCCAAAGAACTTACATCCCGATTATCGGTGTTTTGAAAGTTGTGGCCTCAGTATTCCTCAGAAATGGCTGATATTTGGTATTAAGTCTCCATTGGGGGTATAAAACTTTCCCCCAGAAAATTGTCGGTACAGTTCCACACCGTGGTATAGCCCCCATAGAACGCTAATTCCCTATTTTCGGTATTTTGAAGGTTGTGGCCTCAATATTCCACCGAAATGGCTGAAATTTGGTATTTGGTATCCATTTGTGGTATTAAACTCATATTAAATGTGTCGGTATAGCTTCACGTCTTCATATAGCCCCCTCCTTATCCCACCGAAATGACTGCATTTTGGTAGTTAGTTTTCGTTGGGGGTATACAACTTTCCAGCTAAAATTTTTCGGTATAGGTCCACATCTTCATATAGCCTCCATAGAATGGTACCTCCTGATTTTTGGTATATCGAAGGTTGTGACCTCAATATCCCACCGAAATGAGATGTGGTAGTATGACTTTGTTAAGGGTATACAACTATTCACCTGAAATTTGCCGGAATAGGTCCACGCCCTCATATAGCTCCCATAGGACGATATCTTCAAATTTTCCGTATTTTTGAAGGTTTTAGTTTTATTATCCTACCAAAATAGCTGAAATTTGACATTTCGTCCTCCTTTGGCACTCAAAACTTTCTCCAAGAATTTTATCGGTATCGGTCCACGTTTTTATGTACACCCATGGAACGGTACATCCCAATTTTCGGTATATTGAAGGTTTTATCCTCATTATAACACCGAAATGGTTGCAGGTTAAGGTATTTTGAAACTTGTGGCCTCAATATACCACCGATATGACTGAAATTTAGTATTTTAACTGCCATGGGTATATAAAATATTGCAGAAGAGAATTATCAGTATAAGCCCTTTTCTTCAAATAACCCCCTTAGAAGCGTACTTCCCCATTTTCGGTATTTTTAAGTTTGTGTCATTAATATCGCATCGAAACGGATGATATTTAATAGTCCGCTGGTGGTATAAAACTCTCCACTTGAAATTTTCCGATATTGTTACACGTTTTTATATAGAAAGGTCCCTCCCAATTTTGGGTAGTTTGAAAGTTTTAGCCACATTATTCAACGGGAATAACTGAAATTTGGGTTTTAGTCTTTGCTGGTGTTACGAAACTTTCCTCCAGAAATTTATTGGTACAGGTCAACGTTTTATACAGCCTCCATAGAACGGAGCTCTCGATGCTGTTAACTGTCCAAATACAGAATATACAGGTTTAGGCCTGGTCGGTATTGCCCAGTTTTATGTATTTCGCTCAATTCGGAAAATTGTAAATATTGGTCTATCTTTTGGAAAGAACAAAAATGTCTCCCCATGTGAGCTGTTTTGATGTTGAGATATATGTACTACTCTTGTAATAAAACGAAATTAAACTAATTGTTCCTATTCCCTTCAATACAGTTCGTGGTGTGGGGTGTAAAAATCTCGGCCCGGCCGAACTTAACGCTTTCTTACTTGTTCAAATATTAAATAGATTCGGCAATGTGAGACTATTATGGTGCAGAAGATCATTTCGTGTCATCAATGCAGTGCCAGAATAATGGCTACAAATTACCAGATGTGTTTAAGATACAGTCAATGGATACAGTCGAATTGTCCGCATTCAAATACAACAACACCATTCACTCAGTGACAGGAAGAAAACCAGTGAACATTGTAAACTCAATTCCGGGCAAGGATCTAGAAGAAATTATAGCAAAATTGAACATTGCTCAAGAAAAAAACTAAAAGTATACCATCCAGGTGGAAGGGTGTTCGTTAGAAGAACTTGAAGGCTCGGGAACAAGTTTGATAAATGGAATATTGAACAAGATTTATGTTCGACAGTGTTGAATAACACTATGCAACACTGAAAATGCAAACAACTTCTAATATGCATTTTTGAAAGTACATATTTAGACTACAAAAACACCAGGGGGGGGTTTGTCCTGTCAGATCCAGTTCGGATTTTATGGCCTCATCTAAACCGGGCTAAATCTACACTTTTTTGCATTTATCAGGCCTTTATCTCAGAAACGAATAGGAATTTGGCCTTGCTGTCCTTAGCAATATTGTAGCCCTAAACTAGTAGAACTTATCTTTTGAAAAAACCACATAAGAAAAACTCTATCTAGGGCATCAAAATTTATAAAATATAGAAAATTTTACGTAATTGCGTAATTGCTGAAATTCGGGTCAGTATCGGCTAAACTATTGGGAGTTGAACCAAGTAACTGTTTGCAAAGACCTTCCAAATAAAGTTCTTTAGAACATTCTGAAACTCTAAAATGCTTACTTCATGTTGTTTTAGGCGTATTTTGCATCATATCTTTTACAGCACGTATTTCAACCACAGTTCACACCAACAGTTTATTCTCGCATGTCGGATTTCACTACATTATTGACATTTTTATTAAATCGTCGTTGAAATCTACTGAAAACAGTGGCATAGAGGCATTTTACAACAATGACATGTTCTGTAGAGTTGTGTATTACATTCCAGGGAATATTTTTCCAAAAGAAAATATTCAGAAAAAATTAAAGGTTTTGGAGATACGGTGCGAAATGTATAAAAATTTTGGAATTTTTACATATATTTTGAAATTTGTGTAAATTTGAATTTGAATGAATCTATCTATCTACACATTTGCTTCAGAGGTCAGAAGAAGATTCGCATTGGTTTCGGAGATATAGCCCCGAATTTCTTTAAAAACTCAATATTTAACCATGTTTAGATGGGGCCATAAAATCCGAGCTGGATCTGAGACAACAAAACCCTACTAGGGTTTCTTGTCGTTTGGGTCTGTACTTTCACAAAATTCTCAGTTCGAATTGTTTGCACAAGATCACCTTAAAAATGTTGCACAGTGTAATGCAAGACAAGTACGGTAACTTTTTGTATGCTTCATTTTTTCCTACTATACTTCTAATGACGCTGGCATTGGGAACAATACTGAACTACACAGACTCCGACTTCATAGCTGTATAAGATGAGGATGTAGTAATTTATGATAAATACAAATATATCACACAACGACCAAATTTGACAGAATACGAAACAATTTTGAAGAAAAATGGGAATCTTGAACAAAGAAGGGAAATTGACTTTGACAGGTCAGACAGATCCAACGTTTGCTTCGAACTCTGTCGATACATTGCAGACACGCACGGTAACTGGAATAGGATCAACTCTTATGTTTATAGCGGGAGCATCAGACCGACACGTGACATCAATAAACAGACTATTATAATTTCGGTCATTCAAGACAAAATCAACGAATTGACAGAAAGAATAATTGATCTAATGCCATTGATGCTGATAAATTATGATCCCTTTAACTTTTGAGTGCTAGAAATAGCGAAATTATTTTCTTTTTGAGCCAAATGTCTATATCAATAACTCTTGGTAGAACATATGTAGTGAATCCAATAATACTTGATAATGCCAAAATAAATTACATCCTTGATAATAGAATGGTACCATATAAATGGTTTACTAAAAGCTAGCAATGTAAGAATCTAGGAAATTAACAACACGATTTAATATATCATTTATTTAATTTTATGAAAGTAGTCTTATTCCTAAATGCAAGAGGTGCCAGGGCTTCAATCACAAGAAGCAATATTGTAATCGTGTGCCAAGATAAAATGTGCAGGCAAACACATGACAAGTGAATGTGAACACCAAGTTTTAGAAGTACCCAAATGTGTTAACTGTTTGAGAAATCACACAGCAAATAAAAGAGGATACGAAGTGGCAAAGGAACTTCAGAAAATCAGAGAAAAATCGCGTTCAACCGCAAATAAAGTAATAGAAGCGAAAACAAACTTCAGGACTTAATTCCAATATATTCCAAAACAACCTTCGCTTTCAAACAAAAAGAGCGAATCATCCGATACTCACTCTCAAAGAAATAAACATGATACAGTAACAAGTGATCAGCACAGAAAATTTTTTACAGATTTTCTAAATAGTATTGCAAGAATAAATCACAGACTCGTTATACAAAGCGATTTAAATAATAAAATCTTCGAAAAACTAAATCAATTTTCCTAATATTCCTTTCCTTAGAATATCTACATGGAACTGTAATGATCTTATTAAATTGAGTTGCTTTTTTTAATATCTAAGACCCACTTCACCAATTCATCCTTTGTGAATATAAGTGGCTATAAGCTTTACAACTCTGTGCACCCTTCACAAAGAGCTCAAGGAGGTGCAAGGGTTATTATCAAGGATTCTCTACTACACCTTGAAGACGTAAAAATAGAAACAGAAAATTTTAAAATTGCATTGGTTGTGGTCAAACTGAAAACCAATAACGCATTTTAAATTGCAGTAATATATTCTCCACCAAGACATTCGATAAAAGAAACACACTATACTGAGATTATAAAAGCTTTAGCAGATCACTTTATACTTGGGGGCGACTTCAATGCCAAAAACAGGATCAAGACTGACCAACCCAACAGGATATGAAGTCTACAAATCAATACAAAGGAGTGCATGTCGTGTTTTAACTGAAAATGAACCTTCATACTGGCCATCAAACTTTGATCTTATACCAGATTTAATTGTTTTTTTTTTCATAGTAAAGATCATACCAGAATCATACCTTAACATTGAAAACTATGTAGGTCTGTCCTCGGATCAATTAGCACTTATTGTAACTGTAGGAGACTGTATTGTAACAAAACCTACACATGCCGCATTACCATTACTTATTCAGATTATCACTCAATGAGAAAATAACTCTAAACACATCTCTGAAAAGTGCATGTGATATAGGGGACGAGCTAGAAAAGTTCGTTCAAGCTATTCAGTAGTCGTGTTGGCAAAGCACTCCGGAAACACGATACAAACTGCATTTTCTATAAACTACCCCCAAACAGTAAGATACATGATTGCGACTATAAGAAAAGCAAGAAAAATTTGGCAACTGAACCGAACTGCAGAAAATAAAAGAAGACACAATCAACTAACAACAGAACTCAAGAGATTGATGAAAAATTAATACAATAAACATATGTCTGATTGTCTACAGAACCTCTCTACATCTAAAGAAACTAATTATAGCTTATGGAAAGCAACCAAACATTTCCCTTCCCTTCAGGGAAATTGGGTCAGAACGGATCAAGATATCTCTAAACTTTTTGCAATACAACCAAATTTGACAGAATACGAAACAATTTTGAAGAAAAAATGGGAATCTTGAACAAAGAAGGGAAATTGACTTTGACAGGTCAGACAGATCCAACGTTTGCTTCGAACTCTGTCGATACATTGCAGACACGCACGGTAACTGGATTTTATAGGATCAACTCTTATGTTTATAGCGGGAGCATCAGACCGACACGTGACATCAATAAACAGACTATTATAATTTCGGTCATTCAAGACAAAATCAACGAATTGACAGAAAGAATAATTGATCTAATGCCATTGATGCTGATAAATTATGATCCCTTTAACTTTTGAGTGCTAGAAATAGCGAAATTATTTTCTTTTTGAGCCAAATGTCTATATCAATAACTCTTGGTAGAACATATGTTGTGAATCCAATTATACTTGATAATGTCAAAATAAATTACATCCTTGATAATGGAATGGTACCGTATAAATGGTTTACTGAAAGCTAGCAATGTAAGAATCTAGGAAACTAACAACACGATTTAATATATCATTTATTTAATTTTATGAAAGTAGCCTTATTCCTAAATGCAAGGGCTTCAATCACACGAAGCAATATTGTAATCGTGTGCCAAGATGTGTAAAATGTGCAGGCAAACACATGACAAGTGAATGTGAACACCAAGTTATAGAAGTACCCAAATGTGTTAACTGTTTGAGAAATCACACAGCAAATAAAAGAGGATACGAAGTGGCAAAGGAACTTCAGAAAATCAGAGAAAAATCACGTTCAACCGCAAATAAAGTAATAGAACCGAAAACAAACTTCAGGACTTAATTCCAATATATTCCAAAAAAAAAACATTCGCTTTCAAACAAAAAGAGCGAATCATCCGATACTCACTCTCAAAGAAATAAACATGATACAGTAACAAGTGATCAGCACAGAAAAATTGTTTACAGATTTTCTAAATATTATTGAAAGAATAAATCACAGACTCGATATACAAAGCGATTTAAATAATAAAATCTTCGAAAAACTAAATCAACTTTCCCAATATTCCTTTCCTTAGAATATCTACATGGAACTGTAATGATCTTATTAAACATCTAAATGAAATTGAGTTGCTTCTTTTTAATATCTGAGAGCCACTTCACCAATTCATCCTTTGTGAATATAATTGGCTATAAGCTTTACAACTCTGTGCACCCTTCACAAAGAGCTCGAGGAGGTGCAAGGGTAATTATCGAGGATTCTCTACTGCACCTTGAAGACGTAAAAATAGAAACAGAAAATTTTAAAATTGCATCGGTTGTGGTCAAACTGAAGACCAATAACGCATTTGAAATTGCAGTAATATATTCTCCACCAAGACATTCGATAAAAGAAACACACTATACTGAGATTATGAAGTCTACAAATCAATACAAAGGAATGCATGTCGTGTTTTAACTGAAAATGAACCTACATACTGGCCATCAAACTTTGATCTTATACCAGATTTAATTGTTGTTTTTTTTTTCATAGTAAAGAACATACCAGAATCATACCTTAACATTGAAAACTATGTAGGTCTGTCCTCGGATCACTTAGCACTTATTGTAACTGTAGGAGATTGTATTGTAACAAAACCTACACATGCCGCATTACCATCTTATAAAACGAAGTTGGACTTATTCAGATTATTACTCAATGAAAAAATAACTCTAGACACATCTCTGAAAAGTGCAAATGATATAGGGGACGAGCTAGAAAAGTTCGTTCAAGCTATTCAGTACTCTTGTTGGCAAAGCACTCCGGAAACACGATACAAACTGCATTTTCTATAAACTACCCCCAAACAGTAAGAGACATGATCGCGACTCAAGAACTCAAGAGATTGATGAAAAATGAAGACAATAAACATATGTCTGATTGTCTACAGAACCTCTCTACATCTAAAGAAACTAATTATAGCTTATGGAAAGCAACCAAACATTTCCATTCCCTTCAGGGAAATTGGGTCAGAACGGATCAAGATATCTATAAACTTTTTGCAATACACTTTAAAAACATACTTAGAAAATTGTCTATGCAAACAACAGAGGAAAATGCAACGATTGTCGATAAACTAGATTCAGATCCCTCGAAAATAGTGACATTTAATAAACTGAAATTGGTAATAAATAAAGATCTGCAAAAGATCAAGCAAAAAGGCTACAGGATACGACTTAATTACGACGAAGATAGTTAAGTCACTGACAGAAAAGGCTTTGTGGAAATTTCTATATATTATAAATGCATGTTTGAAGCTTATTGTACTCCATTGGAATGAAAAATTGCCGAAAAAGCTGTTGTAGAGAAACCTGGTAAACCATCTTATGAGTTTAACTCTTATAGGCCAATTTCACTGCTCCCAATAATGTCCAAAATATTTGAAAAACTATTTGCTTCTAGACTCAAAAAATATCTGAAATCAGGAACCTAATACCTGCTCACGTAGTTCCGAGAAAAGCATTCTACAATCGAACAAGTGCACAGGATAATCAATACGCCACGAAAGGCTATAGAGAAAAAAGAAGTCGTAACCGCTGTTTTTTGCGATATAAGTCAAGCCTTTGATAACACTGTGCAACATTTTTAAGGTGATCTTGTGCAAACAATTCAAACTGATGATTTTTTGAAAGTACAGACCCAAACGACAAGAAACCCTAGTTGGGTTTTGTTGTGTCAGATCCAGCTCAGATTTTATGGCCCAATCCAAACATGGCTAAATATTGAGTTTTTAAAGAAATTCGGGAAATTGGAGAAATAATGAACTCGAAAAACTACATTTATTGCCTCAAATTTCAAAATATATGCAAAAATGCCACAATTTTTATACATTTCGCACCGTATCTCCAAAACCGTTAATTTTTTTCTGTATATTTTCTTTTAAAATAATATTCCCTGGAATGTAATTCACAACTCTTTAGAACATGTCATTGTTGTAAACTGTCTCTATCCCGTTGTTTTCAGTACATTTTTCAACGACGATTTAATAAAAATGTCAATAATGTAGTGAAATCCAAAATGCGAGAATAAACTGTTGGTGTGAACTGTGTTTGAAATATGTGTTGTAACAGATATGGTGCAAAAGAACCGCTGAAACAACATGAAGTAAGCATTTAAGAGTTTCAGAATGTTCTAAAGAATTGTTGAGAACTTCATTTGGAAGATTTTTGCAAAAGGTTACTTGGTTCAACTCCGATACTGAACAGAATTTAGCAATTATGTAAAATTTTCCATATTTTATAGATTATGATGCCTTAGATGGAGCTTTTTTATGTGGGTTTTTTAAATGATAAGTTCTACTAGTTTAGGGCTACAATATTAGATTTAGATTTAGATTTAGCCCGGTTTAGATGAGGCCATAAAATCCGAACTGGATCTGACAGGACAAAACCCTTCTAGGGTTTTTATAGTCTAAATATGTACTTTCAAAAAATGCTTACTAGAAGTTGTTTGCATTTTTAGTGTTGCATAGTGTAAAGTATGGCATAAAGGCATGTTATTTAAGCTGCACAAATACTTACCAACAGAAATATTCGAAATACTAAAATCTTACTTAGAATATCGATTCTTTAGAGTACTCATCACCAAAACCAATACACGCAGGTGTTCCCCAAGGAAGTGCTCTTGGACCACTTCTGTATCTTATATATACATGCGATATGCCAATATCACCAAAAACCACCATTGGTACATTTGCATATGATACTGCCATATTAGCCAGTGATACTGCAATAAAGGCTTAGCACGTCACTCCATAGAGTAGTAACATGGACAAAAAAGTGGAGATTAAAATTAAATGAATCAATACACATGTTCTTTACCAATAAAAATTACCCTCGCACTCCGCCTCTCTTTATCATGAGTTTATCGACTCAGTTGTAATAAATAAAAATCGAAAATCGGTGAAACTACTAACAACTAAAAAATATCACATATAAAATTTTAAGGCTATTGGATTAAAATTGGCTATTCGATCGAAATTGAAGGAGTTGTACCCAAATCGGGAAAAGATATATATGGGGGCTACATATATCCAAATCTAAACCGATATATCTCAGAAGGTTGCAGGGTTGGGCAGAGTGGTTTTGCACATTTCGCTTCGCTTAACGGAAATCAAGAGCCAAGGAGAAAATCAAAAGATGTACTCTACTCTGTTCCGAACTAATTATTTTAGTGGTCGTCTAATTTTCATATGATTATCATATGATTATTGGAAATATTTTTCATATTTAACGAGGTATAACTTCGTTATGGATGCACATATTGATAAAATTCTTTCAGATGTCGCCGACATATTTTGTTAAAATCCTTGGCCTAAACGTCAAATTGTTCATGGGTTCATCCAACATCTTTTCCATGATAGCGTCTGAAATAATGAGAGAGATGGGTGAAACCATCGGCATTTCTTTCTGTTGTCTAAATATTTTCCCCTCATAAATATCAAGAATCCTTAATACATAAGGTCAAGATGTATTTAACAGAATATTGGGGTTTTTTGGGTGTTCTCTTAAAGAGCCCCATTTCTTTCTTATTGTGTTTATTGCCAGATTTACTGGCACACTTGGGAATAAATACAACACATCAAAAGAAATTAATATCCCATCATAGTCAATGTGTTGGTTATTAATTTTGGCTTTGAAATGTACCCATTCCATTTTGTTTTATTTCGAGTCTACTGTTAAGACATTTAATATTGTTGCCAAGTATTTGGATAATTCATAAGTTGGAGAATTAATAAATGAACATATTGGATGAATGTCGTTTTTTGGTCATTGTGGAGTCCATATATTTTTGGGGGAACTGAGCTTCTATTGAGTAATTTGTTTTTCTCAAGTTCAGAGATTATTTTTGATTCAAATAATTTTGTTGCTAATGTATTACATTATTCTTGTAATCCTGATGTATCCTTTCTTAACCTTCTATAGGTACACATGACACTAAGTACTTTATGCATATTTGCTTCATAATCAGTTTTTGACATGGCTACCATCTTGTCTCCTTTATCAGTTTTGAGTATCGAAATATGCGAATTTGCTTTCATTTTCCTTACAAATACCGAAAAATGAGAAGCAATACTTAGAATTCTCCATAACAGCCCAGTAAAAATCCTCATTACAATCCTCCTGTCCCACTCATTATTTTAACAAGGGCATGTCGCGCGAAATGTCTGGTTATTTTGTAACCACTGAAATAAGTAGATACTGAGTATATTTAGGTGATCACACAAAAAAGGCCGTAGATAATAGTTGTTGTTTGTGGAGATGAGAATGGTGATACAAACCCGAGTGTTACCGATAAACAGAAAAACAAAAAACACAAGTTTGTAGTGTGTATAAAATTTCCGCTTTTTAATATACTTATAATAGAAAACCTATCTATAGTTGTGTCTTTTTACTTTTTCAGTAATAATTATTCAGTAACTTCTTTTCAGAGAGTAAGAGAGATTTTACTCTTTGATACGAAAATAGAGAAAAAAAGTAAAAAGACAGCATTCAGTAAACTTTAGCAAGATAACAGTTGATAACCAAAACAAAAACATTGGTGCCAATGCATGAAAGAAAAACTAACTCCAAAGCAAAGAAAAAGTTCTTCAATTCTAAGCAAAATAAATAAAAAATTATTAATAAAATAATCAAATATAGCTGAATCTTCATATTTATAGTATTTTTCCACAAAAATAAGGTAAACATTGAGCAGCTGACGATTAGCAGATGATTAAAAAACAGCTGATCGAACTTGCTAAATGTTGCTGGGAAAAATTCTTTCAGCAACTTTCAGCAATTTCTCAGCAAGCAACTGTCAAAATTGTTCTCTCACTTCGCTCTCTTTTACTGAACTTTTGTGTAAAAAGACAGCATTTAGTAACATTTCGTAATAATTATTACAAATTATCACGTAAAAAGACACAACTTTTATAATCTTCCCTTTATTTAAGACGAATATCCCATGTATAAATATAACTCTACACTGTAATTATAAGATATTATCATGTTGTGTAGAAATAAACAAATTAATAAATAAATAAAATAAATAATAAGGGTAAATAGGGTGATTATTAAGGCGAAAAGTACTGATGACTTTACCTTGTATTGGGTGAGACGCGTTACAACAAACCGAAAAGTACTTCCGTACTGGTAAAGAGATGACTAACAAGTCTTTTGTGTATAAAAACCGAAAGTGAATCAAGGCTGAGGCAATCACTGCTTATTGGAAAGTTCTCACTACGATCCGAACTGAGAAAAGTTCCAGGGAGAAATTCCACTACCAAGAGAGTACTCTCTGCGATCCGCTCTGAGCGAACATAGTCTCTGAGAAGATTTGTAGGGCAATGATTGGAAATATCACCCTACGGTCCGCCGTAAGCGAACATAGTTTCTCAGAGGGTTTGTAGAGAACACTTAAGAAAGGGAGGCCTCTCTGCGATCCGAACAAAGGCTCCCTGGAGATTTGTAGTGAAAATTTCAATAGAGAGTTTCTAACTTAAACATTAGCCGCCAGCCTTGAAACACATAGGGGTGTTTCAACATAAATGGGTGAACATAAAGTAACTTACAACTAGGAATCCAAGTATGTAAATTCAGTTAGGTGAGCTTTTCCGATTTCGAATTTTCCATTTTTTTTTTAATTCTGGACTGTAATAAGGCGACAGCCGTTACGTAGCAAAAAAAAAAAAAATTTCGAAAATGAAAACAAATCTTATGTTAACGAGGAGAAACCGATAGGAAAGACGGAGTGAAACCGATAGGAAATACATCCTGGTGAGAATAATAAAGTATTCACGGTTTTTGGTTGTCTGGTGGGGCAGTCGTTTAAACGTAATTAATTCGAATGATGGGGAGAAGAGGACATTGGACCAGTTAGGATTCATTCGAATACCGTGTTTTGTGCAAGAAGTGAACCGAGTATATTTTGGTGAATTCCGTCTAGAAGAATTTTTGGGTATAAATTAGCTCCAATCAACAGATCTACGGGTCTACTATCAAAAAAGTGTGGATCAGCTAACCGAATGTTTGGTAAACGATGTGTTATATCGGGATCTATTGAGAAAGATGGAAGATCATCCGATATCCGAGGGAGAATAAATGCTTCTGTTTGAAGTACCAAAGAATAATTGATTCTTGAACCGATTTGCAGAGAACAACTCTTCTGAGTATTAGCTGATACCGTTCCCGTTACTCCTGAAATACGAGCTAGAGCAGAGCAGGTAGGCCAATTTAACCGTTTTCGTATGATGTCTGAGATAAAAGAACCCTCTGATGCTGGATCGATCAGAGCCCGAACTGTATACATTATGAAGAAGATTCACTATAGCAGTTCCCATTAGCAGCGTCTGAAAACATACATTAAGGTACCGTACAGTAACGTTTTGTAGCGTACCTAGCATGAAAAGTTACACTACGATATGGTACCGTACATGTACACAAACATTAAAAAAATTTTAGCGTTTGTGTACATGTACCCAACGATAATCGTAGCGTACATGTTTGGTACGCAACCACCATTGTAAAGTAACAACCACGTACCCAACCGAAATGGAGGTTGCGTACACCTGAGTGATGTTTATGAAGAGGTTGCGTACACCTGACTGGTGTTTATAAAGAAATATTAAATATGAATGGCATGAGGAAAAATACAAGCATAAAAATAAGAGTGAATATCGTATAAATAAAATATGAAACCATTTATTTATTTTATAAAAAATTAACGAATATATAAAAGATTAACATGTGATAAAATATGTAACAGATTATATATAATACTAAAGAAAATAGAATTTAACAGAAGAAAGCTCAACTTTCATAATTGAAATCCCCATTGACTTTTACTATTAATATATGTTCAAGATTGGTTGCTGACATGCGGTTGCGCTGATCAGATAATATGTATTTCATAGCAGAAAATAAGCGTTCCACGCTTACTCGGGTTGACGGTATTGCCTGTACAATATTAGCAATCTCACTGATGATGGTTTTCTGAGAGTACCAGAATGCTATTATATTTTCATTTAGTGGTAATCTTGATTGCCGCTCATAAGTGGCAAAATCAGCTTCTAAATTGTGTAAATTAGATTAACTCGGAATTTCAGTGGTAGGATCTATCATTTGCAGATCATCGGAAAAAGATTTGGCTGCATGTGGTCCGCTCGGTGATGGAGTTTCCTCTAATATTGAGTGGCTTGTATTGTGTACTGTTGAGTTCATGCGTATATATAACCATAGTATGTAGTTCTTCGCCCTTTGGTTTTGTTCGCAAGTTAAGCATACTTTGATTCGTGGATCCAAGAACACAGCTGCGTAAAACAGTTCATTTTCTAAAAGTTTATCCTTTCTTAACTTCAAGGACTCCTTGAGAAGGGTTTTCATATTGCTATCCGGTAAAGCGTCAATTTGAAATGTTATACCCATAACAATAATGTATAGTTCACTATAGCACAATTGTTCGCTTTGTAACTTAACGGTAGCATTGTAAATAGGTTTAAATAGTCCCAAGAATTCAGTTGCGAAAGACCATTCTCAGATTCAAGAAATAAATCATGATAATCCTTGCTTAGTGTATTTATAATTTCCTTTATTTCCAGGATTCTTTAAATCATTTTATATGTTGAAAATTCCAACGTGTTGCACAATCAATGATAGGTTTTTTGTAGAGTTCACTTCTTAGAAAATTTAAAATCATTTTACTTCTAAGTTTTTTTTTTACCACGAATCGTATCTTATCGACATTGTCTTTTATTGCCGACTGTTTCAGAACATCGTTTACACACAGTTGGAGAGTGTGAGCACCTCAACGAATGCTAGTAATTGTGTTCGATGAGATGTTAAAATCAATTGATTCAATTGTGTCAATAGCTATTCGGAAATCGATATAATCTTCATCTTCTTCGAAATAGAAACTTAAATTTCCTGTTTTGTAACCAAAGTAAGACTCGTCCACTTTTTGCACAACCAGGTAAGCTCTTTAGAAGCTACAATAATTCGACCTGAATTTGAATATCTTTTGGTGACTTTTAATTGGCAATCTTGATGTACAAGACCGGGGGTGTTGACCAGTAGTGGACTGTATTAGCGGGTTAGAACGATGTCTGCGGTGTCGACCCCCTCAGGTTGTAATTGCGGAAAATGATAAGACGGTAGACTTCTTCTAATGTAATGCGGCTGAGCACAAGGGAATTCTTTATATGTAATTGTGTGTGTTCTGCTTAGTAAGGCGGTTAAAGTACAAGTAAGTTAAGAAAGTAATGCTAGAGTCATTGTAGGCATTTTCTTCTTTTTAACTTAAGAGAAACGAATGGAATTCAGCAAGTGAAATGGTAGCCTTTTAAATTGAGTAAAAGCTTTATTGAGAAAAGGCTGCCAGATTGTTAAGAAGTACTTAGATAGTAATTAAAAATAGTAATTCAAAGTAGTAATTCAGTAATTCATGTGTAATCATAAACTAGCTGTTGAACTCGCTTCAACATGGCGCACTCCCTTGCGTTGGCGCAACTTAATATTCACAGGCCCCTGAGATCATCCAGCCGAACACTGTGCTTTGAGCGATTGGCATATTAGATCCAGTTTGAATCAAACCGGCTCGCAGTATTTTAGGAATGTTGTCGTTGGCTAATAATATCTCAATATTTATGGGATTGTAGAAGTGGGGGTCTACTAAATCGTTCAGGTGGTTGTATACGGATTGCAGACGTTTTTCATTGGTGGACTCGGCAAAGGATGTGTTGAGTTGTGGTCGAACTTCTCCAGTCATTTGGATTTTCACCGTGTGGTCATGAAAAGACTGCAAATTGAGGGTGGCGATAGTCTTGCCTGCTCTTTGCGTTATTGGAAGATGGATTCGCTCAACTAGGTTTGTGGAAATTAAGGTTTGTGCAGCACCTGAGTTCATCAGCAACCGACTTTTATCGCACCCTTCAGTTGTAACCACTTTCGCAAGTGCAGTTGGCACGAAGATGTGGCGCTTTGCACGACAGCTCAAACGTTCACTGACGTTGGATCGGTGGCGTTGTGGAGCGGACGAATTAGACGACCTCTGATCTGATTTGTTTTTCTTTGGTTTATTGCGATTTTGCTGATGTTTGTTAGATGACGGTGTAGAGCTAGCACTAGGTGATGATGAGCGTCTGGAGTTGGAGGATTTCTCAGAAGAACGACTGGTTTTGTTAGCATCCATATGAAGCATCGTGTGGTGGTTTTTGTGGCAAACCATACAGGTTTTGCGGCTGGGGCACCATTCACGAGTGTGTGCCGTGCACAAACAATTAAAGCAGAATCCTTTCTGCTGTGCATCGGTTCGTCTTTTTGAAACGGCCATTTTGGAAAATGTGCGACATGATTTTATAAAATGCCTTTCCGCATATGCCAATGCGGCACTTGGGCAAGCTAGAAGTATTGCTAAAAGCAAGATTATGTTAAATGTGAGCAAAGGGCGGAGAACTAACAGTTGGGAAGGATACAGAGCTTTACTAGAGGGCGAACAATGACTCCATTTTGCGTTCGAATTTCTGCAACGCGAATTTTGGAATCTTTACCCGTAAACACTTTCAGTACTCGTCCAAGTCGCCATTCTGTTGGCGGAAGGTTATCATCTTTGATGACAACAAAATCGTCTTTTGCCAAGTCTCGCTGAACTCGTTTCCATTTATATCTTCTTTGGAGTTCTGTAATATATTCGCTTTTCCAGCGCTTGCCGAAATGAAGCTGTATAGTTTTTAGTCTTTTCCACCTATTCATGAGAGACAAGTTGTCTGAGAATTGCTCAGGAATTGCGACAAGAGGTGCTCCGCGTAGCAGGTGACCAGGAGTAAGTGGAACAATTTCCTTAGGATCTTCAGTAAGAGGAGATAGAGGCCGGGAATTTAGAATGCTTTCGATTCTAACCAGTAGTGTCGAAAACTCTTCATAGGTGTATTTCGTATTACCAGCAACTTTCTTCAAATGGGATTTCATGCTCTTAACGGCTGCCTCCCAGAGGCCACCCATATGTGGAGCATGGGGCGGTATGAAATGCCAAGTGAAACCGTGTAAATTGTACTTGGATACTATGCTTTGCTCAGCGGATTGTAGGAACTTTTTGTAGTCCTGAGACAGAGTGCGGCTGGCTAAAACAAAATTGGTGCCGTTGTCTGAAAAGACTTGGTTTGAAAGGCCTCTTCGTCCAACAAATCTACTGAATGTTGCGAGAAATGCTTCAGAAGTCAATTCAGAGCAAACTTCCAAGTAGATAGCACGAGTAGAAATGCAAACAAAAATTGCTGCGTAGCCTTTATGAAGCTTT
Source organism: Musca autumnalis (assembly GCF_047663935.1). Taxonomy (NCBI): domain Eukaryota; kingdom Metazoa; phylum Arthropoda; class Insecta; order Diptera; family Muscidae; genus Musca; species Musca autumnalis. The sequence continues at coordinate 353,512 of NW_027411867.1, forward strand.
GCATTGCGAAGACGAGAAGTTTTAAGGTCAAAGGGACCAGCAGAGACCAGTATTCGTAAAGGGTAAAGAGAATGTGCATCGTTCAGGCGGTAATGCAGACATTATTTGATGTTGCTTGCGGTGTTTATAAATGGTACATTTATGGCATTTGCGGATACAAAGACGAACGGCACTTTTTAGTCGTATTACGAAAAATTCTTGACGTATTGCTCTTAGCATAACTTGATGCTCTGCGTGTAAAAGTAGTTGGTGTATAAAGTCAATGAAGAGTTTGCAAAATAGTGATCTTTCCGGTAAAATTATCGGATGACGTTCATTGTAACTTGCGTCAGTATTGGCGAGGCGGCCGTCTGCTCTGATGATTTTGTTTTCATCTAGAAATGGGTTCAATATGAGCAGTCGACTCTTGGTTGGAATCGGTTGATGTGATTCCAAGGCTTGATATTCCCAAGCATAGTGAGACATTTGGGCCAACCTTATGAATTTGTATTTTACAAATGATATGTCGTGGGCAAGTAAAACCGTTTTTCGCAGGCCGGGTACTCTATGCTTTTTTACACCCGTTTATGAATCGGAATGCATACGCGAATACTCGTAAGGCTCGATTCCAAGAAGAGAAATTTTCTATGAGACTGTCTCCGACAACAACTGCATGGCTTTGGCCAATGGTTAGCAGTTTTGGACAACCATTTTGGTCCATGCCACCACAAGTCACTGGATTTAAGTTCGGCGGCGGTACATCCACGAGTACCCAGATCCGCTGGATTATCAGCAGATGAGACGTGTCTCCAATTAGCATTGTCGACGTTGTCTAGAATTTCCGAAACTTTATTGGCTACAAATGTCTTCCAGTGATAAGGAGGTTTACTGATCCATGCCAGTGTAATAGTGGAATCAGTCAATAAATGTATTTCATGATTCGCAACATTTAGATTTTCGCAAACATTTTTGATCATTTTTGACAACATTGCTGCTCCACACAATTCAAGTCTGGGCAGGCTAACAGTTTTGAGAGGAGATACTTTACTCTTGGAAACAAGCGGGTTTGTATGTGTAACATTTTGTGCATTAGTGGAACGGATGTACAGACATACGCAATATGCTTTCTCCGAAGCATCACAGAATCCATGTATTTGAGTAGTACTTTCGGGAGAATAGTAAATCCAACGAGGAATCTTTATATTTTGTATATCAGAAAAATTCAGTAAAAAAGAGTTCCACCTTTCAAAGGAATGCGGTTTAATTTCCTCATCCCAATTAGTTCCATCCATCCACAATTGGTGCATCAAGACTTTAGCAACTACAATAATTGGAGTTAACCACCCTGCAGGATCGAATAACTTCGCAACTATTGACAAAACTTTTCGTTTTGTTATGGAAACATTTGGTACATCTATATGAGTTACTTTGTAGAAGAAATAGTCTTTCATAGCATTCCATTGAATGCCTAATGTTTTTGTCTCACTAACATCCTCAATGTGCAGAAATTCTTCGTTTAGAAGATCCTCGGGGGGCAAGTTTTGCAGAATTTGCGGATGATTAGATGTTATTTTCTTTAATGGAAAGCCCGCGGAATGAAGCAAGTCCATTTGTGCACCTGATAAGATGTTATCAACGTAAATTTGGCTTTTCAGTATGTCAGACGCGGTTGGATGTGACAATTGACTATCTTCACTAAGTTGAAGTAATGTTCTGATGGCCAAATATGGCGCACAATTTACCCCAAAGGTAACGGTTTGCAAACAGTAATCATGAACTTTCACTGTTGGAGAAGTTCGAAACAAAATTCTTTGGAACTGTTGGTCGTCCTCATGTACAAATATTTGGCGATACATTTTCTGTATGTCGCCATTAAAGACATATTTAAACAATCGCCACTTCAGAACAACATTCATTAAATCATTTTGTAAAGTAGGACCAGTGTAGAGTATGTCGTTCAACTAGAGACCACTTTCGGTTCTATTGGAAGCGTTGAAAACTACTCTGACTTTTGTAGACGTTCTTTCTGGTTTGACCACAGCATGATGTGGCAGGTAGTAGGAAAGGAAGCGGTTGTTATCGACAATTTCTAGACGTGAAGTTTCTTTCATGTGACCTAGCGATACATATTCAGATAAAACTTTGTTATATTCAGTTGCTAAGTCGGAATTTCGTTCTAGGGTCTTTTCCATTCGTAGGAATTGACCCATAGCAGCACGTCTTGAAGCCCCAAGGTACTTATCAGGAGAAAGATTTTGTTTAAAAGGAAGTTTTACAACGTAACGACCATCAGGCCTACGGTTTACAGTTCTTTTGTAAAACTCTTCACACCATATGTCGTCGGCCGACATGGTTTTTTCATTGCAGACATTCTCTAACTCCCAAAATTTTTGTAACTCATGGTTCAGTGGATCAACAGTTGCCGTCCACGAGGCAAAGGAAACTACAGACTGTGATGTGGGCTTGCCACTAATAATCAAACCGAATTCCGTATTTTGGGCCAACAGATTTCCGGAAACATTCTTCTCAAGTCCAGGTTTTATAATTGCTGGTAGTATGTCACTACCGATAAGCAGATCAATGGGTGCGGGTTTGAAGAAGTTAGGGTCAGCTAACTCTAGGGATTTCAAGGTTGTGAAGTCACAAATTGCGGTTGGGGAAGCGGGCATTAGGTGATTCAAATTTGAGATCACAATAGCGGAAGCGGTTACCTTGAAATTGGATTTCGTAGACTTTAATGTCAATTCGCAAATCTTGGTTGAATTTTCCAGAAGAGTTCCACCCAGACCCGAAATCATTGTGTGAGATTTCTTCGTCGGGATGTCAAAACGATTTATGATGCGGCTGGCGACAAACGATTCTTGAGATCCTTGGTCTATAAAAGCTCGGATAGTGAAACAGATACCTTGGTGTTCTATATCCACCAAGGCGGTTGGCAAAACAGATTTTTGGCCAGATTGGGAAAAATGATTCTGAATGTAAGAGTTATTGGCCAGCGCAACGTTAGAAGAGCAAGGTTTCTCATCGTCATAAGTCTCAAGATGATAAGAAGCGGATGCAGATTTCGGACCTTGCAAACGATTGAGAGAATTACCTCCGTCCGAATGTAACAAGGTGTGATGTGCCTGCTTGCATGTTCGGCATAAGTATTTACTTTTACACTTCTTTGAAGTGTGTCCATATGACAAGCAATTGGAACAGATTTTATTGTCAGAAAAAAAATTCCTTTTTTCTTGAAGTGGCCAAGAACGAAATTTAGGGCAAGATCTTAAAGGGTGATCGTCTTGACAAGCTTTGCATGCTTTGTGCGGAGTATCAGTAGCTGTACTGTACGTATTAACTTTTGTATTGGATGTTTTTTCATATCTGAAATTGATTCCATCATATTGAGACGTTTAGAAATAAATTCATCGAGTTGGGGCCAAGACGGCATCTCCCTATTATTTGACAAAGTATTTTCCCATGCTGTCAACGTTTCCTCGGGTAATTTAGAGGAAACCCAATATACTAATATTGGATCCCACGAGATAACAGAGACATTGTAAGTTCTTAGGACAGAGAGGCAATTATTTACAGTGTACTGTAAATTGCGCAACGTTTTACCTTTTTCAGAGCAAACACTATCTATCTCAAAAAATTTCCTTAACTGATGGTTTATTAAAATGCGTTTATTTTCGTAGCGCTGGCGTAAGGCATCCCAGGCTAATTGAAAATTGTCATCAGTTAAAGGAAATCGTTTAACAATAAGGTTTGCTTCGCCCCGAGTTTTGGCTCGCAAGTGAAGCAGTTTTTGAGCGGGAGATAACTTGGGGTGTTTAATGTAGATAGCTGAAAATATGTCGCGGAAACTAGGCCACTTTTCGTAACCTCCGCTGAACATTTCAGTATCACATGGCGGTAATTTAAGAGCGTAACTGGTATCATTAGAGACGACCCTGTCAACAGTGACTCTTGAGTCGGACGCAAGCTTTTGGTTTTCAATTTGGAGGAGGTCAAGAATCGAAGCCTTGCACTCCTTGTAGGCTTTACAGGACTTGGCAAACTTTGAATGAATGGACTCTCTCGTATTTTCTGCTAAGGTGGAAGTCTCAGAAGTCATTTCATTTTCGTACACTTGTACAAGTTGGTGCCACCGCCTTTCAAGTTCATCTAATTCGACCTGCAGGCTAGAGGAAGTATGTTCCTCGACAGGGGTTTGTTTAAAATTGGCGCAGAACGTTTCCACTTGGCCGGAAAAGAAAATGAATTTCTGAGGGGCCTTGTCGCCACTATTATCATTACTAGTCGACATTTTGTTTAATTAGTTATAGGTTTTTTATCAATAACTAACTTTGACTTTCTTGAACCGTTAGTAAGCTGTTTTAATTTTCACAGAATGGGCCTTTATTAATATTCGAAACAAATATTAATGCAAATATTTTAGTTTGAATCAAATCCCAAATTCAAGTAGTAAAAAAAAGTATACCTCTAAATCCTTCTAAAAATATTTCTTCAATTTAATTGACTAGATGAAATATCCAGAGTATGTGAGGTTGGAAACGATTAACGATTAAGACCGACCGTTCTTCAAGTTAAAAAAAAAACAAACCTTGTAAAACCGAAGTATGGTATTTGGAAATAGCTTTAAGAGATTTGGCTGTACGGGTTTTTCAATATCCAGAAAAGACTTTATAGTATCCAATTTGGAATCAAGTGTGCACAATGTCAAATTGATTAAATGCAGCAAAACAGAAAAATTTATTTTTTTGTTAATTAGTACCTAAACCAGCTGAAACTTTCCCAATAACTCAAACTTCTGCAACAATAGATGTGTGTGTAGTGGCAAAGGTTGATAACAAATGGCAAAACGAGAATATAATTTTTTGGTGTCACCCAGATTTCAAACAATAACTGAATATTTTTTTTCCAAATAACCAAGCTTACCCTACAAAGGGATATCCAACTTGCGATCCTGAGTATCAATCAAATGGCTACTTGCTACGAAAGTGTCGAGTACATCAATTTAGAAAACAATGTAATTTTGTCAGCTGCAGAGCAAATCGAAAATTATCCGATATTGCACCAGGCGCTATGTAACCTTTTAATGTTGTTTGAATATTCAAAAGTGTTTCTATTTGTATTGGTTTTCCCACGGGAATTTTTAAGAATGTCGAAAATTTGGATGAAACAAATACCAAAAGTAACAAGATTACCTCAACTATGGGCTATCTCGTCGGTTGTAACAAGCGAAATTTGGTTTGAAAGACAGAAAAAAATCGTTGTACTTACAACTAGCTCCTTTGTAGATATGTTTGTGTAAGTGTTCTCCAATATTCCAAAAACTGATGATTGCCAATATTTGTTTATAACTGCAGCAACAAATTCAATGAGGATCGCGTTAGAAGGGAAAGAACAAAACAATTGTTAAGGCAGTTGTTTTTTATAGAGATATTACATAGATACTTATTCCTCTCTTAAGGTACCGATATATCCCTTAAGATGTCAAATCCTGTTGTACTCGTTTTTCCTCCAGGCGTGTCAAAATTTGCAACAAAAGGCAATATCAACATCGACGACAAGGCAACAACAATCAACAACGTTTTGTATTTTCTTTTTAAAATGAGGTATTAAGTATAGCCAAGAATTGGAATGGTGTATTAATCTTCTCCCAGACAAATGTAAAAACCACAGATGATCTCCAAATATTTCGCACAAACCTGTGTTCCAGCACTTGTAAATATAGGTTGATTACAATTAACCTTGTAAATTGTAAACAATGGTATTAACCCGTTGAAAATTTTACACTTCGCACCAGGGGCTGAGTTGCAATAAAGATTGTATCCAATTGGTATCGTGTAAAAATGCAGAAAGATTTTCACTATTTGTGGTTTTGTTTTTAACGAGATGTAAACCTGGCTTAATTTGGTTAAAAACACCATTAGCACTTAATGATTAAATACGTTGTAGCCCACTGTTTGACGAATATTTTTTTTCAATAGATTTTCCAAATCCAGTTAAATGTAAATGAAATATAATTTTGCACACAAAAATATTTTCGGTCGAAACAGGGTTTATATGAGATCTTTTGCCAGGGTTAATCACCTTTATTTATCTGCATAGACAATAGAATAGAGAATTTTAACCTACCAGATTAATTGAAACCAGAAAGGTGTAAACGTGCGTTTAGTGTCTTTGAAAATGTTGCAATTTTTAATTCTTTTTTGTGTTAAAAAACTGCCCGGCCGACGTATGGCACTGTTGCTGATATTGTTGTTGAATTCTTTGCGTTGTTTTCTTTTCCAATTTAGCTTTCAATTTCACACACCCTCCTTCTTTCCATATATTTCTTTTTGGTTTCTTTTTCCAAATTACAATTCCATCCACTTTGTTTCGTATTAAAATTTGTTTGCTTTTTGTTTTTGTTGTAATTTACCGGTATTCTGTGTATAGAGCAATATTAATATTCGCACATTTTTTTAACATAAAATTTTTCAGCGATTTACCTTTTTTGTTTGGCAATTTTTAGCACTGACGTTTTCGTTGTTTCGATATTTTTAGTTTGACCAAAAACCTTTAAAATTTATTCCTTTTGTATGTTTAGTTTCCTCATGTTAGTTTCATCCAATAAAGCACAATTATTTATGTACGTTTTCCTCAGTATGATTTTATACTTTTTTATTTATTTCCAAACAGATTTAACCAAAATATTAACGACCGCAAATTTCCTTATCGGTACGCAATTTGTTTACTTTGATGCGTTCTCTACCACAGTAAATTAGAAATGATTTTTGTTGATAATTTCTTCTATTGTTATTATTCTAAATCTCTTGTCAACCTTCTGTTTGGTGTGAGGTGGTCGGTGTCTGTGATACACACACTTACAAACCACACAAGAGACGATTGAGCGTAAGATGCTTAACAGCCGACGCACAGAGGACGAAATCATTGATCTAGCGGCGTGAAAGTCAAAAAATCAAAGTATAAAATTGCGAAATGTTTTCCATTATATCGAATACAGACACTCTGCTGACTAAGATTTTGTTTTTACTTTTTTGTTGTTGTAAATATTCACTCAGTTATTCAGTGTCAAGTGCAAGAAATTTTGACGGATCAGATTCTAATAAAATTGTTGCTAAAAACCTGACCTCATATTTGTTTAATTGTTAAATATATTCGTAATAAAACTAAACAAAGTTTATTTTTTATTGATAGGGGAGGGTTTAAGTTAAATTAAAATAAAATGTTTGGGGCCTGAAGTTACATAGTTATAAAGCAATAAATTTTCAAAAATTATTATTTTTTGTATGTTTTTAGTGCAATACACTTTTGTTGGATGGAGCGTAACTACAAAGGTCCACCGAGGTTCGGTCCAGTTATTTTTTTAATAATTAAATTGGACTCCCTAGATTCCGAATAACCAAAATTTAGCTGCAAATAGCTGCAAATCTTGCTGATAAATGCTCTTGAAAAATTGCTAAAATCCTCAAAATACCCTAAATCTGTCGGTACGGTTATATGGGGGCTTTGTCAAAATGTAGGCCTATGTTCGCAATTTTTGGTGGAGAATTTTTGTGTCCACTGGGAACCCCAAATACCAAATTACACCTAATTTGGTAGGAAAATGTAGCTTTAAATCCCCAAACTACTGAAAGTCGGGAGGTACCTTAAAAGGGGCCTATACCCAAACGTGGACCTATGTCCACAATTTTTAGTGGAAAGTTTTAGTGATCACTAGGAACCCTAAGTACCAAATTACAACTAATTTGGAAGGAAAAGGTGGCTTAAGTCCTCAAAATATCGAATATCAGGAGGTACCGTTATATGGGGGCTGTACCAAAATATTTGCCTATGTTGTTCATATTTAGTCCATAATTACACACAGACACAGATTGAGTTTGTGCAAAATTTCAGAAAGATATCTTCATTCGTTTCCAAGTTATTAATTTCGCGCCGCTAGATCAGTGGTTTCGACCACTGGGCGACGTCGTCGTTGGCAATGTTATGTAAGTTGAGTGGAGATGGTTTGGCTGCCTGACAACGTGTTGTTGTGACGGTTGCCTATAGTTAAGAGCGTAGATTTTGTTGAAATGAACCAAGTAATGACGCCAAATATAAACAGTTGATGGTGTTGATGACGAATATTAAAATATAAAGAGAATGGTTCGATGATTTGACGAACAAACTTCTGAGTTCTTTACAGACAAAGAGAATGCATGTAAGTATGTGGCGCGTTTTGTAGTGTCCTAATACCAATGGCGAGCAAAATGTTAAAATAGAGTATTTAAAATTTTTCCCCATATTAGTATTGGACAAACCCAAAGAGAAATTGAAAGTTTTTATAAATTTAGGGAGATTTTGTGACCAAAGTGTGGTTGCTAATTATCGCAGCTCTGGTTTTTTTTTTACTTTTCCTTGATTTCGGGTTTGTATTGTCAATGTTGTTGTTTAATGACAACAAAGAGTAATTCTTTGATTTCTTTTTGTTGACAGCTGTAGGTGAAGAGAAAATTGCAGCATAAAAGGGCAACGACCTACAAGACGGACACCAAAGATCAAACCACCTAATTTGACGAGTAGCGAAATTATCGATGGCGCTAAGAAAAGACAAAACCAACAACTTCTAATGGCTGTTTTGTACCTTTGTCGTAATGCAGATAATTTTTTTTTTTGTAAAATAATGTTGTGTTATATGCGGATAGAATATGTCTTCTATTTTTTGCGGGATGCTTGTAGCGTTGTAAGCGGGTAGAATAGTTCTATTATTTTTCGAGAAATTTTTTGTACAATGTACATATGCGGGTAGAAAATTTCTTTTCTTTGTACTCTTTAAGAAGAGATTTGTAATGCGGTTGTTGTTAACGACTTGGACTTTCGTGATTACTTGAAACAAGAGTTTGAATTTAGATTTTAAATTCAAACTACTGAACTTCACCAACAAATTAAAAAGACAGAAAACCCTATTTGCTCACAGTTTAACAAATCTTATATGCTGTTTATATTAGAACTTTTTGCAGGGTTAACCTTCTTTATAAGGATTTGATTGAAATATAAGCAATGGAATTGACATTTAAAACCCAGTCGGTTTGTTAAATCCGGTTATATATAAACGGGGTATTACATACATCTTATCCATGTCCATCGAGAATTAGTTTCCAAAGGTACTATGTATTTAGCGGCGGATCTAATTCAAAAAAATCTTCCTTCACTTCTTTCACGGCTCGAGTGGACCATGTACAAGACCGGGGGTGTTGACCAGTAGTGGACTGTATTAGCGGGTTAGAACGATGTCTGCGGTGTCAACCCCCTCAGGTTGTAATTGCGGAAAATGATAAGACGGTAGATTTCTTCTAATGTAATGCGGCTGAGCACAAGGGAATTCTTTATTTGTAATTGTGTGTGTTCTGCTTAGTAAGGCGGTTAAAGTACAAGTAAGTTAAGAAAGTAATGCTAGAGCCATAGTAGGCATTTTCTTCTTTTTAACTTAAGAGAAACGAATGGAATTCAGCAAGTGAAATGGTAGCCTTTTAAATTGAGTAAAAGCTTTATTGAGAAAAGGCTACCAGATCGTTAATAAGTACTTAGATAGTAATTAAAAATAGTAATTCAAAGTAGTAATTCAGTAATTCATGTGTAATCTTAAACTAGCTGTTGAACTCGCTTCAACACTTGGAGTTGTCTCCAAAGATATTAAGGAATTTTATTCGACGGAGACTAGTTTTTGTGCTTTTTAATCTTCTCTTGAAGTGGAGTCCGTATTAGGAGATATACAGTCCACATTCCTAAATAAATTCATACCATTTGGATCAATCTGAAGAAAATGATTCGACATCTGCTCAAGGCTCAAATGCATCTACTTCAGTCACAAAACCATCTCTGAAACACCAAACCTTTCTTTTCGATTGCGATCATGCAATCAGTTTTTGTAGTAAGTTTGAAAAAACTGACATCACCGATCAAACTGATTCCGTTCTTCAGATAAAATTAGAAGACCTGGAAAATCTTATGATCTCTCTTGAATACGAGAAACTTTAAAGAAAACGCAAAGGTAAATTTTGAAGTTTGTTCCGAAGCTTATTATGGGACTCGTGCTCAAATCTTGGATGCTCTCCGAATTTCTGGACTTCAAAATGTTCCAGTCGTGACATCAAGACGAAGTTCTTTGCCACAACATCAAACCCAAGTGTCTCAAAATTCTTCCGAATGTCTCATACAAGTACCCAACTGTGATACAGAGGTCTTTCATGGCGGTTATGAAGAATGGCCCGCATTTCGCGACATGTTCACAGCCGTCTACATAGATCATGCCACACTCACTCGAGTACAGAAACTGTATTACTTGAGAAGTAAGACTAATGGCAGTGCAGAAACAATTGTAAAAAGGTTCCCACTGTGTAACGATAATTTCGAATTGGAATGGAACGCATTAAAAGCACGCTTTGAAAATAAACGTGTATTGATTGATAACCAACTCAAAGTATTATTTAACATACACACAGCAGCCGACGAAACAAGTGACTCCCTACAAAATATCCATTCAACTGTAAACGACTGCTAAAGCACATTAAAGACACTTCAAATAGACACTAAAACTTGGGATCCCATTTTAATTTACTTAATCTCCACTAAACTTCCTGACGAGATACTTGCCCTTTGGGAACAGTCACTTTAAACCCACAAGGATTTACCAAGCTGGTCACAAATAGAAGAATTTCTTAGAAATCGTTTCGAAATTGTATAGCGTATATCAACCATTAGAGGTACAAAAGACGAGATGAGTGGACGTAATGCCTCCACACATCATAGCAAAAATAAAATACAAACATATTCTTCTTTTAAAAAACTTAACCCAGTTGTTCTATGCGTAAAAAAGATCACCATATAAGGGTGTGCCATGATTTTCGCAAATTTAATCCGCAACAACGCATTGACTTCGTTTTTAAAAATAAGTTATGCAACAATTACTTGTCCAATTCTTATTTAAAAACCCAATGTAAAATTAAGTACACATGTATTTCGTGAAGAAAGCCTCATCATTCCTTGTTACATTTTTAAAAGAGAAATATACCAAACAATTACGAAGAAGGAAATGCAAACAAAAATGTTTCCAATACCTCTCAATTTTTTAAAGAAGAAAATTCTAATAATGTGGAATTGCATGAGAATTCTTGTGCAACACCGAAAACGCATGATTCACAATTTCAAGCCAACGTTTTGAATAGCAATGAAACAAATCTATTACGTACTGCTCTTGTTGATATTGAACATTCCGGTGAAATTTTCACAATTAGAGCGTTGATTGACCCAGGCTCTCAAAAGTAATTTCTTAGTGAAAAGATAAGAAGTCGGCTGCAACTACTGTATATTTGCAGCAGTCATAATCTCATAACGAAATTGAAAAATGGCTAATCTTGTATTATTAGTATTTTTCCTTTAGAAATATCATCTCATTCGAAATTATCAGGATTGACTATGAACTTCTTATGAATTGTAGTTTGTACTTAGGTTTCGTCGTTCTAGTCGTTGAACAAAAGACAGGATTACCTTGTGCTTCGGTTGATGGTTGAATTCAAAGAGAGACTTTATTCAGTAAAAAACTTAACAACTAACATTGACAGATGACGTATGTTGTTTTTCGGCAAATTCAAAAATTGATTAAAACGACATCTCTATTTCATTTTCCTAGATTTAGCTATAAAAATAATGGAACTGATTTCATATTAACATTCCGGGGCGCCTTGATGGGTCCCATCAAAGAAAATTATCAGATATATAACATGATATGTAATATTAAATGCAAACAAATCCATTGAACAAAGTAAAATATATGTAAATAGTAGTGAATTTTACATTAAACGTATTCTTTATTGAGAGAATGAGCCAGAGACCAACCATCCAAAAATCGAGTTCTGTACCATTGGTATTCCTTCAAGACCCGGCATAGTTCCGCTTAGTATGATTTTAGGGTATAAATCTGCTCCAATAACCATTTGTATGCCAAGATATTCGTAGAAGGTGGGATCCGCTAAAATAATGTTGACAAATTTATCCTTTAACGAAGAGGGAAGAGATTTGCTTGGTGTTAACATCGATATTCTGTTATCTACACGTAGACATGCTGTTAACTTTACAGATTTGTTACTATGAGCTCGAATACAGATTTGTGCCATATTTGAGTTGTCTATGACCGTGGTTGCAATTTGATGTTTATCGATGAACGATTTGGCGATACGACTTATGGTGGAACCAGTGTCAATAAGTGTTCGAATTTCATAAGTTCTTCCTTTATGGGATACATTAACAATGGCTGTCGGTAATACCGTGATTCGTTGGTAAGGACTATTGTCAATGGCGTGGGATATATTTTCATGCAAAAGAGTATGATGGCGACGTTTACAAATATGACATCCAGACTTGCTGAAACAGGTTGACTGCGAGTGTTTATGGGCTAAACAATTTCTGCAATATTTGAATCGTTCAACTGTTTGTTTCCTTTCACCTATACTCATGGCTAGAAATTGTTTGCACGTTTTCAGTGTATGAACCATTTTGCAAACCTTGCATGAATATAGTTTCCTTTTTTGTTTTTTGTTTTTTCAAAATAGTCTGGCTTAATCCCATTGTTGTTGTTTTAATATTTTAAAACAACTATTTTATTAGTGGAAAAGATTTGGCATTGTTCGCCAAGGGGTAAGGCAGGGAAAACTATAGTTTCGATCCACGCCACTGGATCTCATCAGTTCCCTTGTTTCTTGTTTGTGGATATTCTCCACCGAAGTTATTTTTCAATAACTTCTTCAAAAAGAAACTTTTTATACCCAAACATCAATCGTCAGCTCGAAGTATAAAGGTAAGCAAAGAAAAAAGTTCAATGAGAAGTTTTTCCTTGGCAACCTCATACAGCTCCGACGAAAGTGTCTGGGAAACAATTCAAACCTCTTCCACTTGTATGTGTCGTCGAATTTTGACGAATGCACACACCAAAATTTGGTTGGTCTGCTTTACAGCAAAAACAACACACGTCGTGCCAGTGTCTTCAATTTGAAGCATTGTGGCGTTGTTGTTTTAATATTTTAAAACAACAAACGCGAACAATGCCAAATCTTTTCCACTAATAAAATAGTTGTTTTAAAATATTAAAACAACAACAATGGGATTAAGCCAGACTATTTTGAAAAAACAAAATTGCAAACGCTATCCCAATAAAAAGAAAACGCCACAATGCTTTCCTTTTTTGTTGAAAAATCTTATTAGTTGGAGATGTGCGATTTTTTATGATTCGTGGCATTCTGTAAGAAATATAATTTTAGTAAGAAAATGTTGATCCTGAACTATTGTGTAGGAAGCAAAATTAGTTTGACAACTGGACGTGTGATAGTTCCCTTTTGTGTATATACGTCTGCGACCCGAACGTGGTTATCTGTACCTGGATGTAAACGAACAACGCGCCCTATTCTCCATTCGTTAGGACTTAAATTTTCATCTTTGATTACGACAATGGAATCAATATCAATATTTTTCTCAGGATTTTTCCATTTATTACGTTTATGGAGCTCCTTTAAACATTCCATTTTCCATCTTTGCCAAAAATGGTGTTGTAGGACATTTACACGTTGCCAACTATTTATGATGGATTCAGGGTTAGTTTCAACAGAAGGTTCAGGTAACGAAAGGATAGGACATCCTATCAATAAGTGACCAGGAGTAAGAGGGTTTAGATCAGAAGGATCTTCAGAGATTGGCGATATCGGACGTGAATTGAGGCAGGACTCTATTTTCGATAAAAGTGTGGAGAATTCCTCGAATGTAAATTTGAAGGAACCGCACTTCTTTTTGAAATGAGTCTTAAAACTCTTAACCCCAGCTTCCCAGAGACCACCCATGTGTGGAGCTCCGGGTGGAATGAAGTGCCACGACAAATTTCGAGGGAGTCATTGGGAAGTAGTATCGGAACGGGAAGCAGATAAAAAGTTCTTGGCAATGGTTTTAGAGGCTCCGACGAAATTTGTTCCGTTATCGGAATAAACGTTTAAAGGACATCCTCTTCTGGAAATGAATCGTTGGAACGCAGCAAGAAAAGCTGATGCGGTCAATGAGGATACAGCTTCCAAATGGATAGCTTTCGTTGCAAAACAGATAAAAATGCAGGCATATCCCCTCGTGAATTTGGTACCACGACCGCTAAATGCTTTAAGGTCAAAGGGGCCTGCAAAATCTATACCCGTGGAATGAAATGGACGATTGAGGGTTGTCCTTTCTGGAGGCAATGCTGCCATGAGTTGTTCTTGAACCTTTTTCTTATGGATAATGCACGTTTTACAGTTATGAAGAGTAGTTTTTATTAGGTTCTTTAATCTAGGGATCCAGAATTGCATACGAATAAGGTTCAGGACTTGCTGGTTACCACCATGTATGGATAACAAGTGAGTGAATTGAACTAACAATCGACTGAGTTGACAGTTGTAGGGGAGGATGATGGGGTGTCGTTCATCGTATTTTAAGGATGGCGAATACGAGAGTCGACCAAGGGAGCGAATTAGACCGTTTTTGTCAATAAACGGATTAAGATTTAGAATTGATGAAGATTTCGGAATCATTTCGTTTTCGATTTTTGCTTTAAATATTTCTGGAAAATGTCGTTTTTGAGTTAGAGATATTAAGCGATTTCGAGTGAAAATTGCCTCTGTAGATGTTAAAAGTGTAGACGAATGACGAAAGGACTCTTTGTGTCTTGGGTGAGTTCTATGATTGAAACGAAAAACATAACATATTACCTTGATAGCCGATTTCGAATTTTCCATTTTTTTTTAATTCTGGACTGTAATAAGGCGATAGCCGTTACGTACCAAAAAAAAAAAAAAATTCGAAAATGAAAACAAATCTTATGTTAACGAGGAGAAACCAATAGGAAAGACGGAGTGAAACCGATAGGAAATACATCCTGGTGAGAATAATAAAGTATTCGCGGTTTTTGGTTGTCTGGTGGGGCAGTCGTTTAAACGTAATTAATTCGAATGATGGGGAGAAGAGGACATTGGACCAGTTAGGATTCATCCGAATACCGTATTTTGTGCAAGACGTGAACCGAGTATATTTTGGTGAATTCCGTCTAGAAGAATTTTTGGGTATAAATTAGATCCAATCAACAGATCTACGGGTCTACTATCAAAAAAGTGTGGATCAGCTAACCGAATGTTTGGTAAACGATGTGTTATATCGGGATCTATTGAGAAAGATGGAAGATCATCCGATATCCGAGGGAGAATAAATGCTTCTGTTTGAAGTACCAAAGAATAATTGATTCTTGAACCGAATTGCAGAGAACAACTCTTCTGAGTATTAGCTGATACCGTTCCCGTTACTCCTGAAATACGAGCTAGAGCAGAGCAGGTAGGCCAATTTAACCGTTTTCGTATGATGTCTGAGATAAAAGAACCCTCTGATGCTGGATCGATCAGAGCCCGAACTGTATACATTATGAAGAAGATTCACTATAGCAGTTCCCATTAGCAGCGTTTGAAAACATACATTAAGGTACCGTACAGTAACGTTTTGTAGCGTACCTAGCATGAAAAGTTACACTACGATATGGTACCGTACATGTACACAAACATTAAAAAAATTTTAGCGTTTGTGTACATGTACCCAACGATAATCGTAGCGTACATGTTTGGTACGCAACCACCATTGTAAAGTAACAACCACGTACCCAACCGAAATGGAGGTTGCGTACACCTGAGTGATGTTTATGAAGAGGTTGCGTACACATGACTGATGTTTATAAAGAAATATTAAATATGAATGGCATGAGGAAAAATACAAGCATAAAAATAAGAGTGAATATCGTATAAATAAAATATGAAACCATTTATTTATTTTATAAAAAATTAACGAATATATAAAAGATTAACATGTGATAAAATATGTAACAGATTATATATAATACTAAAGAAAATAGAATTTAACAGAAGAAAGCTCAACTTTCATAATTGAAATCCCCATTGACTTTTACTATTAATATATGTTCAAGATTGGTTGCTGACATGCGGTTGCGCTGATCAGATAATATGTATTTCATAGCAGAAAATAAGCGTTCCACGCTTACTCGGGTTGACGGTATTGCCTGTACAATATTAGCAATCTCACTGATGATGGTTTTCTGAGAGTACCAGAATGCTATTATATTTTCATTTAGTGGTAATCTTGATTGCCGCTCATAAGTGGCAAAATCAGCTTCTAAATTGTGTAAATTAGATTAACTCGGAATTTCAGTGGTAGGATCTATCATTTGCAGATCATCGGTAAAAGATTTGGCTGCATGTGGTCCGCTCGGTGATGGAGTTTCCTCTAATATTGAGTGGCTTGTATTGTGTACTGTTGAGTTCATGCGTATATATATAGTCCGGTCAAAATAGACATTGAAATAGCAAAAATTCCCACAAAGCTGAATTTTGGTGGAGAGCTAGGGTTTGCCATTAGAAGCAACGTCCTAAAAGTCCCCATCGATCCCATGTGTGCAAAAAAAATTATTCGGGGTCAAAGGTCAAAATTTAAGGGTTTTTAGGTTTTCGGATTTATTTTTTGAAAACGGTTGATCGAATCAGAAAGTGACTAAAGTAAATATTGTAGACAGAAAAATTATCTACAAGTTTGACCCTTATAAATTTTTTCTTAGAAGGAACCATTCTTGAGATACAGCTGTTCTAAAAAACACATGATTTTTATGCATTTATAAGGGAAATTTGCACATATTCAGACGAACCGGCTAAAATAAGCGAAGTAATCGGGTCTGTCCCCCCAAAAAATATATATTTTCTTGAAGAGCGAAATTATAGCTATCTTCTAAAAAAAAATCCAACAAAATCGGAGTGTGTTTAGTAGAGTTATTCAATGTTAGAGTCATTTTACGCAAAAATTACCCATTTAACCCACATGTGTAATCGAAAGCCCAACGGGAACGACCCCAACGAAAACTCTCCGATTTTTTTTCACGTTTTGTCCAAAGGTAGGGTTTGTTGCGCTGATTACGGAAATGTATAATTTTCAACGGTTGCGGATCCCGTTCGCCGGTTATTAGACCCGAAGGGCCAAATATAAAAACCGGGTTAGACCCGGTTCTACTGAACCGATTACTGCAAACTGGATATCATGTGAAAGCTTACGGAAGTATCTAACACACAGTGTCGTTACTTTAAGCGGTTCGCCTCATAATGTACTTACGCGGCTAATTTTTTGTTTGACCTTTAAATCGAGATATCTCGAAAATGGTAAGTCTTTTTTAAGAATCATAAAGACCAATCTTGTAGACAATTATTGAATCTACAACTTTTACTTTAGCGGGCTTTTGCTACGTATTACCGTTTTTGAGAAAAACTAAAAAAAACTGAATAATGCCTCCAAAAATGACCTTTGACCCCGAATAACTTGTTTTGCACACATGGGATCGATGGGGACTTTTAGGACGTTGCTTCTAATGACCAACCCTAGCTCTCCACCAAAATTCAGCTTTGTGGGAATTTTTGCTATTTCCCCCTTATACGCATGTCTATTTTGACCGGACTATATAACCATAGTATGTAGTTCTTCGCCCTTTGGTTTTGTTCGCAAGTTAAGCATACTTTGATTCGTGGATCCAAGAACACAGCTGCGTTAAACAGTTCATTTTCTAAAAGTTTATCCTTTCTTAACTTCAAGGACTCCTTGAGAAGGGTTTTCATATTGCTATCCGGTAAAGCGTCAATTTGAAATGTTATATCCATAACAATAATGTATAGCTCACTATAGCACAATTGTTCGCTTTGTAACTTAACGGTAGCATTGTAAATAGGTTTAAATAGTCCCAAGAATTCAGTTGCGAAAGACCATTCTCAGATTCAAGAAATAAATCATGATAATCCTTGCTTAGTGTATTTATAATTTCCTTTATTTCCAGGATTCTTTAAATCATTTTATATGTTGAAAATTCCAACGTGTTGCACAATCAATGATAGGTTTTTTGTAGAGTTCACTTCTTAGAAAATTTAAAATCATTTTACTTCTAAGTTTTTTTTTACCACGAATCGTATCTTATCGACATTGTCTTTTATTGCCGACTGTTTCAGAACATCGTTTACACACAGTTGGAGAGTGTGAGCACCACAACGAATGCTAGTAATTGTGTTCGATGAGATGTTAAAATCAATTGATTCAATTGATTCAATTGTGTCAATAGCTATTCGGAAATCGATATAATCTTCATCTTCTTCGAAATAGAAACTTAAATTTCCTGTTTTGTAACCAAAGTAAGACTCGTCCATTTTGCACAACCGGGTAAGCTCTTTAAAAGCTCCAATAATTCGACCTGAATTTGAATATCTTTTGGTGACTTTTAATTGGCAATCTTGGAGTTGTCTCCAAATATATTAAGGAATTTTATTCGACGGAGACCAGTTTTGGTGCTTTTTAATCTTCTCTTGAAGTGGAATCCGTATTAGGAGATATACAGTCCACATTCCTAAATAAATTCATACCATTTGGATCAATCTGAAGAAAATGATTCGACATCTGCTCAAGGCTCAAATGCATCTACTTCAGTCACAAACCTATCTCTGAAACACCAAACCTTTCTTTTCGATTGCGATCATGCAATCAGTTTTTGTAGTAAGTTTGAAAAAACTGACATCACCGATCAAACTGATTCCGTTCTTCAGATAAAATTAGAAGACCTGGAAAATCTTATGATCTCTCCTGAGTATGATCTCTCTTGAATACAAGAGACTTTAAAGAAAACGCAAAGGTAAATTTTGAAGTTTGTTCCGAAGCTTATTATGGGACTCGTGCTCAAATCTTGGATGCTCTCCGAATTTCTGGACTTCAAAATGTTCCAGTCGTGACATCAAGACGAAGTTCTTTGCCACAACATCAAACCCAAGTGTCTAAAAATTCTTCCGAATGACTCATAAAAGTACCCACCTGTGATACAGAGGTCTTTCATGGCGGTTATGAAGAATGGCCCGCATTTCGTGACATGTTCACAGCCGTCTACATAGATCATGCCACACTCACTCGAGCACAGAAACTGTATTACTTGAGAAGTAAGACTAAAGGCAGTGCAGGAACAATTGTAAAAAGGTTCCCACTGTGTAACGATAAATTCGAATTGGAATGGAACGCATTAAAAGCACGCTTTGAAAATAAACGTGTATTGATTGATAACCAACTCAAAGTATTATTTAACATACCCACAGCAGCCGACGAAACAAGTGACTCCCTACAAAATATCCATTCAACTGTAAACGACTGCTAAAGCACATTAAAGACACTAAAACTTGGGATCCCATTTTAATTTACTTAATCTCCACTAAACTTCCTGACGAGACACTTGCCCTTTGGGAACAGTCACTTTAAACCCACAAGGATTTACCAAGCTGGTCACAAATAGAAGAATTTCTTAGAAATCGTTTCGAAATTGTATAGCGTATATCAACCATTAGAGGTACAAAAGACGAGATGAGTGGACGTAATGCCTCCACACATCATAGCAAAAATAAAATACAAACATATTCTTCTTTTAAAAAACTTAACCCAGTTGTTCTATGCGTAAAAAAGATCACCATATAAGGGTGTGCCATGATTTTCGCAAATTTAATCCGCAACAACGCATTGACTTCGTTTTTAAAAATAAGTTATGCAACAATTACTTGTCCAATTCTTATTTAAAAACCCAATGTAAAATTAAGTACACATGTATTTCGTGAAGAAAGCCTCATCATTCCTTGTTACATCTTTAAAAGAGAAATATACCAAACAATTACGAAGAAGGAAATGCAAACAAAAATGTTTCCAATACCTCTCAATTTTTTAAAGAAGAAAATTCCAATAATGTGGAATTGCATGAGAATTCTTGTGCAACACCGAAATCGCATGATTCACAATTTCAAGCCAACGTTTTGAATAGCAATGAAACAAATCTATTACGTACTGCTCTTGTTGATATTGAACATTCCGGTGAAATTTTCACAATTAGAGCGTTGATTGACCCAGGCTCTCAAAAGTAATTTCTTAGTGAAAAGATAAGAAGTCGGCTGCAACTACTGTATATTTGCAGCAGTCATAATCTCATAACGAAATTGAAAAATGGCTAATCTTGTATTATTAGTATTTTTCCTTTAGAAATATCATCTCATTCGAAATTATCAGGATTGACTATGAACTTCTTATGAATTGTAGTTTGTACTTAGGTTTCGTCGTTCTAGTCGTTGAACAAAAGACAGGATTACCTTGTGCTTCGGTTGATGGTTGAATTCAAAGAGAGACTTTATTCAGTAAAAAACTTAACAACTAACATTGACAGATGACGTATGTTGTTTTTCGGCAAATTCAAAAATTGATTAAAACGACATCTCTATTTCATTTTCCTAGATTTAGCTATAAAAATAATGGAACTGATTTCATATTAACGTTCCGGGGCGCCTTGATGGGTCCCATCAAAGAAAATTATCAGATATATAACATGATATGTAATATTAAATGCAAACAAATCCATTGAACAAAGTAAAATATATGTAAATGGTAGTGAATTTTACATTAAACGTCTTCTTTATTGAGAGAATGAGCCAGAGACCAACCATCCAAAAATCGAGTTCTGTACCATTGGTATTCCTTCAAGACCCGGCATAGTTCCGCTTAGTATGATTTTAGGGTATAAATCTGCTCCAATAACCATTTGTATGCCACGACATTCGTAGAAGGTGGGATCCGCTAAAATAATGTTGACAATTTTATCCTTTAACGAAGAGGGAAGAGATTTGCTTGGTGTTAACATCGATATTCTGTTATCTACACGTAGACATGCTGTTAACTTTACAGATTTGTTACTATGAGCTCGAATACAGATTTGTGCCATATTTGAGTTGTCTATGACAGTGGTTGCAATTTGATGTTTATCGATGAACGGTTTGGCGATACGACTTATGGTGGAACCAGTGTCAATAAGTGTTCGAATTTCATAAGTTCTTCCTTTATGGGATACATTAACGATGGCTGTCGGTAATACCGTGATTCGTTGGTAAGGACTATTGTCAATGGCGTGGGATATATTTTCATGCAAAAGAGTATGATGGCGTTTACAAATGTGACATCCAGACTTGCTGAAACAGGTTGACTGCGAGTGTTTATGGGCTAAACAATTTCTGCAATATTTGAATCGTTCAACTGTTTGTTTCCTTTCACATATACTCATGGCTAGAAATTGTTTGCACGTTTTCAGTGTATGAACCATTTTGCAAACCTTGCATGAATATAGTTTCCTTTTTTGTTGAAAAATCTTATTAGTTGGAGATGTGCGATTTTTTATGATTCGGGGCATTCTGTAAGAAATATAATTTTAGTAAGAAAATGTTGATCCTGAACTATTGTGTAGGAAGCAAAATTAGTTTGACAACTGGACGTGTGATAGTTCTCTTTTGTGTATATACGTCTGCGACCCGAACGTGGTTATCTGTACCTGGATGTAAACGAACAACGTGCCCTATTCTCCATTCGTTAGGACTTAAATTTTCATCTTTGATTACGACAATGGCATCAATATCAATATTTTTCTCAGGATTTTTCCATTTATTACGTTTATGGAGCTCCTTTAAACATTCCATTTTCCATCTTTGCCAAAAATGGTGTTGTAGGACATTTACACGTTGCCAAAGATTTATGATGGATTCAGGGTTAGTTTCAACAGAAGGTTCAGGTAACGAAAGGATAGGACATCCTATCAAGAAGTGACCAGGAGTAAGAGGGTTTAGATCAGAAGGATCTTAAGAGATTGGCGATATCGGACGTGAATTGATTCAGGACTCTATTTTCGATAAAAGTGTGGAGAATTCCTCGAATGTAAATTTGAAGGAACAGCACTTCTTTTTGAAATGAGTCTTAAAACTCTTAACCCCAGCTTCCCAGAGACCACCCATGTGTGGAGCTCCGGGTGGAATGAAGTGCCACGACAAATTTCGAGGGAGTAATTGGGAAGTAAAATCGGAACGGGAAGCAGATAAAAAGTTCCTGGCAATGGTTTTAGAGGCTCCGACGAAATTTGTTCCGTTATCGGAATAAACGTTTAAAGGACATCATCTTCTGGAAATGAATCGTTGGAACGCAGCAAGAAAAGCTGATGCGGTCAATGAGGATACAGCTTCCAAATGGATAGCTTTCGTTGCAAAACAGATAAAAATGCAGGCATATCCCCTCGTGAATTTGGTACCACGACCGCTAAATGCTTTAAGGTCAAAGGGACCTGCAAAATCTATACCCGTGGAATGAAATGGACGATTGAGGGTTGTCCTTTCTGGAGGCAATGCTGCCATGAGTTGTTCTTGAACATTTTTCTTATGGATAATGCACGTTTTACAGTTATGAAGAGTAGTTTTTATTAGGTTCTTTAATCTAGGGATCCAGAATTGCATACGAATAAGGTTCAGGACTTGCTGGTTACCACCATGTATGGATAACAAGTGAGTGAATTGAACTAACAATCGACTGAGTTGACAGTTGTAGGGGAGGATGATGGGGTGTCGTTCATCGTATTTTAAGGATGGCGAATACGAGAGTCGACCAAGGGAGCGAATTAGACCGTTTTTGTCAATAAACGGATTAAGATTTAGAATTGATGAAGATTTCGGAATCATTTCGTTTTCGATTTTTGGTTTAAATATTTCTGGAAAATGTCGTTTTTGAGTTAGAGATATTAAGCGATTTGAGTGAAAATTGCCTCTGTAGATGTTAAAAGTGTAGACAAATGATGAAAGGACTCTTTGTGTCTTGGGTGAGTTCTATGATAGAAACGAAAAACATAACATATTACCTTGATAGCACGACTGTAATTTGAGAATCGTTCCAAGACATCATTGTCATCAGGCAGCAATGCAACGTTGACAGCAATGGATTTTTTCTCTAAATCAGTACTCATTACAATGTCTAAACTTTTTGGCCATAAGTCTGGGGGTGATTTTAACCATGAAGGCCCATTAAACCATAAATTGTTGTCGATTAGATCTTGTGGGTAAACTCCGCGACTGACTAAGTCAGCGGAATTGGAGTCGGAGTCTACATGAAACCAATTGTCGACACCAACAATTGTCGACACCACAAACACTTTCCAAAAACACGAAGGTTTTCTCAGCCAAGATAAAACAATGGTTGAATCAGTCCACTTGTACAGTTCATATTTTGACATATTGAGGTTTGGAATAACTGACTCAACTAAATCGGCTAAGAGTGTGGCACCACACAATTCGAGCCTTGGGATTGATAGAGTGTTCACTGGAGCTACTCTAGATTTTGACGTTAGGAGTTGGGTACAGATAAAATGATTATCAATTTGGACACGAGTGTAAATAACCGCAGCGTATGCATTCTCCGATGCATCGCAGGATGCATGGAATTGGATATTATACGCTGGGGAATATGAAATCCATCTTGGGATTTGGATTGAATCGATAACTGAAAAACATAGCTTAAACTGCTCCCATTCCTGGAGACAGTCGGTGGTAATTGGATCATCCCAACCAACATTGGAAAGCCAAATTCTTCTCATTAGAATCTTAGTGATAATGACGATTGGGGCCAGCCATCCAGCTGGATCAAATATTTTTGAAATCTCCGACAGAACTTCGCGTTTTGTACTAACACATTTGTTACTGAATTGAATAGAACGAAATACAAAGTAATCGTTCTTTGCATCCCACCCGATGCCTAAAGTTTTTGTCTGGCTACTGTCGTCAAAATGAAGAAAATTTTCTTGAAGAAGATTTTCTTTTGGCAAACCTTTTAAAATCTCAAGATTATTAGAGACCCATTTACGAAGAGGAAAACATGCGGAGTCCATTGTTGAAACTAATTGGTTTCTTGATGAAATTGCTGAGGATATGTCATGACTTCCAGCAATGACGTCATCGACATACATTGACTCCCGAATAATTTTACTTGCAAGTGGAAACATTTGTTCAGAATCGTCTGCTAGTTGCAATAACGTTCTGATTACTAAGTAAGAAGCTGCATTTAGTCCGAACGTTACGGTTTGAAGTTCGTAATCCTGCACTTCTTCAGATCTATTCTTTCGAAATAAAATTCTTTGGTAACAAGTATCCTCTTTACGAACTTTGATCTGGCGATACATCTTCTCGATATCCGCACAGAAAACGAATTTATAGAAACGCCATTTCAGTAACAATATTGTCAGATCGTTCTGAAGTTGGGTCCTGTATAAAGGACATCATTTAGGGACATACCCGAAGTGGTTGGAAAGGAAGCATTAAATATTACCCGCAATTTAGTAGTAGTTCTTTCGGGTTTAATAGCCGCGTGGTGGGGAAGGTAATAATGATTTGGAAGCTTTTTCTGGGGGATTTATGGAAATGCGTTTCATATGCTGAAGATCAATATATTCCTGAAGAACTGAATCATATTTATGTTTTTGGTCTTCGTTTTTCAAGAGCCGAGCTTCATTTCGTAAGAATAAGGAATATACTTTAGCTCTGGATTGGCCTAAGCTTACAGATTGCTCTGAAAATGACGTTTTAAATGGAAGTGATACTATGTATCTTCCATCACTATCTCTGGTGGTTGTTTCTAAATACAGCTTTTCGCAAATGGCATCGTCTTGGGAAAGATGGGACTTTTGCGGAATATTCTCCAGCTCCCAAAAACGCTTGAGCTGTTTTTCTAAGCTAATTTCATCGTGGACTGTGATGGTGGTAGAAAAGGAAGATATTTTGAAATCGGAATGTAGAGGACCCATAGTAACCCACCCAAAGATGGTCTCTTGCGCAAGAAGAGATCCACAAATATTTCGCTCAACTCTGTTTAGAAGTATTTTGATTGAACATATCAGGCCCTATTAATATGTCAATCCGCGAACTCTCGTATAATTTTGGATCAGCAAGCTTAAAAGTACCAAGGTCTTTGAGAATAGATGGATCAATGGAGCTTGAGGGAAGGTATTAATTGGTGTCTTAGTGTCAAATCGAGAACAAACCGTAAAATGAGCCAACTTCCGTACTCTTGCAGATCTTACGCCGTTGAGACCTGAGATATCAGCGTCAATGGAGGTGAAAGGAAGTTTCAAAGTATTGAAGACCTTTTCGGTAATAAAGGTTCCTTGCTATCCTGAATCAATTAACGCTCGACATATGTAATTTAACCCTAAATGGTTGATTTGAATTACTGCAGTACCTAGGAGGACATTTTGAGCGTGGGTTGTGAAACAACTATGAACATGATTGGGAGATGTGGAGGGGCCTAATGAAACTCCAGAATTATTTTTGAACTTTTGATTCGAAAAGGATGGTGTGGACTGTATCGGTTGAATATTTGGGATAACATTAGGTTGGGATGTTGTCGGTTTAGATAAAGAGAATAAAGTGTCACTATGCAAAAGCGTATTATGTCTCTTGTGGCACGTGAAACAATTTTGGGCACTCTTACAATTTTTCACAGTGTGACCACTAGCAAAACAATTAAAACATAAATTTTGTTTTTTAATATAAGGTTTTCTGTCTTCCGAATTCATTTCATTAAATTTTGGACATTTTCGTACAGTATGATATTCTTTAGAACATAGGTTGCATTCTGAAGGGTTGATTCTGGTATGGTTTGAACTCATTCTCTTTGAACCGTTGAATGAAGCCTTTTTATCCGAAAAGTTGTTTGTATTGAGTTTTTGAGATGTTTGGGGATTATTTATCTCCCCAATGGTTTCTAAAGTTTGGTATCTGGATGACAAGAACGCGTTTAAATCTGACCACTTGGATGTATCCTTTTTATTTTGAATGGATTGCTCCCACAAGGAGAGTGTGATCTTAGGCAATTTAGTAGAACAAATATAAACAAAAATAGCGCACCAATTGGAAATGTCAATTTTATAAAGTTCTAGAGATGAGATACAAACATTTATGTTTCGTTGTAGAGTTTTTATTTCTTCACTAGTCTCGGAGGTGATTGGGGTCAAATTAAAAAGTATGCGGTGTTGACTGTGTACAAGCATTCGTTTGTTTTCAAAGCGGTCAATGAAATTCTTCCAAGCGATATCGAATCCATCGTTAGTAAGCGGGCATTTCCTAACGATGTCATTAGCTTCACCTTCAGTCTTTTTCCTCAAATGGAAAAGTTTTTGGACTTTGGATAAACTTGAATTTTTTATATATATGGCCGTGAACATATCTTTGAAAGATGGCCAGGACTGATAGTCTCCACTAAATGACTCGGTATCGCATGCCGGTTATGAAGAATGGCCCGCATTTCGTGACATGTTCACAGCCGTCTACATAGATCATGCCACACTCACTCGAGCACAGAAACTGTATTACTTGAGAAGTAAGACTAAAGGCAGTGCAGGAACAATTGTAAAAAGGTTCCCACTGTGTGACGATAATTTCTAATTGGAATGGAACGCATTAAAATCACGCTTTGAAAATAAACGTGTATTGATTGATAACCAACTCAAAGTATTATTTAACATACCCACAGCAGCCGACGAAACAAGTGACTCGCTACAAAATATCCATTCAACTGTAAACGACTGCTTAAGCACATTAAAGACACTTCAAATAGTCACTAAAACTTGGGATCCCATTTTAATTTACTTAATCTCCACTAAACTTCCTGACGAGACACTTGCCCTTTGGGAACAGTCACTTTAAACCCACAAGGATTTACCAAGCTGGTCACAAATAGAAGAATTTCTTAGAAATCGTTTCGAAATTGTATAGCGTACATCAACCATTAGAGGTACAAAAGACAAGATGAGTGGAGGTAATGCCTCCACACATCATAGCAAAAATAAAATACAAACATATTCTTCTTTTGAAAAACTTAACCCCAGTTGTTCTATGCGTAAAAAAGATCACCATATAAGGGTGTGCCATGATTTTCGCAAATTTAATCCGCAACAACGCACTGACTTCGTTTTTAAGAATAAGTTATGCAACAATTGCTTGTCCAATTCTTATTTAAAAACGCAATGTAAAATTAAGTACACATGTATTTCGTGAAGAAAGCCTCATAATTTCTTGTTACATCTTTAAAAGAGAAATAT
This sequence comes from Musca autumnalis, assembly GCF_047663935.1. Taxonomy (NCBI): domain Eukaryota; kingdom Metazoa; phylum Arthropoda; class Insecta; order Diptera; family Muscidae; genus Musca; species Musca autumnalis. Next base: position 380,528 of record NW_027411867.1, read on the forward strand.
ACCAAGCAATTACGAAGAAGGAAATGCAAACAAAAATGTTTCCAATATCTCTCAATTTTTTAAAGAAGAAAATTCCAATAATGTGGAATTGCATGAGAATTCTTGTGCAACACCGAAAACGCATGATTCACAATTTCAAGCCAACGTTTTGAATAGCAATGAAACAAATCTATTACGTACTGCTCTTGTTGATATTGAACATTCCGGTGAAATTTTCACAATTAGAGCGTTGATTGACCCAGGCTCTCAAAAGTAATTTCTTAGTGAAAAGATCAGAAGTCGGCTGCAACTACTGTATATTTGCAGCAGTCATAATCTCATAACGAAATTGAAAAATGGCTAATCTTGTATTATTAGTATTTTTCCTTTAGAAATATCATCTCATTCGAAATTATCAGGATTGACTATGAACTTCTTATGAATTGTAGTTTGTACTTAGGTTTCGTCGTTCTAGTCGTTGAACAAAAGACAGGATTACCTTGTGCTTCGGTTGATGGTTGAATTCAAAGAGAGACTTTATTCAGTAAAAAACTAAACAACTAACATTGACAGATGACGTATGTTGTTTTTCGGCAAATTCAAAAATTGATTAAAACGTAATTAAAATGTAATATTAAATGCAAACAAATCTGTTTGTATGAAGTATTGATGTGTGTAATCAAATTGGAGCTTGGGTACCGCTGGACTGGTAAGAAGACAGATTAAGTGAGAGCCTAAACAAAACAAACTAAGTATGCTAGTAGGTTTGTTTGTAGCTCGCAAGGTTGTTAGGAGAAACGAAGGAAGAAAAATAAAAAAGAATGTAAAACCAAATGTGTTGACTTCAAGTGTTGGACATGAACTTTATTTTCTTCTGAGGTAGTTTACTTTACCAAAATAGATACAGGTGTTGATTCTTTGAGTTGTTGAAAAAGACAAGATCGATTTAGAAAAAGGAAATGATCTTCTCAACATGGCCGATTATTATTGGTAACTACAACTGGTTATTTTAGTACGAATTTTATCTGCCGTGTTTACATTAAGGTAACCGGAGATTTTAATTACTGTTTTGAGGGGAAATTTAGGGCTTACAGTTTTAGCTTAAACATTCCGCCTCCCCTTGCAGTGTATGCTATAAAACAAATGATAAACGAGCCAAAAAGACGGGCACATGTTGGGAAGATTATATCCAAGAAAGAATATGGGGTATTATACTATTTTATCATCTAGGAGCTTAAGTATAATATATGATATTTATTTTAGAATTCATGTTTTCTTGTAATTCAAATTCTGGTTTTGTTACCATAAATACTACAATTAAGTTTACTAGGGTATATTCAGCAAATTAAACTGGTTTTATACGGATAAAAAAAAGGCTTAAGGCTAATTGTTGAAAGATCCGTAGAGAACAATTCCAAAAATGGTGCTCTGGGCTGTTGGAAGTCCTGGTTTTATAAAAATACCATCAAGTATTATTTTGGAGTACACGTCCACTCCTAAGACAATGTCGATGGGTGCGGATTTATTGAAATATTTATCGGCTAAAACGAAGCTTACAAAACTATTTTTTAGAGCATTAGGAAGTGACTTCTTCGGTGTCAAGGTGCCAATTCGATTGTTGACTCTCAAAGTAACGTCTATTTTTTGGTTCGGATCTGCTGTAGACCACAGGGTTAAATAACATATAGTTTCCTTCTCAAGTTCGAAGCTCATAACTCCCAATTTGTCAAGATATTTCTGGGAGATATAGCTTATTCTGGCTGCCGAATCCAATAAGCACCTAGCGTAATGCTTCTTACCATTGTTTTCTACCTTGACTAAGGCGGTTGGGAGTAATGTGGCCGTATTCTGATGTAGAAGGGATGTGAGAGAAATGCGATTTTTATCATTGGATGCCGATGCTATTTCGCGACCGGGATCGGTTTCTTTGGGAGCAGAACGGGTTTCTCGACTAGATTTCCTACTTGGCAGTGAAGACCTATCATTTAATGGCGTCGGAGTCCTCCCGTGCGACCCACTTGACGATTTCTTTAATCTAGAATGCATATGGAGGAGGGTATGATGAGGTTTCCCGCAGTACCTACAGCCAGTCGTAGTGAAGCATTTTCGTTGTGAGTGCGTATGCGCAAGACAATTTATACAGTATCCGTACTTTCTTACGGCATGCATACGATCAATCGTGTTATAACTGAGGAAGCGACGACAAGACTTTAGTGCATGCTTCTGTCTACAAACTCTGCAGTCGAATTTGGTTTCAGCTGATAATGACTTCGATTCTTTGGAGGATGTCATATTCTGGAAGAGAGGAGAGGGTTAGAAATTGGGAATGGATAAGGGAAAGAGAGCAATGGTATGTCTGAAAAAAATAAAGGAAAATCATAATGGAAAGCAGAATGTAGAGGTTTTTTAGGATATGTTTTCGGAGAGGATGACTAATTTGGTAATTGGTCGCGTTATTGTTCCTCTTTGTGTGAGGACATCTGCTACTCGTACCCGATGGTCGACACCCTGATATACTTTCGTCACTCTCCCTAGGCGCCAACTATTTGGGGGGAGGCTTTCATCGCGGATTACTACAAGCATGTCTTCCGCGACATTGATTTCAGGTGTTTTCCATTTGTGTCGTTTCTGCAGTTCCCTTAAATATTCATTTTTCCAGCGGATGCAAAATTGTTGGTGAATGGCTTTTAGTCTCCGCCAGCGATTTCGTATGGAAACGCTTTCCTCTTCGATTTCCGGTTCTATGGGTGTCAGGGTAGCTGTACCAATCAAAAAATGACCAGGTATCAGTGCAACGAGGTCTGATGGGCTAGGAGATATTGGAGATAGTGGCCTGGAATTTAGGCAAGCTTCTATTTTTGATAATAAAGTTTGGAATTCCTCGAACGTATATTTGTGTGATCCTGCTGTTTTCTTGAAGTGTTGTTTGAAACTTTTCACCCCCGCCTCCCATAAACCTCCCATGTGAGGAGCGCCCGGAGGAATAAAGTGCCAGGAGATGTTTTGATGGGAGTATGTGGAGGTGAGAGCTTTGTGAGAGGATTGGATAAATTCTTTTGCGAGGATACGGGAGGCCCCAACGAATGTGGTTCCGTTGTCGGAATGCAAGTGAAGAGGACAGCCCCGTCTGGAAACGAAGCGGCTGAAAGCTGCTAGGAAAGCCGGTGTAGACAAATCGGAAGTGTCCTCGAGGTGGATTGCTTTAGTGGAAAAGCAGACGAAAACGCAAGTATATCCTTTAGTTACTCTACAGCGTCGGCTGGCATAGCTTTTTATTTCAAATGGCCCGGCAAAGTCTAGACCTGTGTGTGTGAATGGTCGAGAATAACTGCACCTTTCTGGTGGTAAAGCTGCCATTAACTGTTTTTGGCATTTTCGCTTGTATAAGATACAAGGATGGCATTTATGAATAGTAGTTTTTATTAAGTTCTGAACCTTTGGTATCCAATATTGGCTGCGAACCAAACGAAGTACCAGTTGGTTACCGCCATGAAGAGTAATTTTGTGGACAAATGAAACGAAAAGGGTTGAATATTGACACTTATAAGGGACAATAATAGGATGTCTTTCGTTAAACGGAAGACTAGGAGAGGCCTCCAAACGACCACACACTCTCATCAGTCCATCTGAATCCATAAAAGGATTCAAATTCAATAGCTTACTTTTCGAGGACAAAGCCTGTCCGACTAAAAGCGCTGCATATTCGGTTGGATATTCTGCTTTTTGACTTATGCGTACTAACTGCTTTCGAACGTAAGACATTTCACTTGGTGAAATTAAACTAGTTTCTTTTCTTTGGTAATTACCTTTGTGCTTTGGATGCGTAGCTTGGATAAAACGATATACGTACGCCATAATCCGTATGGCTTTGGAAAAGCAGGAAAATCTTTTCAGAACATCTTCGTATTGGTCGAAATAGGAAAAATGAACCTGCAAGGATTTTCTCTCTAGCCCGATTTCAGGATCAATATATGGAGTGGATTTGGGCCAAAATTCGGTCGGTTTAGATAGCCAACTCGGTCCCTTCCACCATAGAGAACTATCGATTAAATCTTTTGGATATACACCTCTGCTAGCTAGATCCGCTGGATTAAACATGGACTCAACGTGGAACCATTGAGAAGGCTCAATCACTTGGACTATTTTGGACACTCTGTTTGCCACAAAGGTATTTCATAAACAAGGTGGTTTTGCCAACCAGGACAACACTATTGTGGAATCTGTCCAGCAAAACACAGAATAATTTTGTAAGTCAAATTTAGGAAGAATATTGTCTATCATCTCTGCCAACATCACTGCCCCGCAAAGTTCCAGTCTTGGAATGGAAAGAGTCTTTATGGGGGAAACTTTTGTTTTGGAGGAGATCAAGCTAGTATAAATTTGATGTTGGTGAAGGACTCGGACATAAACGGCAGCAGCATATGCTTTTTCTGAGGCATCGGAAAAACCGTGGAATTGTACCTCAGCATCTGGAGTAAAATGGACCCATCTAGGAATTCGAATTTCGTTTATAAAGGGATATTGACCACGAAATGTTTTCCACAAGTGCAGAGATTCGACTGATATTTCCTGGTCCCATTCAGTCTTTTCCATCCAAATGTTTAGCATTATCATTTTGGCTAATATGATTACCGGTGCTAGCCAACCTGCGGGATCAAACAGTCTAGAAATCTGTGACAAAACAGCCCTCTTAGTGAATCCCCCATCAGCGGAAAGCGTTGTAGTGGAGAAGAAAAAATCGTCCGAACGGGCATTCCAACGGATTCCTAAGGTTTTTACCATACTGCAATCATCAAAGTTCAGGAAATCTGAATGTAACAAGTCCTCAGGAGGTAGACTTTCTAGAATTTTCTTGGAGTTAGAAGTCCATTTTCGCATGGAGAATCCCGCTGAAGACAATGCTTTGATTAGTTCATCCCTGGCTTGAATGGCTGACTGGATATCATGTGCCCCTACCAGCGCGTCGTCGACATACATTGAGGACCTCAAAATCTTAGAAGCAATAGGGAAAGTGCTTTGGATATCATGTGCTAGTTGCATCATTGTCCTTATTGCCAAATAGGGGGCACAATTAATGCCAAAAGTCACCGTTTGGAGCTCAAAATCTTGTATTGGATCGTCTGGACTTTGACGAAACAAGATTCGTTGAAAGGAAGTGTGATCAGAATTCACACGGATTTGTCGATACATTTTTTGTATGTCTCCATTGAAGACGTATCGATAAAAACGCCAGTTAAGAATCAGAATAGTTAAGTCGTTTTGTAATACAGGACCGGTATACAGAATGTCATTCAGGCTTAGGCCGTTTGACGAAGGCTTTATCACCGCATGATGGGGTAGATAGAAACATGACGTGTTCAACAGAGGACCATTTTGTTGTATGGGAGACATATGCTTTAATGTTATGTATTCATTAATATTATTATCATAATCTTTCTTAAGTTGTGGGTCACGTAAGAGACGACGCTCGTTACTAAGAAATTGAGACATTGCGCTATTTCGCGAATAACCCAAGCTGGTAAGTGGTGAGTATTCCTCTTTAAATGGAAGAGACACCACATATCTTCCCTCTTCATTGCGAGTCGTCGACTTTTGATATAGATCCTCACAGAATCGGTCGGATTTGGACAAAATTTGTTTGGATGGAATATTCTCCACCTTCCAAAAACGTGAAATCTCTTTGTCAACAGAGATTTCACAGAAATACGAGACACGAGTTGAGAATGAGCTGATGGTTTGGTTCGGAACTGGTCCAGTTAGAATCCAGCCGAAGACTGTTTCTTGAGCCATTAGGGACCCACAGATTCCATGCCTACAACCTGACAACATTATGGAAGGCAGCACATCAGCACCTAAGAGCATGTCGATTTTTGAGCTTTCGTAAAATCGTGAATCTGCCAGCTCAAGATCAGGAAGATTGGAAACAATGTCCATGCTTAACGTTGAAGAAGGGAGATTGTTCGAGAGATGGGGGACAACTAATGCGGAAAGTTGCAGTTGAAAATGTTCGTCGGTATTGGAACCCATTGTGAGTTGACATTCCTTCTGCACATCGGCTGACACCGAATTGTTCAGACCTGATATCTTTGCAGCGGTTCGTTTGGATGGGAGCTTTAAAAGGTTAAACATCTTTTCAGAGATGAATGTCCCCTCTGAACCAGAATCAATTAGCGCCCGTACCGTATAATCAACGTTGCAGTATAAGATTTTCACTAGTGCTGTTCCTAGCAAAACGCCTTTGGAATTTAAGGCAAAACAATTCTGAATTACGCCTTTAGATTTTTGAGTGGACTGTATTATAGTTGAGGTTCGTGGAGTAAAAGGTGCTGCAGAAGAGTTGGGAGATGAACTTCTAGGATGCTGGTGGTTGACGCTATCCGTATCCTTATGTAAGAGAGTGTTGTGGCGCCTGTTGCATTTAAAACAGGAATTCTTGCTTTTACAACTTCTTAGTAAATGTGAGCTAGAGAAGCAATTGAGGCATAGGTTATGACTTTTAATTTCTGCTAACCTTTGGTTGTAGTTCATGTTCAGGAACTTGGGACATTTTCTTATTATGTGGAGATCGTTTGGACAAAGTTTGCACTTAGGCTTGGATACATTGGCTTGGAATGTGTTTATTTTAGAGTTACCACCCTTGAACGGCGAAGCTGATTTAGAACTGGACAGAAGTGTCTTACTTTTATGTACATTTTTCATATCAGAGACTGACTCTAACGTCCTATACCGGTTAGTTAAGAAAGCGTCCAAGTCCGACCACTTTGGAATGAGGGTTTTATCACTTAAGGTCTGTTCCCAAAGAGTGAGAGTCGAGTCAGGAAGACAGTTAGAACACAAGAAAACAGAAATTGGGTTCCAACTCTCGACATCGATTTTGTAATCCTTCAGAGTAGATATGCATGCATTTACATCTCTCTGGAGGTTCTTAAGCGAAGCTGCGTTTTCAGCTGAAATTGCTGTGAGATTAAATAATGCCCTTAACTGTCCGTTTATAAGGATTCGCTTGTTTTCGTAACGAGCAGATAGATTGCTCCAAGCGGTAGTGAAGCCATCATTGGTTAGAGGACTCTTAGCAACTATTTCATGAGCCTCACCCTTGGTCTTCTGGTACAAGTAGAAAAGCTTTTCAACCGAGGTTAATTTGGAATTATGGATACAAACAGCCGTAAACATATCGCGGAACGAAGGCCACGATTTATAATCACCATGGAATGTGGCGAGTTCGATTGGCGGAAGGTGGAATGTAGCATTATTACTCGAGGGGGGATTAGGACTTGGACTAGGAACAGTGGATGAAAAGTTTTCAATAGATTCGTTTAGCTTTGAAATAATGCGACAGTATGTCGAATAGGATTTCATGTATTTTTGTTTCACCGTCTCTATTACAGACGCTTCATCCTCGTCCTGTGTTTTGTCCTTATCTTCATCTTCCTCTTTATTAGTAAGATCAGCCAAGCACTTGTCATAGACTTGCTTCAGGCTTTGCCACGTAGATTTGACTTCATCCTGATGTGTTTCGAGAAGACAGCGAGTGCTTACTGGTAACTCGTTACCATTTAATGAAGCCTCGAACTCTACCAGGTTGTCGGCGAAGCGTATGAATTGGTCCAGTGACATTTTAAACCAGGAATTGGAAAAAAGGGGAATTGAAGCCTTAAATGAGGAAGGGTTTGTAACGAAGATGTTAGGTACCTTGTGCCTCTATTCGTCTGTATTGTCAACAAGACCTATAATAGGTTTTGGCTATTTGGAAAAGATGCAGAAAATGGCTAAAAACAGCGAAGATGATAGCTGTGAGGAGAGCTTGTAGTATCAGAAGAGTAGAAAGACAAAGAAGAGTTAATTTAGATCCCGGTAATATAGAACGAGTGACAAGTTGATAATTGTTATAGCAGTAGGAGATGACAATTAGGCGGTATGATTACATGTAGGATGATTTTGTACTGGAAGATAAGATTGCAACACAAATTTATTTTTCCCAAAATAAGAAGATAGTCTGACTGATCCGTGAATGAAAAAAAAATATATTTGACCAAACTTGAACTGCTGACAATTGTTATTACAGTGAACACTGTTGCAAGAGTGTTATCCTAGACAAATGTATACTAGGGGATGTATGTAGTTAAGTTTCACAACAGGAATATTGTACTCAAAATAATCGATAATCGATTCCTTAATGCAAATAAACTTATAAGTATAAGCCCGATTTTATTACGCTTCGGCCCACTGTGCCGATGTATCTGTTTGAATCTGTATCTTAGCTTATAACGCTTATGAATACAAATCCTGTTCGGCATTCAACTGTAGATTAGCAACAGAATGAAATCGGCACGTTGAATGCAAGTAAACTGGAACGTCTGGAATTGGACTGATTTTTATTGTGCAAGTTCTCAGAAACAACACGACGTACATGTACTATAGAGATAACAGGTTTAGAGAAGAGCACTTAAAACGATCTATGATGATGTTCCGCACTATTCCTTTAAAAAAGAGCGACGAGTTTACTCAATCACTCACAAAATATAACTTCCACTCAAAGAGAATGACGAAGAGGTAATGAAATCGATTTACAACCCAAAGGGCAACAACAAAGGGCCTTATCACACATACAATAGCAATGCCAGCAACAGTGATGAGAGCGCTACTACCTTTCTGGCTCTCAGTGACACAAAGAGACGTCCCAAAAATGAGAATTCAAATATGCATGTTACGGAGTGTTTGTTGTAATCTGCGCTCAATGGACATGCGCATTAGGAGAACTGTGTTGAGATATAATAACAACTGAGAGCAAATATTTTGGATATGTTAAACATGGATGTATGTATGATCGGAAATGTTAATGCAGATAAACGCTCGCTCAATTGCATTTAACAGAATAATAAAAACCCACGTTTTTAGGAGCGTATTCTTACACTTTTGAACAAAAGTATATCACACTTTCTTCATAAGTGATTTCTTACAACAAAAGTTAGGCGACTATGCTTTAAAATTTCATGTATGTTTATTTTATTTTGCAGGAGGATTTCACTTTTGTGTTAATTTGGAATGGATTTAGACAGGTTAACATCGAACGGAATAAGAATTTATATTTTTGATTATTAAGGAGTAGTATAGGTCACTTACTTATAGAGATTGTTACCACCGAATGAATTTCACTGTAACTTACTTCAGCTACCGTTTTGGTAATACCAGCCGATTAGTGTGTAAATCACTGCACCACTTATTCACTGCTGTTGACAATCCAAGTTTACCGGCAACTTTAGGCTTAGTCTTAATCCAAGTTTACCGGCAACTTTAGGGTTTTATTTAGTCCAAGTTTACCGGCAACTTTAGGGTTTATTCGAATCCAAGTTTACCGGCCACTATAGGGGGTTTCCTTGTTATTTATCCACTTTTTTTTACTTTATCTGCCCGGCGAATCCTCACAGAACTTGAACGCGACAATTGTTTGTGAAACTGTACGACCAACACAGAACTAAATCAAAACCGCGTGCTTGAACGATGAAACTGATGACACTCAACAAACAATGATAAAGGAAGCCAACAACCACTAGAACGGACTCGTACCAAACCTCTGCTTGCGAAACTGAAATCTCTCACTGTCTCCAATCCGGCTCGTTGTGGACCAAATGTTTGTATGAAGTATTGATGTGTGTAATCAAATTGGAGCTTGGGTACCGCTGGACTGGTAAGAAGACAGATTAAGTGAGAGCCTAAACAAAACAAACTAAGTATGCTAGTAGGTTTGTTTGTAGCTCGCAAGGTTGTTAGGAGAAACGAAGGAAGAAAAATAAAAAAGAATGTAAAACCAAATGTGTTGACTTCAAGTGTTGGACATGAACTTTATTTTCTTCTGAGGTAGTTTACTTTACCAAAATAGATACAGGTGTTGATTCTTTGAGTTGTTGAAAAAGACAAGATCGATTTAGATAAAGGAAATGATCTTCTCAACATGGCCGATTATTATTGGTAACTACAACTGGTTATTTTAGTACGAATTTTATCTGCCGTGTTTACATTAAGGTAACCGGAGATTTTAATTACTGTTTTGAGGGGAAATTTAGGGCTTACAGTTTTAGCTTAAACAAACAAAGTAAAATATATGTAAATAGTAGTGAATTTTACATTAAACGTCTTCTTCAAAAACGCTTGAGCTGTTTTTCTAAGCTAATTTCATCGTGGACTGTGATGGTGGTAGAAAAGGAAGATATTTTGAAATCGGAATGTAGAGGACCCATAATAACCCACCCAAAGGTGGTCTCTTGCGCAAGAAGAGATCCACAAATATTTCGCTCAACTCTGTTTAGAAGTATTTTGATTGAACATATCAGCCCCTATTAATATGTCAATCCGCGAACTCTCGTATAATTTTGGATCAGCAAGCTTAAAAGTACCAAAGTCTTTGAGAATAGATGGATCAATGGAGCTTGAGGGAAGGTTACCTGAGAGTTGTGGAACAACCAGGGCGGTTTTATTGATTGGTGTCTTAGTGTCAAATCGAGAATAAACCGTAAAATGAGCCAACTTCCGTACTCTTGCAGATCTTACGCCGTTGAGACCTGAGATATCAGCGTCAATGGAGGTGAAAGGAAGTTTCAAAGTATTGAAGACCTTTTCGGTAATAAAGGTTCCTTGCGATCCTGAATCAATTAACGCTCGACATATGTAATTTAACTCTAAATGGTTGATTTGAATTACTGCAGTACCTAGGAGGACATTTTGAGCGTGGGTTGTGAAACAACTATGAACATGATTGGGAGATGTGGAGGGGCCTAATGAAACTCCAGAATTATTTTTGAATTTTGATTCGAAAAGGATGGTGTGGACTGTATCGGTTGAATATTTGGGATAACATTAGGTTGGGATGTTTATCGGTTTAGATAAAGAGAATAAAGTCACTATGCAAAAGCGTATTATGTCTCTTGTGGCACGTGAAACAATTTTGGGCACTCTTACAATTTTTCACAGTGTGACCACTAGCAAAAAAATTAAAACATACATTTTGTTTTTTAATATAAGATGTTCTGTCTTCCGAATTCATTTCATTAAATTTTGGACATTTTCGTACAGTATGATATTCTTTAGAACATAGGTTGCATTCTGAAGGGTTGATTCTGGTATGGTTTGAACTCATTCTCTTTGAACCGTTGAATGAAGCCTTTTTATCCGAAAAGTTGTTTGTATTGAGTTTTTGAGATGTTTGGAGATTATTAATCTCCCCAATCGTTTCTAAAGTTTGGTATCTGGATGACAAGAACGCGTTTAAATCTGACCACTTGGATGTATCCTTTTTATTTTGAATGGATTGCTCCCACAAGGAGAGTGTGATCTTAGGCAATTTAGTAGAACAAATATAAACAAAAATAGCGCCCCAATTGGAAATGTCAATTTTATAAAGTTCTAGAGATGAGATACAAGCATTTATGTTTCGTTGTAGAGTTTTTATTTCTTCACTAGTCTCGGAGGTGATTGGGGTCAAATTAAAAAGTATGCGGTGTTGACTGTGTACAAGCATTCGTTTGTTTGCAAAGCGGTCAATCAAATTCTTCCAAGCGATATCGAATCCATCGTTAGTAAGCAAGCATTTCCTAACGATGTCATTAGCTTCACCTTCAGTCTTTTTCCTCAAATGGAAAAGTTTTTGGACTTTGGATAAACTTGAATTTTTTATATATATATGGCCGTGAACATATCTTTGAAAGATGGCCAGGACTGATAGTCTCCACGAAATGACTCGGTATCGCATGCCGGTTATGAAGAATGGCCCGCATTTCGTGACATGTTCACAGCCGTCTACATAGACCATGCCACACTCACTCGAGCACAGAAACATTATTACTTGAGAAGTAAGACTAAAGGCAGTGCAGGAACAATTGTAAAAAGGTTCCCACTGTGTGACGATAATTTCGAATTGGAATCGAACGCATTAAAAGCACGCTTTGAAAATAAACGTGTATTGATTGATAACCAACTCAAAGTATTATTTAACATACCCACAGCAGCCGACGAAACAAGTGACTCCCTACAAAATATCCATTCAACTGTAAACGACTGCTTAAGCACATTAAAGACACTTCAAATAGACACTAAAACTTGGGATCCCATTTTAATTTACTTAATCTCCACTAAACTTCCTGACGAGACACTTGCCCTTTGGGAACAGTCACTTTAAACCCACAAGGATTTACCAAGCTGGTCACAAATAGAAGAATTTCTTAGAAATCGTTTCGAAATTGTATAGCGTATATCAACCATTAGAGGTCCAAAAGACGAGATGAGTGGAGGTAATGCCTCCACACATCATAGCAAAAATAAAATACAAACATATTCTTCTTTTGAAAAACTTAACCCCAGTTGTTCTATGCGTAAAAAAGATCACCATATAAGGGTGTGCCATGATTTTCGCAAATTTAATCAGCAACAACGCATTGACTTCGTTTTTAAAAATAAGTTATGCAACAATTGCTTGTCCAATTCTTATTTAAAAACCCAATGTAAAATTAAGTACACATGTATTTCGTGAAGAAAGCCTCATCATTTCTTGTTACATCTTTAAAAGAGAAATATACCAAACAATTACGAAGAAGGAAATGCAAACAAAAATGTTTCCAATACCTCTCAATTTTTTAAAGAAGAAAATTCCAATAATGTGGAATTGCATGAGAATTCTTGTGCAACACCGAAATCGCATGATTCACAATTTCAAGCCAACGTTTTGAATAGCAATGAAACAAATCTATTACGTACTGCTCTTGTTGATATTGAACATTCCGGTGAAATTTTCACAATTAGAGCGTTGATTGACCCAGGCTCTCAAAAGTAATTTCTTAGTGAAAAGATCAGAAGTCGGCTGCAACTACTGTATATTTGCAGCAGTCATAATCTCATAACGAAATTGAAAAATGACTAATCTTGTATTATTAGTATTTTTCCTTTAGAAATATCATCTCATTCGAAATTATCAGGATTGACTATGAACTTCTTATGAATTGTAGTTTGTACTTAGGTTTCGTCGTTCTAGTCGTTGAACAAAAGACAGGATTACCTTGTGCTTCGGTTGATGGTTGAATTCAAAGAGAGACTTTATTCAGTAAAAAACTAAACAACTAACATTGACAGATGACGTATGTTGTTTTTCGGCAAATTCAAAAATTGATTAAACAACATCTCTATTTCATTTTTCCTAGATTTAGCTATAAAAATAATGGAACGGATTTCATATTAACATTCCGGTGGACCTTGATGGGTCCCATCAAAGAAAATGATCAGATATATAACATGATATGTAATATTAAATACAAACAAATCCATTGAACAAAGTAAAATATATGTAAATAGTAGTGAATTTTACATTAAACGTCTTCTTTATTGAGAGAATGAGCCAGAGACCAACCATCCAAAAATCGAGTTCTGTACCATTGGTATTCCTTCAAGACCCGGCATAGTTCCGCTTAGTATGATTTTAGGGTATAAATCTGCTCCAATAACCATTTGTATGCCATGACATTCGTAGAAGGTGGGATCCGCTAAAATAATGTTGACAAATTTATCCTTTAACGAAGAGGAAAGAGATTTGCTTGGTGTTAACATCGATATTCTGTTATCTACACGTAGACATGCTGTTAACTTTACAGATTTGTTACTATGAGCTCGAATACAGATTTGTGCCATATTTGAGTTGTCTATGACAGTGGTTGCAATTTGATGTTTATCGATGAACGATTTGGCGATACGACTTATGGTGGAACCAGTGTCAATAAGTGTTCGAATTTCATAAGTTCTTCCTTTATGGGATACATTAACGATGGCTGTCGGTAATACCGTGATTCGTTGGTAAGGACTATTGTCAATGGCGTGGGATATATTTTCATGCAAAAGAGTATGATGGCGACGTTTACAAATATGACATCCAGACTTGCTGAAACAGGTTGACTGCGAGTGTTTATGGGCTAAACAATTTCTGCAATATTTGAATCGTTCAACTGTTTGTTTCCTTTCACCTATACTCATGGCTAGAAATTGTTTGCACGTTTTCAGTGTATGAACTATTTTGCGAACCTTGCATCCTTTTTTGTTGAAAAATCTTATTAGTTGGAGATGTGCGATTTTTTATGATTCGTGGCATTCTGTAAGAAATATAATTTTAGTAAGAAAATGTTGATCCTGAACTATTGTGTAGGAAGCAAAACTAGTTTGACAACTGGACGTGTGATAGTTCCCTTTTGTGTATATACGTCTGCGACCCGAACGTGGTTATCTTTACCTGGATGTAAACGAACAACGCGCCCTATTCTCCATTCGTTAGGACCTAAATTTTCATATTTGATTACGACAATGGAATCAATATCAATATTTTTCTCAGGATTTTTCCATTTATTACGTTTATGGAGCTCCTTTAAACATTCCATTTTCCATCTTTGGCAAAAATGGTGTTGTAGGACATTTACACGTTGCCAACGATTTATGATGGATTCAGGGTTAGTTTCAACAGAAGGTTCAGGTAACGAAAGGATAGGACATCCTATCAAGAAGTGACCAGGAGTAAGAGGGTTTAGATCAGAAGGATCTTCAGAGATTGGCGATATCGGACGTGAATTGAGGCAGGACTCTATTTTCGATAAAAGTGTGGAGAATTCCTCGAATATAAATTTGAAGGAACCGCACATCTTTTTGAAATGAGTCTTAAAACTCTTAACCCCAGCTTCCCAGAGACCACCCATGTGTGGAGCTCCGGGTGGAATGAAGTGCCACGACAAATTTCGAGGGAGTAATTGGGAAATAGTATCGGAACGGGAAGCAGATAAAAAGTTCTTGGCAATGGTTTTAGAGGCTCCGACGAAATTTGTTCCGTTATCGGAATAAACGTTTAAAGGACATCCTCTTCTGGAAATGAATCGTTGAAACGCAGCAAGACAATCTGGTGAGGTCAATGAGGATACAGCTTCCAAATGGATAGCTTTCGTTGCAAACCAGATAAAAATGCAGGTATATCCCCTCTTGGTACCACGACCGCTAAATGCTTTAAGGTCAAAGGGACCTGCAAAATCTATACCCGTGGAATGAAATGGACGATGGAGGGTTGTCCTTTCCGGAGGCAATGCTGCCATAAGTTGTTCTTCAACCTTTTTCTTATGGATAATGCACGTTTTACAGTTATGAAGAGTAGTTTTTATTAGGTTCTTTAATCTAGGGATCCAGAATTGCATACGAATAAGGTTCAGGACTTGCTGGTTACCACCATGTATGGATAACAAGTGAGTGAATTGAACTAATAATCGACTGAGTTGGCAGTTGTAGGGGAGGATGATGGGGTGTCGTTCATCGTATTTTAAGGATGGCGAATACGAGAGTCGACCAAGGGAGCGAATTAGACCGTTTTTGTCAATAAACGGATTAAGATTTAGAATTGATGAAGATTTCGTAATCATTTCGTTTTCGATTTTTGCTTTAAATGTTTCTGGAAAATGTCGTTTTTGAGTTAGAGATATTTAGCGATTTCGAGTGAAAATTGCCTCTGTAGATGTTAAAAGTGTAGACGAATGATGAAAGGACTCTTTGTGTCTTGGGTGAGTTCTATGATAGAAACGAAAAACATAACATATTACCTTGATAGCACGACTGTAATTTGAGAATCGTTCCAAGACATCATTGTCATCAGGCAGCAATGCAACGTTGACAGCAATGGATTTTTTCTCTAAATCAGTACTCATTACAATGTCTAAACTTTTTGGCCATAAGTCTGGGGGTGATTTTAACCATGAAGGCCCATTAAACCATAAATTGTTGTCGATTAGATCTTGTGGGTAAACTCCGCGACTGACTAAGTCAGCGGGATTGGAGTCGGAGTCTACATGAAACCAATTGTCGACACCAACTTTGGAGGAAATGATAGACACTCGGTTTGCCACAAACACTTTCCAAAAACACGAAGGCTTTCTCAGCCAAGATAAAACAATGGTTGAATCAGTCCACTTGTACAGTTCATATTTTGACATATTGAGGTTTGGAATAACTGACTCAACTAAATCGGCTAAGAGTGTGGCACCACACAATTCGAGCCTTGGGATTGATAGAGTGTTCACTGGAGCTACTCTAGATTTTGACGTTAGGAGATGGGTACAGATAAAATGATTTTCAATTTGCACACGAGTGTAAATAACCGCAGCGTATGCATTCTCCGATGCATCGCAGAATGCATGGAATTGGATATTATACGCTGGGGAATATGAAATCCATCTTGGGATTTGGATTGAATCGATAACTGAAAAACATAGCTTAAACTGCTCCCATTCCTGGAGACAGTCGGTGGTAATTGGATCATCCCAACCAACATTGGAAAGCCAAATTCTTCTCATTAGAATCTTAGTGATAATGACGATAGGGGCCAGCCATCCAGCTGGATCAAATATTTTTGAAATCTCCGACAGAACTTCGCGTTTTGTACTAACACATTTGTTACTGAATTGAATAGAACGAAATACAAAGTAATCGTTCTTTGCATCCCACCCGATGCCTAAAGTTTTTGTCTGGCTACTGTCGTCAAAATGAAGAAAATTTTCTTGAAGAAGATTTTCTTTTGGCAAACCTTTTAAAATCTCAAGATTAGTAGAGGCCCATTTACGAAGAGGAAAACATGCGGAATCCATTGTTGAAACTAATTGGTTTCTTGATGAAATTGCTGAGGATATGTCATGACTTCCAGCAATGACGTCATCGACATACATTGACTCCCGAATAATTTTACTTGCAAGTGGAAACATTTGTTCAGAATCGTCTGCTAGTTGCAATAACGTTCTGATTGCTAAGTAAGAAGCTGCATTTAGTCCGAACGTTACGGTTTGAAGTTCGTAATCCTGCACTTCTTCAGATCTATTCTTTCGAAATAAAATTCTTTGGTAACAAGTATCCTCTTTACGAACTTTGATCTGGCGATACATCTTTTCGATATCCGCACAGAAAACGAATTTATAGAAACGCCATTTCAGTAACAATATTGTCAGATCGTTCTGAAGTTGGGTCCTGTATAAAGGACATCATTTAGGGACATACCCGAAGTGGTTGGAAAGGAAGCATTAAATACTACCCGCAATTTAGTAGTTGTTCTTTCGGGTTTAATAACCGCGTGGTGGGGAAGGTAATAATGATTTGGAAGCTTTTTCTGGGGGATTTATGGAAATGCGTTTCATATGCTGAAGATCAATATATTTCTGAAGAACTGAATCATATTTATGTTTTTGGTCTTCGTTTTTCAAGAGCCGAGCTTCATTTCGTAAGAATAAGGAATATACTTTAGCTCTGGATTGGCCTAAGCATACAGATTGCTCTGAAAATGACGTTTTAAATGGAAGTGATACTATGTATCTTCCATCACTATCTCTGGTGGTTGTTTCTATATACAGCTATTCGCAAATGGCATCGTCTTGGGAAAGATGGGACTTTTGCGGAATATTCTCCAGCTCCCAAAAACGCTTGAGCTGTTTTTCTAAGCTAATTTCATCGTGGACTGTGATGGTGGTAGAAAAGGAAGATATTTTGAAATCGGAATGTAGAGGACCCATAATAACCCACCCAAAGATGGTCTCTTGTGCAAGAAGAGATCCACGAATATTTCGCTCAACTCTGTTTAGAAGTATTTTGATTGAACATATCAGCCCCTATTAATATGTCAACCCGCGAACTCTCGTATAATTTTGGATCGGCAAGCTTAAAAGTACCAATGTCTTTGAGAATAGATGGATCAATGGAGCTTGAGGGAAGGTTACCTGAGAGTTGTGGAACAACCAGGGCGGTTGTATTGATTGGTGTCTTAGTGTCAAATCGAGAACAAACCGTAAAATGAGCCAACTTCCGTACTCTTGCAGATCTTACGCCGTTGAGACCTGAGCTATCAGCGTCAATGGAGGTGAAAGGAAGTTTCAAAGTATTGAAGACCTTTTCGGTAATAAAGGTTCCTTGCGATCCTGAATCAATTAACGCTCGACATATGTAATTTAACCCTAAATGGTTGATTTGAATTACTGCAGTACCTAGGAGGACATTTTGAGCGTGGGTTGTGAAACAACTATGAACATGATTGGGAGATGTGGAGGGGCCTAATGAAACTCCAGAATTATTTTTGAACTTTTGATTCGAAAAGGATGGTGTGGACTGTATCTGTTGAATATTTGGGATAACATTAGGTTGGGATGTTGTCGGTTTAGATAAAGAGAATAAAGTGTCACTATGCAAAAGCGTATTATGTCTCTTGTGGCACGTGAAACAATTTTGGGCACTCTTACAATTTTTCACAGTGTGACCACTAGCAAAACAATTAACACATACATTTTGTTTTTTAATATAAGATGTTCTGTCTTCCGAATTCATTTCATTAAATTTTGGACATTTTCGTACAGTATGATATTCTTTAGAACATAGGTTGCATTCTGAAGGGTTGATTCTGGTATGGTTTGAACTCAATCTCTTTGAACCGTTGAATGAAGCCTTTTTATCCGAAAAGTTGTTTGTATTGAGTTTTTGAGATGTTTGGGGATCGTTGGGGATCCCCAATCGTTTCTAAAGTTTGGTATCTGGATGACAAGAACGCGTTTAAATCTGACCACTTGGATATATCCTTTTTATTTTGAATGGATTGCTCCCACAAGGAGAGTGTGATCTTAGGCAATTTAGTAGAACAAATATAAACAAAAATAGCTCGCCAATTGGAAATGTCAATTTTATAAAGTTCTAGAGATGAGATACAAGCATTTATGTTACGTTGTAGAGTTTTTATTTCTTCACTAGTCTCGGAGGTGATTGGGGTCAAATTAAAAAGTATGCGGAGTTGACTGTGTACAAGCATTCGTTTGTTTTCAAAACGGTCAATCAAATTCTTCCAAGCGGTATCAAATCCATCGTTAGTAAGCGGGCATTTCTTAACGATGTCATTAGCTTCACCTTCAGTCTTTTTCCTCAAATGGAAAAGTTTTTGAACTTTGGATAAACTTGAATTTTTTATATATATGGCCGTGAACATATCTTTGAAAGATGGCCAGGACTGATAGTCTCCACGAAATAATTCGGTATCACATGCCGGTAAACGAAAATTGGAAAGTGAAGGGGTGCTAGAAGGAGAATCTTTAGATCTTTCGTGGATGCTAGCACTTATTTTGTAAACTATTTTGAAATAAATCTCATAAGACGCATGGTACCTGGAATTTATGCTAGTCAGGGTATTGTCTTCGGTGGAATCTTTATCGTCTTCGTCTTCTCCGCCGTCCGTTCCACCATCTTCTTCGTTATCAAGTACTTCAATGCACTTTTCATATAAACTTTTAATCCTTCCCCATATCGCCTTTAATTCTTCACGATGGACATCCAGAGCGAGTATAGCAGATTCTGTGATAATGGCATCCGTTAGCTCTTGTTTAAAATTTACCAATTTTACGTTGGCACGTACAAATATTTCAAGAGCAGTCATAGTAGAACGGAAGGTTTGGAAAAAATGAAATAATGACAATTTCTGGAGTGGGCAGCGGATGGACTGAATAGAGTGTATATGTTCAGATTTCGTAATGAAAAATGTATGTCGGAAGATGAATACAAATTTTGTTGATAAAATAAACCAACAATTATCAGACTTTCCAAGATTTTTTGTTTATAATTATATATGAGCTTTAGGATGGTATAATATTGCCGAAGAATATCAGATTTGTGTGATTTCAAATGTACACGAAGAGTTATTAAGGTCACTAGAGGGTTACTACCAGTTGTTGTTGAGAAGATCTAAACATATCATTCATTCCCAAATTAATTGAAGTAATAAACAG
Source organism: Musca autumnalis (assembly GCF_047663935.1). Lineage (NCBI taxonomy): Eukaryota > Metazoa > Arthropoda > Insecta > Diptera > Muscidae > Musca > Musca autumnalis. The sequence goes on from NW_027411867.1 coordinate 400,312, forward strand.
ATTTTGTATCATAAACTCTGTTATGAATTAATAGAGAAATGTCATAAAATAACGAATAACAAATTTTATTATTCGATGCAAAATGTAATGTTTTGCTTTGTTATTGTTCAAAATAACGAGTAGCTTTGTTGAAACAAGTGGAATGGAACATCTGATCTTTATTCTTCTTTCCCTTTTATTTCGAACTTTACAATTAAAAGTGGCGAGTGATATTCTCACTGGAAATGAGAATATTATGGTCACACTTATATTTGGATTATGGAGAAAATTATGGACAAGTGAGAAATGAAGTGTGATAAGAAGAAGGAAAAAATATGTATGTACGTACCGCTTATGTTTGATGAGTTGGGTCTTAGCTTGCCGTTTGAATGAGCTTAGGCAGATATGTACGAATGTACATATGTATATATACTTATGTATATGGTCTGTATGTAAATCACTAGGTAAATCTTTGGTCGTAATAAGATAAAATGTAATAAGGTGTTTATTTTATATTTGTTGTGCAATTGAAAATTCGAGTGTAATAGAAAATTTGATGGCAACTTTTTTGGATGAATTGTCACGTTCTAAGTTATGGAAATCAGGATTATATTAATTTAAAGCACACGTATTTAGTGTCCTTAAAGAACCTGGCGGACATTCAGTATTTTTTTTTTCGTTTTTAAGCTACTTTTCCGAATTAACCACGCACTTGCTTTGCTTCTTTACAACTAGTTGCTTTGGACAATTTGTACATACCTTGTATCATGAAGGAACGAACAAAATGAAATTCAAACCTGTTTTATAATGGAAGTGACGAGATGATCCATGTAAAGAAATGATTCCGCCACAAATATGATGTATAGAGGGTACCCCAGTACCAATGTATATTTGCAGCAGTCATAACCTCATAACGAAATTGAAGAATGACTAATATATGTATTATTAGTATTTTTCCTTTAGAAATATCATCTCACTCGAAATTATCAGGATTGACTATGAACTTCTTATGAATTGTAGTTTGTACTTAGGTTTCGTCGTTCTAGTCGTTGAACAAAAGACAGGATTACCTTGTGCTTCGGTTGATGGTTGAATTCAAAGAGAGACTTTATTCAGTAAAAAACTTAACAACTAACATTGACAGCTGACGTATGTTGTTTTTCGGCAAATTCAAAAATTGATTAAAACATCTCAATTTAATTTTTCCTAGATTTAGCTATAAAAATAATGGAACGGATTTCATATTAACAACTACCATATAACAGAGCTAACTACAACATTACTGGCATAGGAGGGATTGATCAAAAAGCAGATAAAGAGTGTGTTGTAACCTTAGTTGTACCCAACAATATAAAATATAACATAAAGGCTATTATACTTCCAAAACGGCTTCCATCTATATCATTTAAATTACCAAACACATCTGAACTCAACACATTAGATTTGTCAGATCCAAATGTTAATAAATCCTCTAACATCCATTTGATTCTGGGAAACGATTGCGAAAGTTTCATTAATCTTGAAGACATTCGGAAAAATATATGTGGGGAAGCGTCAGCATATAAAACCATTTTTGGGTGGGTGTTAAGTGGTCCTGTAAAATCTGAGATTGTTCACACTTTATCTCTCAGTGTAACTCAATCTGAAAATGAATCACTTATTTCCATATTAAAAAAGTTTTGGGAGACTGAAGAAGTACCTTCCTCTCCGCCCGTTTCGGAGGAAGATATATTCTGTGAAGAATTCTTTTCTAAGACTTTTTCACCCCAGTCAAGTGTGCGTTACATGGTTCGGTTACCATTTAAGAAGAATTTTCCTAAAGATATTTTTCTTGGATCCTCTCGCTTTACTGCACTCGCTCAATATGCTAACATGGACAGAAATTATCAAATGAACCGTATTTAAAAGCCGAATACCATGCATAACTGAAAGAGTACAAGTTGTATGTACTCTTTCATATGAAGAAGTATCTTCAAATGAATTAATCGTGGATGGAAAATATTTCTCTTTTAATTTCCCCACCACGCTGTAATACGACCGGAACATAAATCTACAAAAGTTAGAATTGTGTTCATTGCGTCGAGAAAGACCAAAACTGGTTATTCCCTTAACGACACACTTTATACTGGGCCAACATTACAGACCAATTTAATTTCGATCATTCTTAATTGGCGAAAATACAAATATGTATAAAGCGGTGACACCAAATCTTAGTACACCCAGATGACAGAAGTTATCAAAGAATATTATTTCAAAGCGAAGAAACAGGTCCCGTCAAAGATTTTCAAATGAAAACGGTTACATTTGGGTTGAACTGCGTCCCATTTCTCGCGATTCGAACATTATTACAACTCGCTTTTGATTCCGAAATCCAATACCCTAAAGTTGCAGCAATATTACGAAATGAAACGTATGTCGACGACATACCTTCTGGAGGATTCACTATTGCAGAAGCAACAGAATCACTCTCACAGCTAATGCAGGTATTAAATTCAGGAGGGTTTCCTTTGAAAAAGATTACCGCTAACGACCCCAGTTTATTAACTAACATCTCTTCAGAAAATTTATATGATATGGATCTGTTACGATTTTTTGAAACCAGCTCAACTAAAGCCTTAGGAATAAAATGGAATGCCCATAAAGACACTTTTTCGTATAGCTCAATATTAATAGAAAACCACTCAAATGTAACGAAACGTCAAATCCTTTCATCTGTAACTCAATTATTTGATCCAGCTGGCTGGATCGCCCCTGTAATCATTAGAGCAAAAACGTTTATGCAGCAAATATGGTTGCAAGGATTAAGCTGGGATGAAGAAGTTAGCCCGGATTCCCTTGCACTATGGAATGATATTTTGTTAGATATTTCCAAAATAGAATTAATATCAATTCCCAGATTTATACAGTTTATGCCCAATGACATACTCGAAATTCATGGATTCTGCGATGCTTCCAAAGGAGCATATTGCGGTTCTGTATATATACGTCGTTGATCTCAAAAATTAAAGTGGCCCCCATTAAACATGCTTCCCTACCCAGACTAGAATTAATCGGAGCTTTATTGCTCTGTAAACTCGTTAAATATATGATTGACACATATAACTATAACTTTAAATCGGTCACCCTATGGACAGACTCATCCATAGTTTTGGGATGGCTGTCGAAACCATCATGGTCATGGGAAATTTTTGTAGCCAATTCAAAACCTATTTCGACTAAAAGTTCCTTGATATCTCTAAATCCATACCTTGATTCAGACAATGTTATGAGAGTAAATGGTCGGTCGACAAACTCCTCTCTTCCCTATAATGAAAAATACCCAGTAATACTCCCCCGGTAACTCAAAACTTTGTAATTTGTTTTTAATTCATCTGCACGTTTTCTTAGCTCATGGTGAATGTCACCAAATGACAAGATTTGTACAAACCTAATTTTACATATCCCAACTAAAACGCCGGTTTGTATAATTTACAAACAAAATAATGCCATCAAATGATGGCCCCACTACCAAGTGAAATATGTTCAATAACCCCACCGTTTCATATTACAGGAATTGACTTTTCCGGCCCCTTTGAGTTAAAGAGCTCAGTCTTGCGCAAATCACCTTGCATAAAAACAAACTTCAGCGTTTTTGTTTGTTTTACAACAAAGGCGATACACTTGGAGCCCTGTTCCGAATTATCATTTGCTGCTTTCGAGGCGGCATTCGCTCGCTTTGTTGGGAGGTGATATCCGATAATGGTAGTAATTTCATTGGGGCTAGCAGAAATTGATTACGTGAATTTACTCAATTCATAAATTCAACCTCTAACGACATTTCCCAAAAATACTCAATCCACGGATTTGAATGGAAATTTATTCCTCCCCACGCACAACACATGGGCGGCCTTTGGGAAGCCGCCGTGAAAAGTTTTAAGACTCATTTGAAAAAGATAGCTGGTGCACACAAGTTCACTTTTGAAAAATTCTCAACCGTTTTAGCAAGAATTGAAGGGCTTTTAAACTCACGCCCAATATCCGCTTTTTCGGAAGATTCCGCAGTCTTGACTGCTCTAACACCCGGGCATTTCTTAAAAGCTTCACCCATAATGGCTTTGCCAGAACCAAATTCCTCAAATCTCTCTCTTATAAACAGATGGACAAAATTAAAAGCCCTCCACCATCAGTTTGCGCAAAGTTGGAAAACAGATTATCTTAAAGCTCTCCAAAAAATTTATAAGTGGCAATACCCCACTCGCAATCTTACAGTTGGCGATTTAGTGGTTGTACAAGACGACATTCTACCACCTATCGAGTGGCGATTGGGTAGAATAGAAAAAATATACTTAGGCTCTGATAAAAGGGTTCGAGTTGCGGATATATACACCCCTAATGGGTCCATAACTCGCCCCATCGTAAAATTGTGTTATCTGCCATATTGCAACATTGACACTGGAGAAAGAAATTTATAATATTTAAAAATATACATAATCACAACAAACTCTCTTCATTGCCAAAGAGAGACCTCTTTTTAATAACTTATCGTGTTGATACTTACAGGAAATGCCAAAAGGATCGTTTTCAAAATTCCAACGTTTATAAATGCAAAATGTGCCAGAAGTTTCACTCTCTCAGCGTCTATCTCAAATTTCTACGAATGGAACTGAGACAACGGAATAATTTTGTTTTGAAAAACGTATAATGCATCAACTGTCTTGCACGTAGCTATAGATTCAGGAACTGTCGGTCACAAAACAGATGTGGTTATTATCACCATAGACTACTCCACTCAAATTATACCGGAAAGAAAAGACAACCTAAACCACAGCAAGACAGAAAATCTCAACAAAAGCAAAGTACACGAGATGCATCTGGTCCAGACAATTTTATTTTATCGGAAGCTATTCGTTCTTTGGCATCGGTTCTATGCGCGACAAACCAGTCAACCAAAGCTTAGGCCCGGCGGCACTAGCATAGTTTGGACATATAATTACATTTGCATTTTCTGATTTAATTTGAATTTTTAAATCCAAAACATAATATAAATCATTAAAAAAAATTGTGAATTTAAAATATTGTGAATTATAGAATTTATTTTATAACACATTTCTAAATATGTTATTGTGAATTATCGTTTAAACAATATTTGTAACACATAGAAATTTAAATTTCCTGTTTTGTAACCAAAGTAAGACTCGTCCACTTTTTGCACAACCTTACACTGGTAAGCTCTTTGGAAGCTGCAATAAATTGACCTGAATTTGAATCTCTTTTGGTGACTTTTAATTGGCAATCTTGGAGTTATTGTCTCCAAAGATATTAAGGAAGTTAGTAACTCTCCCGTAGAAAAAACAGCCTACTATGAAAAAACGAAAGAAAAGAAAAATAAACCCCTCTAAAGTGACGAACCCCGCAAGCGTTTTAAGGATCATGATCTGTGAATCTGCACCTGGATTGTTCGCACTCTTTTTAGAGAAGGTGCAGTTCACACACTGGCAGATGTTCTTGAAGAGTACAAGGCCGACATTACTGCCATACTGGAAATACGATGGAACGGGAAAGGCGTCACAACAACACCTAAAGGTGACACACTGTATTATAGCTGCCATGACTCAATGCATGAGTTTGGTTGCGGATTTGTAGTTGGTCGGAGGTTAAAACACCTGGTCTCCAGCTTCATCCCAGTGAATGAATGACTTGCGGCAATTCAAATTAAAGCAAAATTCTTCAATATCAGCTTTATTTGCGCTCATGCTGAAGACAAGGACGAACAGACCAACGATATATTTTACGGGCGCTTAGAAGAAACTTATGACCGCTGCCCTGCCCATGACATTAAAATTATTCTATGCGATTTTAATGCCAAAATTGATCACGTTGTGATAGATGGAAGACATTCTTCGAGCGTGTTGGATGTGCGTTCGTTCCGAGGAGCAAACATAGACTCGGACCACTACCTTGTTGCAGCCAAGGTACGTACCAGATTAAACGTACCAAACAAAGTGCGAACGGTAAGCTGCAATCACAACAGATGACCACAGCATATTCCACTCAATTCGCCCAACTGCTTAATCAAAGCACTCCTCATCACGATAACGTCTTTAGTCCTGGCAAGCCCACCATTGACCAGATATTTACCCTGCGGCAAATACTGGAGAACACCCAAGAGCAGGCTTCGACAGCCCGCTACGTTCAAAGTTATTCCAAGCAATGCCTGAATTTGGTATCCCCGCAAAGCTCATTCGGCTTTGTAAAATCACTCTAACTGACACAAAATCTTCAGTTAAAATAGGAAAGAACCTCCACGAAGAGTTTTGTACCAAAAGTGGTTTCATGCAAGGAGACAGCTTTTCGTGTGATATTTTCAACATCCTGCTAGAAAAGGTTATACGAGAGGCAAACGTCAAAAGAAGGGGACAATCTACACCAATAGGCACATGTTACTTGCTTATGCTGATGATATAGACATCATGGGGCGATCAGTAAAAGAAGTAACCGAATCTGCTAAAGTGGGTCTGGCGGTAAACGGCGAGAAGACCAAGCTGATGGTGTCGACGCGCAATGCGTCCATTGAGATCGGATCAACTGTTGAAGTTGGTTCCTATAATTTTGAGGTAGTAAACGACTTCGTATACCTCGGCACCGCCGTAAGCGCAAAAACGACATCAGTTGTGAAATAAAAAGAAGAATTGTATTGGCCAACAGATGCTACTTTGGCTTAAGTAAGCACTTTAAAAACAAAGCCACAACTCGTCAAACAATAATAACGCTTTACAAAACAGAAGCCTGGATACTTGCGCAAGCAGATAAGGCAGTGCTTGGCGTGTTTGAGAGAAAAATTCTTCGAAAGATCTACGGCCCGATCTGTGTTGACGGTGAATATCGACGTAGTATGAACCACGAACTGTATCTGCTATACAACGACATCCATATAGTTAAACATATCGAGATGCAGGGATTGCGTTGACTAGGCCATATAATAAGAATGAGCGATGATGAACCCGCTAAAAAGGCTTATAAATTCGAGCCACATGACGGTGCACCCAGAATGGGCAGGCCAAAAAAGATGTCACAAACAAGTGATTGACGAGATGACAAGGCGCGGTATTCTAAAAAGCGAAGCACTACACAGAGAGAATTGGAGATATTTCCTTAGTTCGGTGTATGGAACAATGTTCTGTAATGGGTCAGCTAAGTAAGTAATTTTACTATTCGGCAAACATAAGAACTGTTGATACTAAACCACTTTCCGAATAAATATTTAACAATTTAAATTTTTATATAAGGGAAAATTTAGGGTATTATGATATTTCCCCCAGACCATGGGAAAAGTGGTTAGAGATGGCAACCCTGTCAGGATATAAAAATGCAAATTTTTCCAAAAATGACACTAACATCGCCTAAAACAACAAATTTTAGTCACAAGTACAGCTAATTAAAACCTATAAGACTACAATTTATAATAATAATTTTCCGTTGTTGCACTCCATATCAGCCCTCGGCACCGAATACATACAAATTTTGTAATTGTTTTTGTTTAAAAATATAAAAATGTTTTTTTAAGTTTCCCAATATACAATTTTTTCGTAGTTAATTAAATTGCAAACAAATGTTTGGAAAAATATTCTACAATTATGGTCTGCTGGGTTTGTTTTTTTCTAATAAAATGTATACATATTTTGAAAATTCTCATTTGAGAAACAAATGTTCTCTTTTTTATTTTTTTATTATAATTAAGTCTGTAGATAATACATGTATCCTTACAGACTAAAAAATATACATATATACAATTAGCATTGGATGGAAGTGTTATATTTTAAAATGTAATATTATTTTCCGTTTTAAACTAGCATTATTTTCAGACCGATCGATCTGATTATAAAATTTATTGAACTGCAAAAGACGGGAGCGTAGTGGATCGTTATTGGCATAATTTCTCCGAAAATATTGAATTTGAAGCAGATGAAAATTTCTTGTTTGCCTGGTGGGAGTATTTATTAAGATTCTACTCATGATCAGGTCTGAATATATTTTTCCTTGAATGATACTTAAAACAAAATTTAAACCCAGCATTACATGACGACTTTTCAATGTAGGCAGTTTAATCATATTAAGTCTTGTCTCATACGAAGGTAGGTTCTGATAGTTCCATCCATGATGACGCAAACAGAATAAAAGAAATTGTTTTTGAACTGATTCAATCAAGTTTTCGAATATAGTGTAACGAGGATCCCAGATAACTGCGCCATATTCAAGTATGCTGCGAACAAAAAATATATAAAGACGTTTGGTGACTTGAGGATCCGCAAATTCTTTACCCCATCGTTTCATAAAGCCCAGTGCTTCATTGGCTTTATTCTCCATATCATTTATATGCTGTCGAAAGCTAAGACGATGATCCAATAAAATGCCAAGGTCATTGAATGATTCCACAGTGTCTAACTCGTGATTATCAAAGTAGTATTTAGTACGCAGTTGATGAAGAAGATGCTGATCGTCCGGGTCACTAAATGAGCGGAATATCTTCACGTCATCGGCATACATTAACACATTAGAATTATTGACAGTCGTGGGAAAATCGTTTATGAAGAGTGTGAAAAGAATTGGGCCAAGGTGGCTTCCCTGTGGAATACCAGAGGAAACGGATATAATTTTCGATACAGCGGAGTTAAATTTCACCTTCTGAGTTCTGTTAGACAAATATGATTTCAACCACTGCAGTAAATGTTAACTGAAGCCCATTTTATCCAATTTAATGAGCAATAGAGTATGATTAACTTTATCAAAAGCTTTAGTAAAATCGGTGTATATAACATCAGTCTGTAATCGAGATCTAAACCCATCATTTAAAATAGTGGTCAATTCTAATATATTTGTAATCGTTGAACGGGATTTCCGAAATCCGTGCTGACAGTTAGATAGAATGTTAGAAACATCAAAGGACAAAGTGTCAGAAATAAGTTTTTCTAGAAGCTTCGGTATGGCACTAAATTTAGCGATACCTCTATAATTTGATATGTTGCTCTTACTGCCGGATTTAAATAATGGTATTATATACGACTCGTTCCAAACAGGAGGTAAATAGCCTAGGTGTAACGTTGTATTAAACAATTTAGAAAGTTGAATGGCAAGATTATTAGCACAGTGCGTAAGTATATTTGCTGGTATACCATCCGGCCCCGGACTATATGTATTTGTTATCGTTTTTAGATTTTTTAAAACAGTAGCCGTACTAAATGTAGATACATTTATAACAGAAGATTCGTTGATTTTGTAAGGATAATTAGTAGATTGTTCATATACTTTTTTTTGAGTATGTTGTAGCAAAGAAGTCAGCGGACAAATTACTTATTGTGACATCATCATCTGCAACTACAGATCCATATTTAAAGGAATTTGGGTATGTACTGGATCGTCGTTTAGAGTTTATAAAGTTATAAAACGATTTTGGATTTCGTTTTAATTTTTCTTTCATTGATAAGATATACATTTTATACGCTCTTTTATTTCCAATATTATATTCAAATCTTGCAACGGAATAGCCAGAAAAATCAACAGATGATCCAGATTTTTTATATTTCTTAAATCATTTATTCTTTTTGTTTTTCAATTTGGCCAAAGTTATGGAATTCCAGGGTGGCCCTGATGAACGTTGGGGTAAAGTTTTAGGAACGGATTTAGCAATATAATCGTAAAGAATTGAGTAAAATGTATTTATTTGGGTGTCAAAATTTTGATTAGACTGTTGATTAGACTGTTGAGAGTAAGGAATTTTACTTGCAATATTCGGTCTTCGCAAAGCAGTACTGACGATTTGGCATTGAATTAATTCTACGCGACATAATAGACTTTATAATTCTCAATTCAATTGTGGGATGAAAGCGGTCTTCGGGTTGTGTTAGAGGGTCACATGAGTTAATTGACACATCTAAGGGACTGTTGACAAAAGCTAAATCCGAAAGCTTACCAGAAGAATTGAATATGTTATTAACTTGTGGCAATCCAAGATCATACATAGAATCAACGAAATCTTTTGAAGAACTTATTAATGTACGGGGAATTAAACAATTCATATCAGTAACAATGTCCCACTGAATTGTAGGGCTATTAAATCCAACGAGGGCAATCAGAGTATCACATGCTTTCGACGACTTAAAAGATAATCTAATAGCAGTTGCGTGTTTCAAATAAACATCAATATTGGAATTTGGAGGAATGTAAGAACATGTTAGAAATATGGAAGCGTTACCAATTCGAATTTTTACTGCAACAGATTCAATGTCAGAAACTAAGGATAAAATTATTTCTTCTGCAGCAAAATCAGAAGAAACAGCATTGAGTACACCACCACCAGTTTTCTTTGAAGTGTCGGATCGGTCTCGTCTGAAAATATTATGCTTTTCACACAATGTTTCGGAATTAAAACTGTTTTTCTCAAGCCATGTTTCGGTGAATACAAGAATGTTAAATTGAAATCAAAACTGTCTATAAATATTGAAGTTAATTTAGTATTCAATCCTCTCACATTTTGATAGATTACATTTAAGTGTTTCAAAGATGGAAAAGTAATTAGTTTTTTGAGGGGTTTGATTGCGGAGGTAAAACGGCGGCATCAGTAATAGGGCGATCTTTCTAGATATACTCTAGAATTTTTGCTTTCGGTGGACAGAATTCAGGATTCACAACAGTTTCAAATACTTCTTCAGGGACAATTACCCTAAATGATACTTTTCTTCTCTTCATTGCATAATTGAATTTGAAAACTTGGACGTCGATATCACGGTTCAATTTTTACATGCTCATGCGTGGTTTCAGATGCAAATCGGGCGGCAAAAATAGTTATCATATTACGAGTAGGTACGACTTTTAATATGTTATTCAACGATTTTGAGGGAGTAAAATATGGAGTAGTGAATGGCGGGAGGAGTTGCTTTTGTTTCGGTGGCGTTTTTGTTGCTGTTGGTTCAGGTATTTGATTTGGTTCAGGTATTTATTGTCAGTGTGAAAAATGTTTACACACCTGCTCCATATTCTCAAGGATCAGTCAATATTGTTGTTGTTATCCCATCCAACTACAAAGAACAGAAGCAACATGTTGAAAGCCCTCTGTATATAACAAAACAACTGGAAACAAAATATTAAATTTTAAAAAATTGTGACGGATCCAAAAATTTGAATTAATACGTAATCCTTGATTTGTTGCCTTTGATATGCTCAACACTGTAGGTCCACGTTTTGATATAGCCCCCATAGGACGATATCTCTTCCGAATTTCTGTATTTTGAAGGCTGTGGCCACATTAATCCACTGAAATGGCTGAAATTTGGTTTTGGTCTTCATTTGGGGTATTAAACGTTCCATATGAAATTTGTTGGTATAGGTCCATGCCTTTATATAGCCCCCAAAGAACTTACCTCCCGATTATCGGTGTTTTGAAAGTTGTGGCCTCAGTATTCCTCAGAAATGGCTGATATTTGGTATTTAGTCTCCGTTGGGGGTATAAAACTTTCTCCCAGAAAATTGTCGGTACAGTTCCACACCGTGGTATAGCCCCCATAGAACACTAATTCCCTATTTTCGGTATTTTGAAGGTTGTGGCCTCAATATTCCACCGAAATGGCTGAAAGTTGGTATTTGGGATCCATTTGCGGTATTAAACTCATATGAAATGTGTCGGTATAGCTTCACGTCTTCATATAGCCCCCTTCATATCCCACCGAAATTACTGAAAATTGGTAGTTAGTTTTCGTTGAGGGTATACAACTTTCCAGCTAAAATTTTTCGGTATAGGTCCACGTCTTCATATAGCCTCCATAGAATGGTACCTCCTGATTTTTGGTATATCGAAGGTTGTGGCCTCAATATCCCACCGAAATGGCTGAAATGTGGTAGTAAGTCTTTGTTACAACTATTCACCTGAAATTTGTCGGAATAGGTCCACGCCCTCATATAGACCCCATAGGACGAAATCCTCAAATTTTCGGTATTTTTGAAGGTTTTAGTATTATTATCCTACCAAAATGGCTGAAATTTGACATTTCGTCCTCCTTTGGCACTCAAAACTTTCTCCAAGAATTTTATCGGTATCGGTCCACGTTTTTATGTACACCCATGGAACGGTACATCCCAATTATCGGTATATTGAAGGTTTTATCCTCGGAAATGGTTGCAGGTTGGTACTTAATATTCGTTGATGGTATAAAACTTTTCACCTGAAATTGGTCGGTATAGGGTAACGTCTTCATATAGATCCCATATAACGGTACCGCCCGATTTTCGGTATTTTGAAGGTTGCTGCTTAATATCCCATCGAAATGACTGACGTTTGGTAGTTAGTGTTCGATCCCCACCGAAATAGCTGATATTTGGTATTAAGTATTTGATAGGGGTATGAAACAATCCACCCGAAATGTGCCGCAATGGGTTGACTATCTCAAATAGCCACCATAGGACCGTACCTCCCGATTTAAGGTATTTTTAAACTTGTGGCCTCAATATACCACCGATATGACTGAAATTTAGTATTTTAACTGCCATGGGTATATAAACCCTGTCAGGATATAAAAATGCAAATTTTTCCAAAAATGACACTAACATGGCCTAAAACAACAAATTTTAGTCACAAGTACAGCTAATTAAAACCTATAAGACTACAATTTATAATAATAATTTTCCGTTGTTGCACTCCATATCAGCCCTCGGCACCGAATACATACAAATTTTGTAATTGTTTTTGTTTAAAAATATAAAAATGTTTTTTTTAAGTTTCCCAATATAAAATTTTTTCGTAGTTAATTAAATTGCAAACAAATGTTTGGAAAAATATTCTACAATTATGGTCTGCTGGGTTTGTTTTTTTCTAATAAAATGTATACATATTTTGAAAATTCTCATTTGAGAAACAAATGTTCTCTTTTTTATTTTTTTATTATAATTAAGTCTGTAGATAATACATGTATCCTTACAGACTAAAAAATATACATATATACAATTAGCATTGGATGGAAGTGTTATATTTTAAAAAAAAACTCCGTGCGGAGTTGTTTTTTTTTCCTCTTTTTTCTCCCATCGGACGCCTCCCCAGGTGGTGGATAGGGGAATGCTCATCAGATATGGCGGGTACCGCAGAAATAAAATATGCGGGGTGAACCAAAAAAAAAAAGGAAAAAGGCAGCGTCTGTCCAAGTTTTGGCGGCTGCAAACAGCGTCTGTACTTCATAGGAGCGGCTGAACGAAAGAAGGAAAACTATAAACCCTTTAGAAGGCAACGGGAAACCACTAAAGTAACATCCCTAGAAAAATCATACAAATGCAATGAATACAATAGATAATATACGGCCCTCAGTCTCCGGCAAAACGAGGGTGCTAAGAATCCCCGGAGGTAAAAATAAAACAAAAATAAATATCGGAACATGGAATGTAAGAAGTCTGTACGAACCTGGAAAACTAAACAACACCATAGATGAAATGAAAAGACTGAATATAGATATACTAGGAATCAGTGAAACATGGTGGACCGAAAGTAGCGAATTTAGGTCACAGAATACTAAAATATATCACTCGGGAAACTACGATGACGTTCACAGGAGAGGTGTTGCAATCATTGTGGAAAATAAGATAGCAGACTGCATAAATGGATTTGTCCCACTATCCGATAGAGTAATGATGATAAAAATATGTGCAAAACCACTTAATATGAATATTATCCAAGTCTATGCACCAACATGTGACTCAAATAACGAGGAAATAGAAAAATTTTACAGCGATGTTGAACAACTCATGAAAATGACAAAACCACATGAAATCACGATTGTTCAAGGAGATTTCAACGCTAAGGTAGGAAATATAGAAACAGCGGATATCACGGGAAAATTTGGACTAGGCACCAGAAATGAAAGAGGGGACAGGCTCATACAATTTTGCCAAGAACACAACATGAAAATAGTAAATACTCTATTTTGCCATCACCCAAGACGTCTGTATACATGGCGATCGCCACAAGATAGTACAGAAAATCCAGTTAGAAATCAAATTGACTATATACTAATAAATCGACGCTACTGTTCTTGTGTTGTAACATGCTCCACATATCCCGGAGCGGACGTCCCTTCCGACCATAATCTTTTATTATGCAAAATGCGAATAAGACTTGGAATGCCAAGAAAAAAAGCTGCAAAAACTAAACTTAATCTAGAAAAACTAGAAGACCCATCAACAAAAGAAAGAGTAAAAGAATTTATAAACACCAATCTTAATAACGTCAACAGCCAAGGCACTGAGCAGTTGTGGAATGAAATGAAAACTGTCTTTAAAACAACCTCAACTATATTAGGGACAAAAACCACCCGAAAAGAAGAACCTTGGATAACAACAGAAATCCTCGAACTTCGAGAAAAGCGAAAAATACATAAAAATACCAACTATGAAATTTATTGGGAAATAAACCAAGAGATTAGAAATGCCACACGAGCTGCAAAGAACGCTCAACTTAACAAGCAATGTGAAGAAATCGAAAGGCTACACCGACTACACGACGATTTCAACCTACACAAGAAATTAAAAGAAGCATCCGGAATATACCGCAAAACTCATCCGGCTCTACTTGTCGACGAAAACAGTAAAGCTGTCTTCGAGACCAAAGAAAGAAAAAGTGTTTGGCACAAATATATCAAAACAACATTCACTGATGATGAAAGGCCAGAAAATAACACTAATACTGAATCAGACATAACAGGAAACCCGATCACGGAAGATGAAGTCAAATCGGCAATTCAGTCAATGAAAGATAAGAAGACCGTCGGCCCTGATGAAATACCCGCAGAGATTTTGAAATTAATAGAGGGAAACAATATACAACTACTGCTGAAACTCTTCAATCACGTTTACGATACAGGACAGTACCCCGACGACTGGTTAAAATCTACATTTATAGCTATACCAAAAAAAGCACATGCACGAAAATGCGGTGATTATAGACTAATTAGTCTAATGAGTCATGCCCTAAAAATATTTATTAAAATACTACATAAAAGAATCTACCCTAAGTGTGAGCCACATATGGGGAGAACACAATTCGGTTTCAAAGAAGGCATGGGAACGCGAGAGGCACTACTAAGTATCCAAGTCCTTATTCAAAAATGTAGAGATGTTCAAAAAGATATATTCTTATGTTTCGTCGACTACGAAAAAGCTTTCGATACGGTCAGGCATAAAAAAATGATGGATATCTTGATGGATACCGGAATAACAGAAAAGGAAATAAGATGCATAAAAAACCTTTATTGGCAACAAACTGCAAACATTCAAGTTGATGGAGAACTCACTGACAATATCCCAATATCCAAAGGCGTTAGACAAGGGTGTATCCTATCACCTCTATTATTTAATTTATACTCCAACAAAATATTTCAAGTAGCAGTTGAAAACGAGCAAATTGTCGTAAGGGTGAATTACTCTGAATTAATAAACAATATACGATACGCCGACGACACAACATTAATTGCCACTAGCCTATATGGTCTACAGAAACTGGTTAACTCGCTTACTCAAAAAAGCGAATTGTATGGTCTTAAGATTAACATTAAGAAAACGAAATATATGGTAATAAGTAGAAAAACTTACCAAAACAACACATCATTGAAAATAAAAAATGACGAAATAGAACGGGTAAGGAGTTTTAAATATCTTGGGGTCCTTATAAATGACCAATGGGATGCCTCGAGAGAGATAAAATGCCGAATAGAAGTAGCTAGGCAATCCTTTTTTAACCATCGCAAAATATTAACAAGTCATGACGTCAACATCACAACAAAAATGCGCTTCATAAAATGTTATGTATGGTCCACTCTACTATATGCTGCCGAGACATGGACAATAAAGTCAATAGACGAACAAAAATTGAACGCATTTGAAATGTGGATTTATCGCAGAACACTGAAAATTCCTTGGACTGACCGAGTACCAAATGAAGAAGTCCTGAGAAGAATGAACACTAAACGACAACTTCTTGATATCATAAAAAGTAGGAAGATATCCTATATGGGACACATAATGAGAAACGAAAAGTATTCTGTCATCCAGAGCATAATTAAATGTCAAATTGAGGGAAAAAGGCCAAGAGGAAGAAGAGAAATTTCCTGGATAAAAAACATTTTGGAGTGGACAAATCAACCAAATGAAAGAAGCCTTATCAACGCTGCGAGGAATAGAGAGATCACCATTGCTGAATAATTTACCACAACATATTCATAAACATATATCTATATATACAGCTAAAAATACTTAATTTGTTATTGTATGATCGCCAAAATCCGAATGCGGATCGGCAAATAAAGAAGAAGAATATTATTTTCCGTTTTAAACTAGCATTATTTTCAGACCGATCGATCTGATTATAAAATTTATTGAACTGCAAAAGACGGGAGCGTAGTGGATCGTTATTGGCATAATTTCTCCGAAAATATTGAATTTGAAGCAGATGAAAATTTCTTGTTTGCCTGGTGGGAGTATTTATTAAGATTCTACTCATGATCAGGTCTGAATATATTTTTCCTTGAATGATACTTAAAACAAAATTTAAACCCAGCATTACATGACGACTTTTCAATGTAGGCAGTTTAATCATATTAAGTCTTGTCTCATACGAAGGTAGGTTCTGATAGTTCCATCCATGATGACGCAAACAGAATAAAAGAAATTGTTTTTGAACTGATTCAATCAAGTTTTCGAATATAGTGTAACGAGGATCCCAGATAACTGCGCCATATTCAAGTATGCTGCGAACAAAAAATATATAAAGACGTTTGGTGACTTGAGGATCCGCAAATTCTTTACCCCATCGTTTCATAAAGCCCAGTGCTTCATTGGCTTTATTCTCCATATCATTTATATGCTGTCGAAAGCTAAGACGATGATCCAATAAAATGCCAAGGTCATTGAATGATTCCACAGTGTCTAACTCGTGATTATCAAAGTAGTATTTAGTACGCAGTTGATGAAGAAGATGCTGATCGTCCGGGTCACTAAATGAGCGGAATATCTTCACGTCATCGGCATACATTAACACATTAGAATTATTGACAGTCGTGGGAAAATCGTTTATGAAGAGTGTGAAAAGAATTGGGCCAAGGTGGCTTCCCTGTGGAACACCAGAGGAAACGGATATAATTTTCGATACAGCGGAGTTAAATTTCACCTTCTGAGTTCTGTTAGACAAATATGATTTCAACCAATGCAGTAAATGTTAACTGAAGCCCATTTTATCCAATTTAATGAGCAATAGAGTATGATTAACTTTATCAAAAGCTTTAGTAAAATCGGTGTATATAACATCAGTCTGTAATCGAGATCTAAACCCATCATTTAAAATAGTGGTCAATTCTAATATATTTGTAATCGTTGAACGGGATTTCCGAAATCCGTGCTGACAGTTAGATAGAATGTTAGAAACATCAAAGGACAAAGTGTCAGAAATAAGTTTTTCTAGAAGCTTCGGTATGGCACTAAATTTAGCGATACCTCTATAATTTGATATGTTGCTCTTACTGCCGGATTTAAATAATGGTATTATATACGACTCCTTCCAAACAGGAGGTAAATAGCCTAGGTGTAACGTTGTATTAAACAATTTAGAAAGTTGAATGACAAGATTATTAGCACAGTGCGTAAGTATATTTGCTGGTATACCATCCGGCCCCGGACTATATGTATTTGTTATCGTTTTTAGATTTTTTAAAACAATACCCGTACTAAATGTAGATACATTTATAACAGAAGATTCGTTGATTTTGTAAGGATAATTAGTAGATTGTTCATATACTTTTTTTGAGTATGTTGTAGCAAAGAAGTCAGCGAACAAATTACTTATTGTGACATCATCATCTGCAACTACAGATCCATATTTAAAGGAATTTGGGTATGTACTGGATCGTCGTTTAGAGTTTATAAAGTTATAAAACGATTTTGGATTTCGTTTTAATTTTTCTTTCATTGATAAGATATACATTTTATACGCTCTTTTATTTCCAATATTATATTCAAATCTTGCAACGGAATAGCCAGAAAAATCAACAGATGATCCAGATTTTTTATATTTCTTAAATCATTTATTCTTTTTGTTTTTCAATTTGGCCAAAGTTATGGAATTCCAGGGTGGCCCTGATGAACGTTGGGGTAAAGTTTTAGGAACGGATTTAGCAATATAATCGTAAAGAATTGAGTAAAATGTATTTATTTGGGTGTCAAAATTTTGATTAGACTGTTGATTAGACTGTTGAGAGTAAGGAATTTAACTTGCAATATTCGGTCTTCGCAAAGCAGTACTGACGATGTGGCATTGAATTAATTCTACGCGACATAATAGACTTTATAATTCTCAATTCAATTGTGGGATGAAAGCGGTCTTCGGGTTGTGTTAGAGGGTCACATGAGTTAATTGACACATCTAAGGGACTGTTGACAAAAGCTAAATCCGAAAGCTTACCAGAAGAATTGAATATGTTATTAACTTGTGGCAATCCAAGATCATACATAGAATCAACGAAATCTTTTGAAGAACTTATTAATGTACGGGGAATTAAACAATTCATATCAGTAACAATGTCCCACTGAATTGTAGGGCTATTAAATCCAACGAGGGCAATCAGAGTATCACATGCTTTCGACGACTTAAAAGATAATCTAATAGCAGATGCGTGTTTCAAATAAACATCAATATTGGAATTTGGAGGAATGTAAGAACATGTTAGAAATATGGAAGCGTTACCAATTTACTGCCACAGATTCAATGTCAGAAACTAAGGATAAAATTATTTCTTCTGCAGCAAAATCAAAAGAAACAGCATTGAGTACACCACCACCAGTTTTCTTTGAAGTGTCGGATCGGTCTCGTCTGAAAATATTATGCTTTTCACACAATGTTTCGGAATTAAAAATGTTTTTCTTAAGCCATGTTTCGGTGAATACAAGAATGTTAAATTGAAATCAAAACTGTCTATAAATATTGAAGTTAATTTAGTATTCAATCCTCTCACATTTTGATAGATTACATTTAAGTGTTTCAAAGATGGAAAAGTAATTAGTTTTTTGAGGGGTTTGATTGCGGAGGTAAAACGGCGGCATCAGTAATAGGGCGATCTTTCTAGATATACTCTAGAATTTTTGCTTTCGGTGGACAGAATTCAGGATTCACAACAGTTTCAAATACTTCTTCAGGGACAATTACCCTAAATGATATTTTTCTTCTCTTCATTGCATAATTGAATTTGAAAACTTGGACGTCGATATCACGGTTAAATTTTTACATGCTCAGGCGTGGTTTCAGATGCAAATCGGGCGGCAAAAATAGTTATCATATTACGAGTAGGTACGACTTTTAATATGTTATTCAACGATTTTGAGGGAGTAAAATATGGAGTAGTGAATGGCGGGAGGAGTTGCTTTTGTTTTGGTGGCGTTTTTGTTGCTGTTGGTTCAGGTATTTGATTTGGTTCAGGTATTTATTGTCAGTGTGAAAAATGTTTACACACCTGCTCCATATTCTCAAGGATCAGTCAATATTGTTGTTATCCCATCCAACTACAAAAAACAGAAGCAACATGTTGAAAGCCCTCTGTATATAACAAAACAACTGGAAACAAAATATTAAATTTTAAAAAATTGTGACGGATCCAAAAATTTGAATTAATACGTAATCCTTGATTTGTTGCCTTTGATATGCTCAACACTGTAGGTCCACGTTTTGATATAGCCCCCATAGGACGATTTCTCTTCCGAATTTCTGTATTTTGAAGGCTGTGGCCACATTAATCCACTGAAATGGCTGAAATTTGGTTTTGGTCTTTGTTTAAGTTAGAATTTATCATATAATTTGAATTGGCCCTATGAATTGCATAGGTGTATTCGTTAAAATCTCCTCATACCCATTTATTACATCCCTGAAATAGTATGAGAGATTTCAACGAATATGCACTTGACCACCGCCCTCTTGAAGCATCCATGCAGATGACAACAAACATAAACAAACATAAAAGATCGATCGAAGCTTGACTTGCAAGCAACACCCGCGCTTTATTGTAAGCCTGTACATATCGTTGTACAAAATTCTTAAAGGTAATATCGTTTACCATAAATAAACACCGGCAGTTGAGCCAACCTTTTATTAAAACTATCGTGTTTTATTTCTATTTTATTCTATTTTCATTGTTACCGACGGCCAAACGTACGCATTGGGCGTACTGGCTCCATTGGGGAGCCTCGATTCACTTGTTCCCCCCCAAGTCCCTATAGTGCGGACTAAACATTTGGTCGCTTCGGGCCGAATAAACATTTGGTCAATTCGAGCCAGATTGGAATTGGAAGCAATCATCCTACTGAAATACAGTCCACTACCCCCTTGGATCTCACTATTTTATTGGTACGTATAGTGCAAAGTGAGCATCAAAATAAATAAAAATACAAGTGTTCGTTTGTTTGTTTGGTCGTCTTACAACGTCATAGATTCCCTTTCTCCTTTTTTGTTAATCGGTCAAAGTCCAAATCGTGGACAGACATACGGGAATAACAAAATCAAAACAAAAATAATAAATACATACATATTTGCTCCTAAATATTTCGCTTTAATTTTTGTTTATTTTCCTCTAAATTGTCGTTTACCTGCTTCTTATTGTTGTTGCAAAAGGTGTAGAAAATATTCCCAAAAATATTTCTATTTTGCATTGATTTGTTTTCGCTAGCATTAGCAGTGTAAATATACAAACGTATATTCATCAATACATCGATTACATATTTACACTGCACGGCCTATTCGTGGTCCCTTCTGTTTGATACACACACGCTTGTATAGCTACATACTCCAGCATCGTCGCTCTGTCGTACCGTCTAGTCGGTCAGTAAGTGGCTTGCATGCAAATATATACACACACGCATGTACACATAAATATTGCATTTTTGGGCATTCCTCTTTCTGTCGTGTCCGTTTTTATTGCACAGTAACCCGCCGGTGTATTATTACACAGTACCCGGTCAGTAAATTAGTACTGTGACACATTTTATTATATTTTATAGTAAATATAATAAATCGGTGTCAGGGAACTTTTTAATAATATTTTTGGACATTTTGGAATTGCGTGCACCCTACAATCGGTCAATTGGACCTTTTCTTGTGTAGGGAGTTATTTAAACAGAATTTTGTATATTTTATATTCTATTGGAATTTCAATATAGTTTGAAACTTTCATTGAATTTTGGACACAAATAAGCTACATTCGGCAGTTATTTGTCTGCATTTGATATTGCACGCACCCTACAATCGGTCAATTGGACTTTTCCTTATGTAGGGCGGTTTTTACTCAAATATTTTCGAATGTTATATTTTTTTTGGAATTTTGTTATTGTTCGAATTTCCTGTTGAATTTTTTGACGCAAATACACTACATTCGGTGGTTATTTGTATAAATTTGATATTTCATGCACCCTACAATTGTACGTTTTCTTGTGAACGGCGTATTTTAGACATATTTTTAGCGAATTTTGTAAAATTTTGTCTGAAATTTTGATATTGTTCAAATTTCCTATTGCACTATTGCACAAATATACGCTACATTCGGTAGTTGTTTGTGGATTTTTAGTTGACATTAGATATTTTTATTGATTTCTACTGCAAAATTAATATCGTATAGTGCCAATTTTGCTAATAATTTTGTAAATTAAATAGTAATTTACATAATTTTGTAGTTTAAATAGCGCATTTCAGGAATTTGGAATATTATTTTATTTCGATTTGCTTTTGGAATTTGAATATAGTTTCAAATTGTGGATAAATTAAATAGTAATTTACATACATTTTCGAATTAAAATAGTGTTTTAATTTCCTATTATGGATTCTTAGGTTGTTCCTAGACCCTTAGAGTTGTCAATTGCATTTTTGGTTGATTTTCTTTAGAATAATTTGGTGCAATTTGTGTGATTTTGAATATTGTTTCAGATTTCCGATTTTAAATCAGCACGCTACAATTGGTAGCTTAAGAATTTCTCTTTTTGTTGAAAATAATATATTTTAGTGTACATTTTACCGATTTAAATATATTTTAAAATTTTCTTTCTGAAAGTTTCGCTACAATAGGTAGCTTGAATATTTCTGGGTTTGTGAAAAATAATATATTTTATTTTCATTCTTCTTTGTGGCTTTATATTTTTTGTACTTTGTGTCATTCGCCATTTTGTTGGTTTGTTTTTCCTAGTTTCACTAATATGGCTTTCACTCCTCCACATTTATTAATTCGTGCTTCCAAGTCTATCGTGACATTCGCTGAGCACTTCGGTACATTAAAGGAAGATGAACTTGACTTTTATGGTCTCGAAGTTTATTGCGAAGAAATTGAGAAATTGTGGAAGAACTTTCAGGGAACTTTTCAAAAATGCCTCTCTCGTATAGAAAATCCTGAGAAACTTCATTCCATTTATGAGGAGTCGCATCAAAAATATGTAAATTGTTCGTCAATAATAAATAGATTGTTATCAAAATTTCGTAGTTCTGCTAAATTGTCTCCGAACACATTGGAAAATAGTTCGGTAGATTCCTTAACGGAGCATCCCGGTGATATTTCTTCGAAAAGCCTGTCGTGTGATGCTGATGTTAAAGACCTGAGTTTGTCGACCCACATTTCTTGTGATGTGGGTACACAGGCGTCTAGCTCTGCAATATTGAGTATTGGGAATCCTAGAGTAGGCACAAACTTCGTTGCTGATCTCCCAAATATTGATAGCATTCGTAATATTGCGTTACCTCCTTGCGATATTGAAGTTTTCGATGGAAACATTCTAAATTGGCCCACTTTTAGAGATTTGTTTAGTGCGGTTTACGTAAATAACTCCCAGTTGACAGATATTGAACGCTTGTGTCATCTGGTGAGTAAAACTAGTGGTGAGGCTCGAGAAATCGTCTCGAAGTTTCCTCTGACTCATAGGAGTTTCGACCTTGCGTGGAATGCATTGAATTCCACATTTGATAATCCACGGTTGCTTGTCCATAGCCAATTGAAATCGTTGTTTTCGCTTCCTGTGTTGGATCAGGAAACTAGTTTGGGACTTAAGTCTATTCAACGCGGGATCAATATTTGTCTTTCGGCAATGGCAATTTATGAAATACCTACGGATAATTGGGATCCGATTGTGGTCTTCATTTGTTTACAAAAATTGCCTAAGATCACACACGCTTTATGGGAGCAAAGTGTGACAAATAAGTCTCGTCTTTCAACTTGGAAAGAATTAGATGCATTCTTGACAGAGAGAATTCGAACTCTTCTGTGTTTGCATGAAATGAGAAGTGTTGGCACTTTGTCTAATTCGACTTGTAAAGTGTCTCCTAAATCTTGCACTTCTTCTCCTCACTCTTCTCCCAGTCCCAAACTCTTTTCGACACCTCTTCGTTCGTCTCCTAATACTTGTTGCGTTCTTTGTACAGAGCAACAACACAAATTAAATGTTTGCCAGCGGTTCGTAAATTGTACGCCGTTGGAAAGATTTAAATTAGTCAAAAAGCATCGTTTGTGTGTGAATTGCCTTAAGAAGGGACACGAGGTCAAAAATTGTAATAGTCGTTTTTGTCGCAAGTGCAATGAGAGGCATAACACTCTATTGCACAGAGATCGCTCTATCAGTCCGAGTCAAATTGTGACTCCCAGAAGTTCGAAGTTGTCAGCTTCAGCTTCCACCTTTCGGCCTAGAACCTTAAATAGTAGCAGAAGTTCGTCTACATCTAGCGCTCCGTCGACATCGGTCGATAATTTAGTTCGAAAATCCTTCCACGTCAGTCAGTCAGGAAAAGTTCTATTGGGAACAGCACTGGTGAATATCGTTCACCAAGGTGCTTCATTTCCTGTTAGGGCGCTTATCGACCCGGCTTCTGAGTCGTCTTTAATTTCGGAAAGACTTCAGAAGGATCTGAAACTCCAGGTTCAATCCACGAAATCGACAATCATTGGAGTTAATAGTACTGTCGCAGCTACATGTCGTAAAAGCTGCTCATTGAAACTTTGCAGTCGTAGTGACAGGTCGTCTACTTTTGAGACTTCGGCGTTGGTAGTAGGTTCCATATCGAGAACTCTTCCAGCCTTTTTGGTCACTTCGGACCTTAAGTCGGATGTGTCAAATATAGTTTTGGCAGATCCTCAATTCGGCGAATCGCGCCCCGTAGATATTTTGATAGGAGCAGACTTGTACCCGAAAATAATTAAAAATCATTCTCTTCGACTTTCGACTGGTGCGCTGCTCGCTCAAAATACATCGTTTGGGTGGATCATTACTGGCCCTGTCACATAAATTCTCGTTTTCGTAAATGGTACGGAAAATCGTTGTAAAGCGGCCCAATGAAACAAACATAACGAACGTTAGCTCACGTTGCACTATCGTTCGCAGGGTCCCTAATGGCCCTTTCGTTAGCCAGATCTATAGTGATCTGCACAACAGCTGGGTCCCTAATGGCCCAGTCGCTTGAATGGTCCCTTATGACCATATTTACCGCGGGGTCCCTAATGGCCCGGGGTCCCTAATGGCCCAATCGTTTAGCTTGTAAGCCTATCACATGGTCCCTAATGGCCATATTTACCGCGGGGTCCCTAATGGCCCAGGGTCCCTCATGGCCCATCGTTTAGCATGTAAGAATGTTTCTGAAAAAATGATATGCTAAAAAAAAAAAAAAAAAAATCAAAAATCACGCCTGCACTGTACTAATACTTAATTACATACATCTAATTTACCATTGCACTATTCATTCTTTGTATATCGAATCTGTTAAAACATTTGGATGTTTCAAGGGAGGCGGCAAATGTTTAAGTTAGAATTTATCATATAATTTGAATTGGCCCTATGAATTGCATAGGTGTATTCGTTAAAATCTCCTCATACCCATTTATTACATCCCTGAAATAGTATGAGAGATTTCAACGAATATGCACTTGACAACCGCCCTCTTGAAGCATCCATGCAGATGACAACAAACATAAACAAACATAAAAGATCGATCGAAGCTTGACTTGCAAGCAACACCCGCGCTTTATTGTAAGCCTGTACATATCGTTGTACAAAATTCTTAAAGGTAATATCGTTTACCATAAATAAACACCGGCAGTTGAGCCAACCTTTTATTAAAACTATCGTGTTTTATTTCTATTTTATTCTATTTTCATTGTTACCGACGGCCAAACGTACGCATTGGGCGTACTGGCTCCATTGGGGAGCCTCGATTCACTTGTTCCCCCCCAAGTCCCTATAGTGCGGACTAAACATTTGGTCGCTTCGGGCCGAATAAACAGTCTTCATTTGGGGTACTAAACGTTCCATATGAAATTTGTTGGTATAGGTCCATGCCTTTATATAGCCCCCAAAGAACTTACCTCCCGATTATCGGTGTTTTGAAAGTTGTGGCCTCAGTATTCCTCAGAAATGGCTGATATTTGGTATTTAGTCTCCGTTGGGGGTATAAAACTTTCTCCCAGAAAATTGTCGGTACAGTTCCACACCGTGGTATAGCCCCCATAGAACACTAATTCCCTATTTTCGGTATTTTGAAGGTTGTGGCCTCAATATTCCACCGAAATGGCTGAAAGTTGGTATTTGGGATCCATTTGCGGTATTAAACTCATATGAAATGTGTCGGTATAGCTTCACGTCTTCATATAGCCCCCTTCATATCCCACCGAAATGACTGAAAATTGGTAGTTAGTTTTCGTTGAGGGTATACAACTTTCCAGCTAAAATTTTTCGGTATAGGTCCACGTCTTCATATAGCCTCCATAGAATGGTACCTCCTGATTTTTGGTATATCGAAGGTTGTGACCTCAATATCCCACCGAAATGGCTGAAATGTGGTAGTAAGTCTTTGTTACAACTATTCACCTGAAATTTGTCGGAATAGGTCCACGCCCTCATATAGCCCCCATAGGACGATATCCTCAAATTTTCGGTATTTTTGAAGGTTTTAGTATTATTATCCTACCAAAATGGCTGAAATTTGACATTTCGTCCTCCTTTGGCACTCAAAACTTTCTCCAAAAATTTTATCGGTATCGGTCCACGTTTTTATGTACACCCATGGAACGGTACATCCCAATTATCGGTATATTGAAGGTTTTATCCTCGGAAATGGTTGCAGGTTGGTACTTAATATTCGTTGATGGTATAAAACTTTTCACCTGAAATTGGTCGGTATAGGGTAACGTCTTCATATAGATCCCATATAACGGTACCGCCCGATTTTCGGTATTTTGAAGGTTGCTGCTTAATATCCCATCGAAATGACTGACATTTGGTAGTTAGTCTTCGGTCCCCACCGAAATAGCTGATATTTGGTATTAAGTATTTGATAGGGGTATGAAACAATCCACCCGAAATGTGCCGCAATCGGTTGACTATCTCAAATAGCCACCATAGGACCGTACCTCCCGATTTAAGGTATTTTTAAACTTGTGGCCTCAATATACCACCGATATGACTGAAATTTAGTATTTTAACTGCCATGGGTATATAAAATACTGCAGAAGAGAATTATCAGTATAAGCCCTTTTCTTCAAATAACCCCCTTAGAAGCGTACTTCCCCATTTTCGGTATTTTTAAGTTTGTGTCATTAATATCGCATCGAAACGGATGATATTTAATAGTCCGCTGGTCGTATAAAACTTTCCACTTGAAATTTTCCGATATTGTTACATGTTTTTATATAGAAAGGTCCATCCCAATTTTGGGTAGTTTGAAAGTTTTAGCCACATTATTCAACGGGAATAACTGAAATTTGGGTTTTAGTCTTTGCTGGTGTTACGAAACTTTTCTCCAGAAATTTATCGGTACTGGTCAACCTTTTATACAGCCTCCATAGAACGGAGCTCTCGTTGCTGTTAACTGTCCAAATACAGAATATACAGGTTTAGGTCTGGTCGGTATTGCCCAGTTTTATGTATTTCGCTCAATTCGGAAAATTGTAAATATTGGTCTATCTTTTGGAAAGAACAAAAATGTCTCCCCATATGAGCTGTTTTGATGTTGAGATATATGTACTACTCTTGTAATAAAACGAAATTAAACTAATTGTTCCTATTCACTTCAATACAGTTCGTGGTGTGGGGTGTAAAAATCTCGGCCCGGCCGAACTTAACGCTTTCTTACTTGTTCAAATATTAAATAGATTCGGCAATGTGAGACTATTATGGTGCAGAAGATCATTTCGTGTCATCAATGCAGTGCCAGAATAATGGCTACAAATTACCAGATGTGTTTAAGATACAGTCAATGGATACAGGCGAATTGTCCGCATTCAAATACAACAACACCATTCACTCAGTGACAGGAAGAAAACCAGTGAACATTGTAAACTCAATTCCGGGCAAGGATCTAGAAGAAATTATAGCAAAATTGAACATTGCTCAAGAAAAAAACTAAAAGTATACCATCCAGGTGGAAGGGTGTTCGTTAGAAGAACTTGAAGGCTCGGGAACAAGTTTGATAAATGGAATGTTGAACAAGATTTATGTTCGACAGTGTTGAATAACATCTTTGTGTTTATTTCAGCTCTAGTCCATATTTTGTTGTATTCAAGTATTTGAATAACAACAAAATGTTTTACAGTGGGTATGAAATTGATTAGTTGCGGGCGGAGGGTGAGGAATACTATAGTTTCAGTTGTCACCAAACAACTTCATCAGTTCCCTTTTCCGCCGACTCTGTATCGATAAACAGGTCAATAAGCCCATCCAGCAAATTAAACAAAATGAGAAAATTGCTGTATGGCCCTAAAACTGATTACCCTACAATTTGAGTCGAACTAAAGAATTTCATATCCACCACTGTTTTTATGTCGTCTTTGCTTTGCAAAGAATGCGAACATATGAGTGTTGCTTCAATAAGCGGGGGTAAAACAACGAGAAAGTTGTTGTTTTTGCATTACGCATTGATCAACAAGCCTGTCCTGATGCCTATTATTGTTGTTGGCGTTTTTTATTGTTGGACTGCAGAATTTTACATCTTTGTGTTTATTTCAGCTCTAGTCCATATTTTGTTGTATTCAAGTATTTGAATAACAACAAAATGTTTTACAGTGGGTATGAAATTGATTAGTTGCGGGCGGAGGGTGAGGAATACTATAGTTTCAGTTGTCACCAAACAACTTCATCAGTTCCCTTTTCCGCCGACTCTGTATCGATAAACAGGTCAATAAGCCCATCCAGCAAATTAAACAAAATGAGAAAATTGCTGTATGGCCCTAAAACTGATTACCCTACAATTTGAGTCGAACTAAAGAATTTCATATCCACCACTGTTTTTATGTCGTCTTTGCTTTGCAAGGAATGCGAACATATGAGTGTTGCTTCAATAAGCGGGGGTAAAACAACGAGAAAGTTGTTGTTTTTGCATTACGCATTGATCAACAAGGCCGTGCTGATGCCTATTATTGTTGTTGGCGTTTTTTATTGTTGGACTGCAGAATTTTACATCTTTGTGTTTATTTCAGCTCTAGTCCATATTTTGTTGTATTCAAGTATTTGAATAACAACAAAATGTTTTACAGTGGGTATGAAATTGATTAGTTGCGGGCGGAGGGTGAGGAATACTATAGTTTCAGTTGTCACCAAACAACTTCATCAGTTCCCTTTTCCGCCGACTCTGTATCGATAAACAGGTCAATAAGCCCATCCAGCAAATTAAACAAAATGAGAAAATTGCTGTATGGCCCTAAAACTGATTACCCTACAATTTGAGTCGAACTAAAGAATTTCATATCCACCACTGTTTTTATGTCGTCTTTGCTTTGCAAAGAATGCGAACATATGAGTGTTGCTTCAATAAGCGGGGGTAAAACAACGAGAAAGTTGTTGTTTTTGCATTACGCATTGATCAACAAGGCCGTGCTGATGCCTATTATTGTTGTTGGCGTTTTTTATTGTTGGACTGCAGAATTTTACATCTTTGTGTTTATTTCAGCTCTAGTCCATATTTTGTTGTATTCAAGTATTTGAATAACAACAAAATGTTTTACAGTGGGTATGAAATTGATTAGTTGCGGGCGGAGGGTGAGGAATACTATAGTTTCAGTTGTCACCAAACAACTTCATCAGTTCCCTTTTCCGCCGACTCTGTATCGATAAACAGGTCAATAAGCCCATCCAGCAAATTAAACAAAATGAGAAAATTGCTGTATGGCCCTAAAACTGATTACCCTACAATTTGAGTCGAACTAAAGAATTTCATATCCACCACTGTTTTTATGTCGTCTTTGCTTTGCAAAGAATGCGAACATATGAGTGTTGCTTCAATAAGCGGGGGTAAAACAACGAGAAAGTTGTTGTTTTTGCATTACGCATTGATCAACAAGGCCGTGCTGATGCCTATTATTGTTGTTGGCGTTTTTTATTGTTGGACTGCAGAATTTTACATCTTTGTGTTTATTTCAGCTCTAGTCCATATTTTGTTGTATTCAAGTATTTGAATAACAACAAAATGTTTTACAGTGGGTATGAAATTGATTAGTTGCGGGCGGAGGGTGAGGAATACTATAGTTTCAGTTGTCACCAAACAACTTCATCAGTTCCCTTTTCCGCCGACTCTGTATCGATAAACAGGTCAATAAGCCCATCCAGCAAATTAAACA
The DNA here is from genome assembly GCF_047663935.1 of Musca autumnalis. Lineage (NCBI taxonomy): Eukaryota > Metazoa > Arthropoda > Insecta > Diptera > Muscidae > Musca > Musca autumnalis. The sequence goes on from NW_027411867.1 coordinate 429,906, forward strand.
AAATGAGAAAATTGCTGTATGGCCCTAAAACTGATTACCCTACAATTTGAGTCGAACTAAAGAATTTCATATCCACCACTGTTTTTATGTCGTCTTTGCTTTGCAAAGAATGCGAACATATGAGTGTTGCTTCAATGTTGAATAACACTATGCAACACTGAAAATGCAAACAACTTCTAATATGCATTTTTTGAAAGTACATATTTAGACTACAAAAACACTAGTGGGGTTTTGTCCTGTCAGATCCAGTTCGGATTTTATGGCTTCATCTAAACCGGGCTAAATCTACAATTTTTTGGATTTATCAGGCCTTTATCTCAGAAACGAATAGGAATTTGGCCTTGCTGTCCTTAGCAATATTGTTGCCCTAAACTAGTAGAACTTATCTTTTGAAAAAACCACATAAGAAAAACTCTATCTAGGGCATCAACATTTATAAAATATAGAAAATTTTACGTAATTGCCTAATTGCTGAAATTCGGGTCAGTATCGGCTAAACTATTGGGAGTTGAACCAAGTAACCGTTTGCAAAAATCTTCCAAATAAAGTTCTCAACAATTCTTTAGAACATTCTGAAACTCTAAAATGCTTACTTCATGTTGTTTCAGGCGTATTTTGCATCATATATTTTACAGCACGTATTTCAACCACAGTTCACACCAACAGTTTATTCTCGCATGTCGGATTTCACTACATTATTGACATTTTTATTAAATCGTCGTTGAAATCTACTGAAAACAGTGGCATAGAGGCATTTTACAACAATGACATGTTCTGTAGAGTTGTGTATTACATTCCAGGGAATATTTTTCCAAAAGAAAATATTCAGAAAAAATTAAAGGTTTTGGAGATACGGTGCGAAATGTATAAAAATTTTGGAATTTTTACATATATTTTGAAATTTGTGTAAATTTGAATTTGAATGAATCTATCTATCTACACATTTGCTTCAGAGGTCAGAAGAAGATTCGCATTGGTTTCAGAGATATAGCCCCGAATTTCTTTAAAAATTCAATATTTAACCATGTTTAGATGGGGCCATAAAATCGAAGCTGGACCTGACACAACAAAACCCTACTAGGGTTTCTTGTCGTTTGGGTCTGTACTTTCACAAAATTCTCAGTTCGAATTGTTTGCGCAAGATCACCTTAAAAATGGGAACAATACTGAACTACACAGACTCCGACTTCATAGCTGTATAAGATGAGGATGCAGTAATTTATGATAAATACAAATATATCACACAACGACCAAATTTGACAGAATACGAAACAATTTTGAAGAAAAAATGGGAATCTTGAACGGAGAAGGGAAATTGACTTTGACAGGTCAGACAGATCCAACGTTTGCTTCGAACTCTGTCGATACATTGCAGACACGCACGGTAACTGGAATAGGATCAACTCTTATGTTTATAGCGGGAGCATCAGACCGACACGTGACATCAATAAACAGACTATTATAATTTCGGTCATTCAAGACAAAATCAACGAATTGACAGAAAGAATAATTGATCTAATGCCATTGATGCTGATAAATTATGATCCCTTTATCTTTTGAGTGCTAGAAATAGCGAAATTATTTTCTTTTTGAACCAAATGTCTATATCAATAACTCTTGGTAGAACATATGTAGTGAATCCAATAATACTTGATAATGCCAAAATAAATGGTTTACTAAAAGCTAGCAATGTAGGAATCTAGGAAACTAACAACACGATTTAATATATCATTTATTTAATTTTATGAAAGTAGTCTTATTCCTAAATGCAAGAGGTGCCAGGGCTTCAATCACACGAAGCAATATTGTAATCGTGTGCCAAGATGTGTAAAATGTGCAGGCAAACACATGACAAGTGAATGTGAACACCAAGTTTTAGAAGTACCCAAATGTGTTAACTGTTTGAGAAATCACACAGCAAATTAAAGAGGATACGAAGTGGCAAAGGAACTTCAGAAAATCAGAGAAAAATCACGTTCAACCGCAAATAAAGTAATAGAACCGAAAACAAACTTCAGGACTTAATTCCAATATATTCCAAAACAACCTTTGCTTTCAAACAAAAAGAGCGTATCATCCGATACTCACTCTCAAAGAAATAAACATGATACAGTAACAAGTGATCAGCACAGAAATTTTTTTTACAGATTTTCTAAATACACTAGCGGTCATCTGAATAGGTTTGAATTTTTTTCTTTTTATATGTTAAGGTATCTTCTGATGTGTTCGTATTACAGATCCATACTATTTAGTTTTTGAGAGTCCTATCCTATGCCAACATTCCCAAGAAAAAACTTGACGGTGTTGCCATATTTTCGGAAAATATCCCGATTATAATAAAAAATGTACAAAAATGTGTCCAATTTTTGCGATCATCAGAATAGGTTTGAATCAAATAAAATTGAAAAATTGTACTACCCATGCAAATATTGCGCAATTTTTTGATTTAGTTTAGTAAAATGGAACATTCTGATAAATCCTATAACAAATTTGACCCGCTTTATTAGGAACGTGGGTTCAATTCTCAACATGGAAAAGTTACCGAGAACTTTCAGATAAAATCAAGAAATATTCTAACAAAAACTTTTTATAAACTTGCTTTAAATGACTTTTTGATTTCGTAAGATCTCTTCTGAGCTTCGAAAATTGTCTGGAAGCAAATACCAAGTGTAGTCATATAATTAGGATTGACAAATTAGAAAGGTCATTGAAAATAGTTGGTTTTTTAGTTCAAGTTTAATTTTTTAACTATCCTTGCAGTACAAATTTGAGTATTATCATGGTCACAAATCCACCATAGTGGACCACATGTATCATTAATGTTCGAATATTGGTCTGGAAGAATGTTTCTTCGACGACAATAAAGTAGAAAATTGTAATTCAAATTTAAGTCAAAGGGGCATGATATCGCCGACTTTTATAAAACTTTAATACCTATATAGTCAGGTCAAAAAGTTTTTTTCTGTTCACAAGTCATAAAACAAACACGAAAAAGTACAAAAGAATGGACTACTGAAGGTATACAGCACTATAAAAGTCGGCGATATCTCCACCAAGACATTCGATAAAAGAAACACACTATACTGAGATTATAAAAGCTTTAGCAGATCACTTTATACTTGGGGGCGACTTCAATGCCAAAAACAGGCTGTGGGGATCAAGACTGACTAACCCAACAGGATATGAAGTCTACAAATCAATACAAAGGAATGCATGTCGTGTTTTAACTGAAAATGAACCTACATACTGGCCATCAAACTTTGATATTATACCAGATATAATTATTTTTTTTTTCATAGTAAAGATCATACCAGAATCATACCTTAACATTGAAAACTATGTAGGTCTGTCCTCGGATCAGTTAGCACTTATTGTAACTGTAGGAGACTGTATTGTAACAAAACCTACACATGCCGCATTACCATATTATTAAACGAAGTTGGACTTATTCAGATTATTACTCAATGAGAAATAACTCTAGACACATCTCTGAAAAGTGCATATGATATAGGGGACGAGCTAGAAAAGTTCGTTCAAGCTATTCAGTAGTCGTGTTGGCAAAGCACTCCGGAAACACGATACAAACTGCATTTTCTATAAACTACCCCCAAACAGTAAGAGACATGATCGCGACTCAAGAACTCAAGAGATTGATGAAAAATGAAGACAATAAACATATGTCTGATTGTCTACAGAACTTCTCTACATCTAAAGAAACCAATTATAGCTTATGGAAAGCAACCAAACATTTCCCTTCCCTTCAGGGAAATTGGGTCAGAACGGATCAAGATATCTATAAACTTTTTGCAATACACTTTAAAAACATACTTAGATAATGGCCTATGCAAACAACAGAGGAAAATGCAACGATTGTCGATAATCTAGATTCAGATCCCTCGAAAATAGTGACATTTAATAAACTGAAATTGGTAATAAATAAAGATCTGCAAAAGATCAAGCAAAAATGCTCCAGGATACGACTTAATTACGACGAAGATAGTTAAGTCACTGACAGAAAAGGCTTTGCGGAAATTTCTATATATTATAAATGGATGTTTGAAGCTTATTGTATTCCATTGGAATGGAAAATTGCCGAAAAAGCTGTTGTAGAGAAACCTGGTAAAACATCTAATGAGTTTAACTCTTATAGGCCAATTTCCCTGCTCCCAATAATGTCCAAAATATTTGAAAAACTATTTGCTTCTACACTCAAAAAATATCTGAAATCAGGAACCTAATACCTGCTCACGTAGTTCCGAGAAAAGCATTCTACAATCGAACAAGTGCACAGGATAATCAATACGCCTCGAAAGGCTATAGAGAAAAAAGAAATCGTAACCGCTGTTTTTTGCGATATAAGTCAAGCCTTTGATAACACTGTGCAACATTTTTAAGGTGATCTTGTGCAAACAATTCAAACTGATGATTTTTTGAAAGTACAGACCCAAACGACAAGAAACCCTAGTTGGGTTTTGTTGTGTCAGATCCAGCTCGGATTTTATGGCCCAATCTAAACATGGCTAAATATTGAGTTTTTAAAGAAATTCTGGGCTATATCTCTGAAACCAATGCGAATCTTCTTCGAACCACTGAAGCAAATTTGTAGGTAAACACAATAAATTATTTGGAGAAATAATGAACTCGAAAAACTAAATTTATTGCCTCAAATTTCAAAATATATGCAAAAATGCCACAATTTTTATACATTTCGCACCGTATCTCCAAAACCGTTAATTTTTTCTGTATATTTTCTGTTAAAATAATATTCCCTGGAATGTAATTCACAACTCTTTAGAACATGTCATTGTTGTAAACTGTCTCTATCCCGTTGTTTTCAGTACATTTTTCAACGACGATTTTATAAAAATGTCAATAATGTAGTGAAATCCAAAATGCGAGAATAAACTGTTGGTGTGAACTGTGTTTGAAATATGTGTTGTAACAGAAATGGTGCAAAAGAACCGCTGAAACAACATGAAGTAAGCATTTAAGAGTATCAGAATGTTCTAAAGAATTGTTGAGAACTTCATTTGGAAGATTTTTGCAAAAGGTTACTTGGTTCAACTCCGATACTGAACAGAATTTCAGCAATTATGTAAAATTTTCCATATTTTATAGATTATGATGCCTTAGATGGAGTTTTTTTATGTGGTTTTTTCAAATGATAAGTTCTACTATAGTCCGGTCAAAATAGACATGCGTATAAGGGGGAAATAGCAAAAATTCCCACAAAGCTGAATTTTGGTGGAGAGCTAGGGTTGGTCATTAGAAGCAACGCCCTAAAAGTCCCCATCAATCCCATGTGTGCATAACAAGTTATTCGGGGTCAAAGGTCATTTTTGGAGGCATTATTCAGTTTTTTTAGTTTTTCTCAAAAACGGTAATACTTAGCAAAAGCCCGCTAAAGTAAAAGTTGTAGTTTCAATAATTGTCTACAAGATTGGTCTTTATGATTCTTAAAAAAAACTTACCATTTTCGAGATATCTCGATCTAAAGGTCAAATAAAAAATTAGCCGCGTAAGTACATTATGAGGCGAACCGGTTAAAGTAACGAAACTATGTTTTAGATACTTCCGGAAGCTTCCAAACGATATCCACTTTGCAGCAATCTGTTCAGTAGAACCGGGTCTAACACGGTTTTTAAATTTGGCCCTTCGGGTCTAAAAACCGGCGAACCGGATCCGCAACCGTTCAAAATTATACATTTCCGTAATCAGCGCAACAAACCCTACCTTCGGACAAAACTTGAAAAAAATCGGAGAGTTTTCGTTGGGGTCGTTCCCGTTGGGCTTTCGATTATACATGTGGGTTAAATGGGCTATTTTTGCATAAAATGACTCTAACAGTGAATAACTCTACTAAACACACTCCGATTTTGTTGGAATTTTTTTTAGAAGATAGCTATAATTTCGCTCTTCAAGAAAATATATATTTTTTGGCGGGACAGACCCGATTACTTCGCTTATTATAGCCGGTTCGTCTGAATATGTGCACATTTCCCTTATAAGTGCATAAAAATCATGTGTTTTTTAGAACAGCTATATCTCAAGAATGGTTCCTTCTAAGAAAAAATTTATAAGGGTCAAACTTGTAGATAATTTTTCTGTCTACAATATTTACTTTAGTCACTTTCTTATTCGATCAACCGTTTTCAAAAAATAAATCCGAAAACCTAAAAACCCTTAAATTTTGACCTTTGACCCCGAATAATTTTTTTTGCACACATGGGATCGATGGGGACTTTTAGGACGTTGCTTCTAATGGCAAACCCTAGCTCTCCACCAAAATTCAGCTTTGTGGGAATTTTTGCTATTTCAATGTCTATTTTGACCGGACTACTAGTTTAGGGCTACAATATTACTAAAGACAGCAAAGCCAAATTCCTATTCGTTTCTGAGATAAAGGCCTGATAAATGCAAAAAAGTGTGGATTTAGCCCGGTTTAGATGAGGCCATAAAATCCGAACTGGATCTGACAGGACAAAACCCTGCTAGGGTTTTTATAGTCTAAATATGTACTTTCAAAAAATGCTTACTAGAAGTTGTTTGCATTTTTAGTGTTGCATAGTGTAAAGTATGGCATAAAGGCATGTTATTTAAGCTGCACAAATACTTACCAACAGAAATATTCGAAATACTAAAATCTTACTTAGAATATCGATTCTTTAGAGTTAAAAGTGAATACGAGTACTCATCACCAAAACCCATACACGCAGGTGTTCCCCAAGGAAGTGCTCTTGGACCACTTCTGTATTTTATATATACATGCGATATGCCAATATCACCAAAAACCACCATTGGTACATTTGCATATGATACTGCCATATTAGCCAGTGATACTGCAATAAAGGCTTAGCACGTCACTCCATAGAGTAGTAACATGGACAAAAAAGTGGAGATTAAAATTAAATGAATCAATACGGTGCCGTGACATAACTCCCAACGGACATAACTCCCAAAACGATTTTGGGAGTTATGTCCGCAAACCAAAGCGGAGCTATGTCCGACCTCCCTTAGCGGACATAAGTCCCAATGGGAGTATATCCGTTTTTAAAATTTAAGTGATTTTTATTTAAATACAATTTTTATTTCAAATGTATAAGAAAATTAAAAATTAACTCTATGTTCATATGCATTTTTCATTTCATAAAAAATGTATAATTGATTTAAAATTTTTAAGAAAATTAAGTACAAAATAAGTAGTAGCCATCTCAAATCGAACTATATTCAAAATTTGCCTTTAAACCTATTTTAAACGAAAAATGCTGCTTACAGGAAAATAAAAAGTTTTTGTTAAAATTCACAAATACTTTATGGAAAAAATCGCACGATGTTTTACAAAAAATATTTTCACAATTTAAGAAGATAAAAAGTTTTTGTAAAAATATTCAAATACTTTCTGAAAAACGAAAAGAGCCGCAGGCGAAAATATTATCAAAAAAATCGCGCGATTTTTTACAAAAAAATATTTTCACAATTTAAGAAGTTAAAAAGTTTTTGTAAAAATATTCAACTACTTTCTGAAAAACGAAAATAGCCGCAGACGAAAATATTTTTGAAAAAAATCGCGCGATATTCAAATACTTTCTGAAAAACGAAAAGCGCCGCAGGCGAAAATATTTTTGAAAAAATCGCGCGATTTTTTAAAAAAATATTTTCACAATTTGAGAAGATAAAAAATTTTTATAAAAATATTCAAATACATTCTGAAAAACTAAAAGCGCCGCAGTCGAAAATATTTTTGAAAAAATCGCGCGATTTTTTACAAAAATATTTTCACAATTTAAGAATATAAAAAGTTTTTGTAAAAAATATAAAAAATATTCAAATACTTTGTGAAAAACGAAAAGCGCCGCAGGCGAAAATATTTTTGAAAAAATCGCGCGATTTTTTACAAAAATATTTTCAAATTTAAGAAAATAAAAAGTTTTTGTAAAAATATTCGCAATTTTTTACAAAAATATTTTCACAATTTAAGAAGATAAAAAGTTTTTGTAAATGTGTTCAAAAATATGTTCACAATTTAAGGAGATAAAAAGTCGAAAATATTTTTGAAAACAAAAATCTCGAGATTTTTTACAAATATTCAAATACTTTCTGAAAAACGAAAATATTTTTGAAAATATAGCGCGATTTTCTTAACAAATGTTTTTACAATTTAAAACTTCTCCTAACTGCTACTTACATAATTTCGGGCGTAATTTCGTTTTTAAATAATTTTATGAAATCAGGAGGATTTTGTGGATACTTCGATAGTGGTTGGCACTTAGGCCTTCTCAAATGTATAATTCCGCTTACATTCTAACTTCTACTCTAAAATTTATAACTATAAGTTTCAAAATTAAGCAAAGAAATAATTTGTAAATTAAGAAAAAAATCGTTGGGAGTTATGTCCGCCATTTTTTTGGGTGTTATGTCCGCTTTGCTTCACGGACATAACTCCCAACGAATTTTGGGAGTTATGTCCGCAAAGGGCAGCGGACATAAAGCCCAAAATCATTTTGGGAGTTATGTCCGTGGGAGTTATGTCCGGGCACCAATCAATACACATGTTCTTTACCAATAAAAATTACCCTCGTACTCCGCCTCTCTTTATCATGAGTTTATCGACTCAGTTGCAATAAATAAAAATAAAAATCGAAAATCGGTGAAACTACTAACAACTAAAAAATATCACATATAAAATTTGAAGGCTATTGGATTAAAATTGGCTATTCGATCGAAATTGAAGGAGTTGTACCCAAATCGGGAAAAGATATATATGGCGGCTACATATATCCAAATCTAAACCGATATATCTCAGAAGGTTGCAGGGTTGGACAGAGTGGTTTTGCACATTTCGCTTCGCTTAACGGAAATCAAGAGCCAAGGAGAAAATCAAAAGATGTCCTCTACTCTGTTCACAACTAATTATTTTAGTGGTCGTCTAATTTTCATATGATTATCATATGATTATTGGAAATATTTTTCATATTTAACGAGGTATAACTTCGTTATGGATGCACATATTGACAAAATTCTTACAGATGTCGTCGACATATTTTGTTAAAATCCGTGGCCTAAACGTCAAATTGTTCATGGTTTCATCCAACTTTTCCATGATTACTTACTTACTTAGCTGGCCTTTTACAGAACATTTGTTCCATAAGCCGAACTAAGAAAAAATCTCCAATCCTCTCTGTTTGCTGCTGTATTTTCCCAATCTGGGATATGTAGCTTACTGATATCTCGTTTCACTTGTTCGCTCCAACGAAGCTTTGGCCTTCCAGATCTGCGAGAACCTCCATGCGGCCCGTATTTATAAGCCTTTTTAGCGGTTTCATCATCATTCATTCTTATAACATGACCTAGCCATCGCAATCGTTGTATCTCGATTTGTTCAACTACATTGATGTCATTGTATAGTTGGTACAGCTCGTTGTTCATACGACGCCGATATTCGCCGTCAACACAGATTGGCCCGTAGATCTTTCGAAGAATTTTCCTCTCGAACACACCAAGCACTGCCTTATCTGCTTGAGCAAGTACCCATGCTTCGGAACCATACATTAGCACGGGTAGTATCAGTGTTTTGTAAAGTGTTACTTTTGTTTGACGAGAGGTGGCTTTATTCCTAAACTGCTTACTCAGCCCAAAGTAGCATCTGTTAGCCAACACTATTCTTCTTCGTATTTCACAACTGATGTTATTTGTTGTGTTTATGGCGGTGCCGAGGTAGACAAAGTCCTTTACTACCTCAAAATTGTAGGTACCAACATTCACAAATGGTGCGGGGTTTGTGGTAATATTTCGCGTCGATACCATCAACTTGGTTTTTTCGCCGTTTACTGCCAGACCAACTTTAGCAGATTCTCTTTCGACTTTTGTAAAGGTGTCAGTTACTTCCTTTACCGATCGACCCATGATGTCAATGTTGTCGGCATAAGCCAGTAACATATGGCTGTTCGTGTATATCGTTCCATTTCTTTTGACCTTCGCGTCTCGTATGACCTTTTCCAGCAGGATGTTGAATAGATCACACGACAGGCCGTCTCCTTGTCTGAAACTTCTTTTGGTAATAAACTCTTCGGAGAGGTTCTTTCCTGTTTTAACTGAGGATCTCGTCTCAGTTAATGTCATTCTACAAAGCCGAATGAGCTTTGCAGGAATACCAAAATCAGACATGGCTTGGAACACCTTTGAACGTATAGGGCTGTCGAATGCTGCTTTGTAATCGACGAAAAGATGGAAAGTGTCGATCTGCATTTCTTGGGTCTTTTCCAGGATTTGTCTCAAGGTAAATATCTGGTCAATGGTGGATTTGCCAGGTCTAAAGCCGCACTGATAGGGTCCAATAATTTCATTGACCATAGGCTTTAGTCTCTCACACAATATGCCAGATACTATCTTATATGCAATAGGGAGCAGACTTATGCCCCTGTAATTGGAGCACACAGTCTTATCACCCTTCATGTGGACTGGACATAGGATGCTCACGTTCCAATCGTCGGGTACGCGTTCTTCCTGCCAGATGGTGCTAACTAGCTGATGCATACACCTTATCAGCGTGTCGCCTCCGGTTTTGAACAGCTCGGCTGGTAGGCCATCTGCTCCTGCCGCCTTATTATTCTTTAGCCAGTTTATTGCTGTCCTTACCTCGTCTTGGCTGGGCGGTATACATTCAATACCATCTTCTGTGATTGGATCTGTGGTATCTTCGCCGTCTTCACTGCTATCGGATACCAACAGTTTGGAAAAATGTTCTTTCCATATCCTGAGCACACTATCTGTATCAGTTACCAAATTACCTTGTTGGTCTCTACAGGAGGATATGCCTGTACCAAAGCCATCAGTTTGATGCTTCACTCTTTGGTAGAATTTTCTGAATTCGTTCTGTCTCCTGTACATCTCTATTTGTTCACACTCCCTCTTTTCCATCTCTCTCTTTTTCCTGCGGAAAAGACGTTTCTCCTCTCTCCTTTTTTCCCGATACCTCTCTCGTACGCTACGCGTTGCTACTGATTGTAAAGTAGACATATATGCCGCATTTTTTTCTTCGGTAGCAGCACGGCACTCCTGGTCATACCATGGATTCTTTGGTGGAGGTCTCTGGTATCCAAGTACTGATTTTGCGGCAGTTTGCATGGAGTGGGCAATATTTTGCCATTGTGCTGATATGTTATCGGAATGAGAAGCGCTTTCATTAAGCAATTGGGTCAGTTGAGTGGAATATGCTGTGGCTATCTGTTGTGTTTGCAGCTTAGCGATGTCCAACTTTCGTGTTGTGTCTGTCCGTGCTTTATTTGCAACGTTAAGACGGGTACGTACCTTTGCTGCAACGAGGTAATGGTCCGAATCTATGTGTGCTCCTCGGAACGATCGTACATCCAACACGCTCGATGAATGTCTTCCATCTATCACAACGTGATTAATTTGATTTATTGTTCTTTGGTCTGGAGACAGCCAAGTGCCCTTATGAATATCGAGATGCTTAAATCTGGTACTGCTAACTACCATATTTTTTGCCGCTGCGAAGTCTATCAGCCTCATTCCATTGTCTGATGTTTCACTATGTAGACTGAATTTCCCGACTGTTTGTCCAAAGATATTCTCCTTTCCAATTTTGGCATTAAAATCGCCTAGAACAATTTTAATGTCATGGGCAGGACAACGGTCATATGTTTCTTCTAAGCGCTCGTAGAATATATCTTTGGTCTGTTCGTCCTTGTCTTCGGTTGGAGCATGAGCGCAGATAAAGCTGATGTTGAAGAATTTTGCTTTTAATCGATCTTTCATTCACTGGGGTGAAGCTGGAGACCAGATGTTTTAACCTCTGACCAACTACAAAACCGCAACCAAACTCATGCTTTGTGTCATGGCAGCTATAATACAGTGCGTCACCTTTAGGTGTTGTTGTGACATCTTTCCCAGTCCATCGTATTTCCTGTATGGCAGTAATGTCGGCCTTGTTCTTTTCAAGTACATCTGCCAGCGCGTACACTGCACCATCTCTATAAAGAGTGCGAACATTCCAGGTGCAGATTCGCAGATCATGGTCCTTAAAACGTTTGCGGGGGTCGTCAAATTTAGAGGGGTTTGTTTTTCTTTTCTTTTGTTTTTTCATAGTAGGCTGCTTTTTTCTAGGGGGGGGGGTTACTAGCCCGACGCCCAAACCCAAGTTTTTAACGTTCTTATGGGTGAACGCGCGGCACATGTTAGCTCACTACCTTTAACGGGTGTTAAAGGCAGTTCCCTAGGTGACACCACGGGGAGGTCAGTGTCCACTTGGGATGAAAGAGGGACCAAGATAAATCCTGGGCTTTGCCATCTTAAAACCGGTCAGGACCGTTGCTTGGTATCTTCCATCCCCTACGTCACCCTCTTTTCCATGATAACGTCTGAAATAATGAGAGAGATGGGTGAAACCATCGGCATTTCTTTCTGTTGTCCAAATATTTTCCCCTCATAAATGTCAAGAATCCTTAATACATAAGGTCAAGATGTCTTTAACAGAATATTGGGGTTTTTTGGGTGTTCTCTTAAAGAGTCCCATTTCTTTCTTATTGTGTTTATTGCCAGATTTACTGGCACACTTGGGAATAAATACAGCACATCAAAAGAAATTAATATCCCATCATAGTCAATGTGTTGGTTATTAATTCTGGCTTTGAAATGTACCCATTCCATTTTGTTTTATTTCGAGTCTACTGTTAAGACATTTAATATTGTTGCCAAGTATTTGGATAATTCATAAGTTGGAGAATTAATAAATGAACATATTGGATGAATGTCGTTTTTTTGGACATTGTGGAGTCCATATATTTTTGGGGGAACTGAGCTTCTATTGAGTAATTTGTTTTTCTCAAGTTCAGAGATTATTTTTGATTCAAATAATTTTGTTGCTAATGTATTACATTATTCTTGTAATCCTGATGTATCCTTTCTTAACCTTCTATAGGTACACATGACACTAAGTACTTTATGCATATTTGCTTCATAATCAGTTTTTGACATGGCTACCATCTTGTCTCCTTTATCAGTTTTGAGTATCGAAATATGCGAATTTGCTTTCATTTTCCTTAAAAATACCGAAAAATGAGAAACAATACTTAGAATTCTCCATAACAGCCCAGCAAAAATCCTCATTACAATCCTCCTGTCCCACTCATTATTTTAACAAGGGCATGTCGCGCGAAATATCTGGTTATTTTGTAACCACTGAAATAAGTAGATACTGAGTATATTTAGGTGATCACACAAAAAAGGCCGTAGATAATAGTTGTTGTTTGTGGAGATGAGAATGGTGATACAAACCCGAGTGTTACCGATAAACAGAAAAATAAAAAACACAAATTTGTAGTGTGTATAAAATTTCCGCTTTTTAATGTACTTATAATAGAAAACCTATCTCTATAATCTTCCCTTTATTTAAGACGTATATCCCATGTATAAATATAACTCTACACTGTAATTATAAGATATTATCATGTTGTGTAGAAATAAATAAATTAATAAATAAATAAAATAAATAATAAGGGTAAATAGGGTGATTATTAAGGCGAAAAGTACTGATGACTTTACCTTGTATTGGGTGAGACGCGTTACAACAAACCGAAAAGTATTTCCGTACTGGTGAAGAGATGACTAATAAGTCTTTTGTGTATAAAAACCGAAAGTGAATCAAGGCTGAGGCAATTACTGCTTATTGGAAAGTTCTCACTACGATCCGAACTGAGAACAGTTCCAGGGAGAAATTGCAGAGAAATTCCACTACCAAGAGAGTACTCCCTGCGATCCGCTCTGAGCGAACATAGTCTCTGAGAAGATTTGTAGGGCAATGATTGGAAATATCACCCTACGGTCCGCCGTAAGCGAACATAGTTTCTCAGAGGGTTTGTAGAGAACACTTAAGGAAGGGGGCTCCCTGGAGATTTGTAGTGAAAATACCAATAGAGAGTTTCTAACTTAAACATTAGCCGCCAGCCTTGAAACACATAGGGGTGTTTCAACATAAATGGGTGAACATAAAGTAACTTACAACTAGGAATCCAAGTATGTAAATTCAGTTAGGTGAGCTTTTCCGATTTTGAATTTTCCATTTTTTTTAATTCTGGACTGTAATAAGGCGATAGCAGTTACGTAGCAAAAAAAAAAAAAAAATTTCGTAAATGAAAACAAATCTTATGTTAACGAGGAGAAACCGATAGGAAAGACGGAGTGAAACCGATAGGAAATACATCCTGGTGAGAATAATAAAGCATTCACGGTTTTTGGTTGTCTGGTGGGGCAGTCGTTTAAACGTAATTAATTCGAATGATGGGGAGAAGAGGACATTGGACCAGTTAGGATCCATCCGAATACCGTATTTTGTGCAAAAGTGAACCGAGTATATTTTGGTGAATTCCGTCTAGAAGAATTTTTGGGTATAAATTAGCTCCAATCAACAGATCTACGGGTCTACTATCAAAAAAGTGTGGATCAGCTAACCGAATGTTTGGTAAACGATGTGTTATATCGGGATCTATTGAGAAAGATGGAAGATCATCCGATATCCGAGGGAGAATAAATGCTTCTGTTTGAAGTACCAAAGAATAATTGATTCTTGAACCGATTTGCAGAGAACAACTCTTCTGAGTATTACCTGATACCGTTCCCGTTACTCCTGAAATACGAGCTAGAGCAGAGTAGGTAGGCCAATTTAACCGTTTTCGTATGATGTCTGAGATAAAAGAACCCTCTGATGCTGGATCGATCAGAGCCCGAACTGTATACATTATGAAGAAGATTCACTATAGCAGTTCCCATTAGCAGCGTTTGAAAACATACATTAAGGTACCGTACAGTAACGTTTTGTAGCGTACCTAGCATGAAAAGTTACACTACGATAGGGTATCGTACATGTACACAAACATTAAAAAAAATTTTAGCGTTTGTGTACATGTACCCAACGATAATCGTAGCGTACATGTTTGGTACGCAACCACCATTGTAAAGTAACAACCACGTACCCAACCGAAATGGAGGTTGCGTACACCTGAGTGATGTTTATGAAGAGGTTGCGTACACCTAAGTGATGTTTATAAAGAAATACTAAATATGAATGGCATGAGGAAAAATACAAGCATAAAAATAAGAGTGAATATCGTATAAATAAAATATGAAACCATTTATTTATTTTATAAAAAATTAACGAATATATAAAAGATTAACATGTGATAAAATATGTAACAGATTATATATAATACTAAAGAAAATAGAATTTAACAGAAGAAAGCTCAACTTTCATAATTGAAATCCCCATTGACTTTTACTATTAATATATGTTCAAGATTGGTTGCTGACATGCGGTTGCGCTGATCAGATAATATGTATTTCATAGCAGAAAATAAGCGTTCCACGCTTACTCGGGTTGACGGTATTGCCTGTACAATATTAGCAATCTCACTGATGATGGTTTTCTGAGAGTACCGGAATGCTATTATATTTTCATTAAGTGGTAATCTTGATAAGTGGCAAAATCAGTTTCTAAATTGTGTAAATTAGATTAACTCGGAATTTCTGTGGTAGGATCTATCATTTGCAGATCATCGGAAAAAGATTTGGCTGCATGTGGTCCGCTCGGTGATGGAGTTTCCTCTAATATTGAGTGGCTTGTATTGTGTACTGTTGAGTTCATGCGTATATATAACCATAGTATGTAGTTCTTCGCCCTTTGGTTTTGTTCGCAAGTTAAGCATACTTTGATTCGTGGATCCAAGAACACAGCTGCGTTATACAGTTCATTTTCTAAAAGTTTATCCTTTCTTAACTTCAAGGACTCCTTGAGAAGGGTTTTCATATTGCTATCCAGTAAAGCGTCAATTTGAAATGTTATATCCATAACAATAATGTATAGTTCACTATAGCACAATTGTTCGCTTTGTAACTTAACGGTAGCATTGTAAATAGGTTTAAATAGTCCCAAGAATTCAGTTGCGAAAGACCATTCTCAGATTCAAAAAAAAATCATGATGATCCTTGCTTAGTGTATTTATAATTTCCTTTATTTCCAGGATTCTTTAAATCATTTTATATGTTGAAAATTCCAACGTGTTGCACAATCAATGATAGGTTTTTTGTAGAGTTCACTTCTTAGAAAATTTAAAATCATTTTACTTCTAAGTTTTTTTTTACCGCGAATCGTATCTTATCGACATTGTCTTTTATTGCCGACTGTTTCAGAACATCGTTTACACACAGTTGGACAGTGTGAGCACCACAACGAATGCTAGTAATTGTGTTTGATGAGATGTTAAAATCAATTGATTCAGTTGTGTCAATAGCTATTCGGAAATCGATATAATCTTCATCTTCTTCGAAATCCACGGCATAATTATTTATCGACAATTGCATTTCAGAGTTCAGGATTCGTACAGTTTTGAGCATATTTGATCCGTTGTCGGTTGTAATCGTTAAAATATTACGTATATTAACATCATATTCCTTTTGAACATCCAATATACATAACCGTTTTCTCCTTTATAACCAACATTTTAACAACGATTTTACCATGTTTAATGTATTGAACATTAATACCTAGCATACTTAAGTCCACTCTTGTCGCGACATCCATCTTAAGGGAAAATAATATCCCTTTAAGATCGTTTGAGATTTCCGTTTTAATATTTTTTGAGAAAGCGATAATTCGTTCCATTACGTTATGTTCATTTACCGTTATCCAGAGTACACTTAAAACAGGTTCTATAAGAACTTTGAAGGCTTTATCTTCGGCCATTTGTAAAGGACGTAAATTTTTTGTAAAAAGTTCCACCAATGCTGTTTCAATATTTTTTGGATTCACACTTTTTTAATAATACTATGATGACCTACAACTCGGGATGAACATTTTTCAAATGTCGCTCTAAATTTGCGGAATGCCAATTTAAAACATTGTTGACGCATTTTTGTAAATTACACACTGTTTGATTTGATTCGTTTGTACTGAACATATCACGAAGAACAACATTTTTTGGTCTTGGCATTTTTATAATTATTTTCACTTAGCGTTTAAAAATGAACTAAATAGCATTGCCGCGTTTTTTGCATATATAGTTTGCAAAAAATGAATTTTCTTAAAAATTTAAATTACCTGCAACTATTCCAAAGGGTTTTCGCGAAATTTTCCGTAAATTATACAGTAAAACTCCGATTGTAACAAACTCAAAAACTAGATCATTCATGTGGTACCTGAATGGTTATATTTTATTACAATACACAAGAAAGGTAAAAACCAATATTGTGGTTTACAATTTTTTAACACATAATTTTTATGATGTCAAAAAGAAGGGATAGGTACTTTATTGTTTTGGTGTGCGAGGAATAATATTTCCACCTAATTCTAACTTTCTAACTTATCAAAACCAAAAACTCCGATAATTCTACCTGGAAACAAACTTTAAAAATATAGCAGACCCAATGAACAGATGTTGCCTTCAAAGCTAGGTACCAGTCCTTGGGTACCTCAACGCCAATTCATAATTTGGAAAAAAACACAAAAAAGCAAAAAGTAATTCTTAATGTGGTGTTGTAACATTTCTTTTTGTAAAATGATGTTTATACTGAAAACAACTTACTTGAAGCTGTTCTTCGATGCTTTCTTGACATTGCTAAAATATTGAAAATGAACAATCTGTTTTCACAATACAAATGATACGATTTTTAATAATAAAAAACTCCTCCATAACCTACAGCCCTATAGCAACCCTTTTGAAAACTGTCAAGATTTTAGATATTCGATGAAAGCGTTTTGTTTAGGCATTACTAACTTCTTGCATATGTATTTATGACATTTAAGTAATGGCATTTATCGTCCTAATTGATTGAAGATACATATTCATTTACTAGCATATGCCCGCTACTTCGTTAGCGGAAAATCCCCATGGTATAAAGCAGGATAATAAATAAATTGACCAAAATTCAGAATATAATGTCTCCATTTCCCATTTACACCTTTTTTTATCAAAATAAAAGCTACTTACGACACTTAAGAGTGTTACTATTTATCTTTTTCTAAAAATCAAATATTTAGTTTTCAAAAAGAACTACATAAACCGAATCGTTCGCGATATAGTTTGACGTAAATCGACTTATCTCCAAATATTAATGTCTACAATCGTAAAGCAAATATGTCTCCCCCTCCCTCCTTCCCTTCGGATCTTATGGTATTGTATTTTTTGAAGGCAAAAAAAATGATTTCTTTGTTAGTTAATACCATCACTTTAATGTTAATTAACATTTAGTAATATTCGTACCGCGAAAACACTAATTATCGAAAACTCTACCCGTTTGTAAAAATTGAGCTTGCTTCTAGTTCTGTCTGTTCACAAAACCCCAGTGATCCCCATTTGTAAACTTACAGAACTATATTTTTAAATCACCACTTTATCTCAACCAATACTAAATATCAGTTTAGAAATCTATCTGTTCACACAAAACCAAAGGTACCAAATTTAGTACGCAAATTAAAACCTTTTTTGCATTTCCGTTTTTTTATTGAATTTTATTGAATTCGTTAGATAAGTACCCAACGCAATTTACCCCTCGCAACGCCTTTAGAAAACGCATTTAAAAGTTGCACTTTTGTTTCATACTTTTTTGTAAGGAACAAACGGTATGCACAAATCTATCATTCTTAATATTTTACAAAACAGTTATATTTTACTCTTAAAATCAGAAATGTAAAAAGTGGAAAGTTGAAATTTAATCATTACAATTGATGATTTCTGTGATACTAAGAATCCTCTCGCAAATGAAACGGTTAAAATAGAAATGCAGTAACAACCTGAACTTTATGTAAGACATTCTGTATAAAATTGATGGTATGATGATGGACCAAAGTCGATTGAAAGTTTTGTCTTTAAACTTTAAAATACTTCAAAACCTAAACCTATGTTGCTAATATTTAGCACAGAGGTTTTCTATCTACAAAGAACAACAAATGCCAAATTACAACAAAATACGTAGGAAAATGTATCCTAACGGCCGTAATGGTTAAATGAGGGCTATACCAACGTGTATTGAAAATATTTTGTACATATTCCGAAAATCCTATATTCTAAAGCGGGGTACACACGATCAGTTTTGACTGTCGATTTTTCGGAAATATCGATAAATGTCAAACTATCCAACAACCGCAAAATATTTTATGATGACTGACGAAAATGAACGGCCACACTGGCAAGCAACCGATTACTTGAGCAAAACTGACAGTTAAAACTGATCGTGTGCACCCCGCTTAAAGGGGAGTACAATAAAATACAATATATACGGTATTATTTACGCTGCGTTTACACATGACAGGACAGTTTCGTTCATGTATTGATTGTCAAAAAATGAAAAATTGTTTTAGTGACGTAGGCGTCCAGAACAATGTACAGACAATGTTATTATTCGTATCAGCTGTTTTTTGTTTGTTGACATTTTGCTTCATTTGAATAAATGTGGAAGACGAACAAATATAATTTGTATAAATTAAAACAAAATGGAATTTGCTGCTCAACAAATAGCAGCAATAGAAATACACGTGAACTATGCGTTCTTGAACAGAATACAGACAGTAAAAGAAGAGAAACCAATCGGAAATGTTGGGTAAAGCCACTTCTTATAAGAAGAACAGAACATGATCTTGAAGCCCATTTGCTCCACGACCTTTTGTGGGATAACGATGAAAGGGATTTCAAAAATTTCACCCGTATATCTGTAGATAGATTCGAGCAAATTTTGAGTTTGGTAAGTATTTCACAAACCCAATATTTCAATGAATTGACCTGTAATATTATTTTTCTCGCCATCGTTAGATCACTGACCGTATAAAAAAGAAAGATACCAAGCTGCGAGACGCAATCACGCCGAGGACAAAATTAGCCATAACATTACGATATCTTGCAACAGGAAACTCATATAAATCGTTGGAATATTTAGCAAGAGTTTCCAAAAGCACCATCAGTATTTTTGTGCCAATAGTATTACGTGCCATATATGAACGCTTGCAGCCAGATTACTTGCGAGCAAGTAAGGAATGATCATATTTGTATTGCATTGCTATTCGTTGAAAAAAACATCGAACAAAAAACTAACCTAACCACATACAATGTTTCGATACAACCCATTTTATGCAATTTGCAGTTCATTTAACCATTTCCGTTTATTTTCCGTATGTTTTTATACCCTCAGCCTTTAGGCTAGAAAGGGTATATACACTTTTATACGGGCAAAATGTGCATAATCGAAATAATGATTATATACCCGAAGTTGTTTGAAGGAAATGTTTCAGACAATTTGGAGTCGATGATGTCCGTCTAGTTGGCTGGAGCGCGGATCGGCTTTCGTAATATTTTGTCCAAACTTTGCTTAAGTTCGAAGAGAGTACTCCCTGCGATCCGCTCTGAGCGAACATAGTCTCTGAGAAGATTTGTAGGGCAATGATTGGAAATATCACCCTACGGTCCGCCGTAAGCGAACATAGTTTCTCAGAGGGTTTGTAGAGAACACTTAAGGAAGGGGGCTCCCTGGAGATTTGTAGTGAAAATACCAATAGAGAGTTTCTAACTTAAACATTAGCCGCCAGCCTTGAAACACATAGGGGTGTTTCAACATAAATGGGTGAACATAAAGTAACTTACAACTAGGAATCCAAGTATGTAAATTCAGTTAGGTGAGCTTTTCCGATTTTGAATTTTCCATTTTTTTAATTCTGGACTGTAATAAGGCGATAGCAGTTACGTAGCAAAAAAAAAATGTCGTAAATGAAAACAAATCTTATGTTAACGAGGAGAAACCGATAGGAAAGACGGAGTGAAACCGATAGGAAATACATCCTGGTGAGAATAATAAAGCATTCACGGTTTTTGGTTGTCTGGTGGGGCAGTCGTTTAAACGCAATTAATTCGAATGATGGGGAGAAGAGGACATTGGACCAGTTAGGATCCATCCGAATACCGTATTTTGTGCAAAAGTGAACCGAGTATATTTTGGTGAATTCCGTCTAGAAGAATTTTTGGGTATAAATTAGCTCCAATCAACAGATCTACGGGTCTACTATCAAAAAAGTGTTGATCAGCTAACCGAATGTTTGGTAAACGATGTGTTATATCGGGATCTATTGAGAAAGATGGAAGATCATCCGATATCCGAGGGAGAATAAATGCTTCTGTTTGAAGTACCAAAGAATAATTGATTCTTGAACCGATTTGCAGAGAACAACTTTTCTGAGTATTACCTGATACCGTTCCCGTTACTCCTGAAATACGAGCTAGAGCAGAGTAGGTAGGCCAATTTAACCGTTTTCGTATGATGTCTGAGATAAAAGAACCCTCTGATGCTGGATCGATCAGAGCCCGAACTGTATACATTATGAAGAAGATTCACTATAGCAGTTCCCATTAGCAGCGTTTGAAAACATACATTAAGGTACCGTACAGTAACGTTTTGTAGCGTACCTAGCATGAAAAGTTACACTACGATAGGGTACCGTACATGTACACAAACATTAAAAAAAATTTTAGCGTTTGTGTACATGTACCCAACGATAATCGTAGCGTACATGTTTGGTACGCAACCACCATTGTAAAGTAACAACCACGTACCCAACCGAAATGGAGGTTGCGTACACCTGAGTGATGTTTATGAAGAGGTTGCGTACACCTAAGTGATGTTTATAAAGAAATACTAAATATGAATGGCATGAGGAAAAATACAAGCATAAAAATAAGAGTGAATATCGTATAAATAAAATATGAAACCATTTATTTATTTTATAAAAAATTAACGAATATATAAAAGATTAACATGTGATAAAATATGTAACAGATTATATATAATACTAAAGAAAATAGAATTTAACAGAAGAAAGCTCAACTTTCATAATTGAAATCCCCATTGACTTTTACTATTAATATATGTTCAAGATTGTTTGCTGACATGCGGTTGCGCTGATCAGATAATATGTATTTCATAGCAGAAAATAAGCGTTCCACGCTTACTCGGGTTGACGGTATTGCCTGTACAATATTAGCAATCTCACTGATGATGGTTTTCTGAGAGTACCGGAATGCTATTATATTTTCATTAAGTGGTAATCTTGATAAGTGGCAAAATCAGTTTCTAAATTGTGTAAATTAGATTAACTCGGAATTTCTGTGGTAGGATCTATCATTTGCAGATCATCGGAAAAAGATTTGGCTGCATGTGGTCCGCTCGGTGATGGAGTTTCCTCTAATATTGAGTGGCTTGTATTGTGTACTGTTGAGTTCATGCGTATATATAACCATAGTATGTAGTTCTTCGCCCTTTGGTTTTGTTCGCAAGTTAAGCATACTTTGATTCGTGGATCCAAGAACACAGCTGCGTTATACAGTTCATTTTCTAAAAGTTTATCCTTTCTTAATTTCAAGGACTCCTTGAGAAGGGTTTTCATATTGCTATCCAGTAAAGCGTCAATTTGAAATGTTATATCCATAACAATAATGTATAGTTCACTATAGCACAATTGTTCGCTTTGTAACTTAACGGTAGCATTGTAAATAGGTTTAAATAGTCCCAAGAATTCAGTTGCGAAAGACCATTCTCAGATTCAAGAAATAAATCATGATAATCCTTGCTTAGTGTATTTATAATTTCCTTTATTTCCAGGATTCTTTAAATCATTTTATATGTTGAAAATTCCAACGTGTTGCACAATCAATGATAGGTTTTTTGTAGAGTTCACTTCTTAGAAAATTTAAAATCATTTTACTTCTAAGTTTTTTTTTTTACCGCGAATCGTATCTTATCGACATTGTCTTTTATTGCCGACTGTTTCAGAACATCGTTTACACACAGTTGGAGAGTGTGAGCACCACAACGAATGCTAGTAATTGTGTTCGATGAGATGTTAAAATCAATTGATTCAATTGTGTCAATAGCTATTCGGAAATCGATATAATCTTCATCTTCTTCGAAATCCACGGCATAATTATTTATCGACAATTGCATTTCAGAGTTCAGGATTCGTACAGTTTTGAGCATATTTGATCCGTTGTCGGTTGTAATCGTTAAAATATTACGTATATTAACATCATATTCCTTTTGAACATCCAATATACATAACCGTTTTCTCCTTTATAACCAACATTTTAACAACGATTTTACCATGTTTAATGTATTGAACATTAATACCTAGCATACTTAAGTCCACTCTTGTCGCGACATCCATCTTAAGGGAAAATAATATCCCTTTAAGATCGTTTGAGATTTCCGTTTTAATATTTTTTGAGAAAGCGATAATTCGTTCCATTACGTTATGTTCATTTACCGCTATCCAGAGTACACTTAAAACAGGTTCTATAAGAACTTTGAAGGCTTTATCTTCGGCCATTTGTAAAGGACGTAAATTTTTTGTAAAAAGTTCCACCAATGCTGTTTCAATATTTTTTGGATTCACACTTTTTTAATAATACTATGATGACCTACAACTCGGGATGAACATTTTTCAAATGTCGCTCTAAATTTGCGGAATGCCAATTTAAAACATTGTTGACGCATTTTTGTAAATTACACACTGTTTGATTTGATTCGTTTGTACTGAACATATCACGAAGAACAACATTTTTTGGTCTTGGCATTTTTATAATTATTTTCACTTAACGTTTAAAAATGAACTAAATAGCATTGCCGCGTTTTTTGCATATATAGTTTGCAAAAAATTAATTTTCTTAAAAATTTAAATTACCTGCAACTATTCCAAAGGGTTTTCGCGAAATTTTCCGTAAATTATACAGTAAGACTCCGATTGTAACAAACTCAAAAACTAGATCATTCATGTGGTACCTGAATGGTTATATTTTATTACAATACACAAGAAAGGTAAAAACCAATATTGTGGTTTACAATTTTTTAACACATAATTTTTATGATGTCAAAAAGAAGGGATAGGTACTTTATTGTTTTGGTGTGCGAGGAATAATATTTCCACCTAATTCTAACTTTCTAACTTATCAAAACCAAAAACTCCGATAATTCTACCTGGAAACAAACTTTAAAAATATAGCAGACCCAATGAACAGATGTTGCCTTCAAAGCTAGGTACCAGTCCTTGGGTACCTCAACGCCAATTCATAATTTGGAAAAAAACACAAAAAAGCAAAAAGTAATTTTTAATGTGGTGTTGTAACATTTCTTTTTGTAAAATGATGTTTATACTGAAAACAACTTACTTGAAGCTGTTCTTCGATGCTTTCTTGACATTGCTAAAATATTGAAAATGAACAATCTGTTTTCACAATACAAATGATACGATTTTTAATAATAAAAAACTCCTCCATAACCTACAGCCCTATAGCAACCCTTTTGAAAACTGTCAAGATTTTAGATATTCGATGAGAGCGTTTTGTTTAGGCATTACTAACTTCTTGCATATGTATTTATGACATTTAAGTAATGGCATTTATCGTCCTAATTGATTGAAGATACATATTCATTTACTAGCATATGCCCGCTACTTCGTTAGCGGAAAATCCCCATGGTATAAAGCAGGATAATAAATAAATTGACCAAAATTCAGAATATAATGTCTCCATTTCCCATTTACACCTTTTTTTTATCAAAATAAAAGCCAGTAATGCTACTTACGACACTTAAGAGTGTTACTATTTATCTTTTTCTAAAAATCAAATATTTAGTTTTCAAAAAGAACTACATAAACCGAATCGTTCGCGATATAGTTTGACGTAAATCGACTTATCTCCAAATATTAATGTCTACAATCGTAAAGCAAATATGTCTCCCCCTCCCTCCTTCCCTTCGTATCTTATGGTATTGTATTTTTTGAAGGCAAAAAAATGATTTCTTTGTTAGTTAATACCATCACTTTAATGTTAATTAACATTTAGTAATATTCGTACCGCGAAAACACTAATTATCGAAAACTCTACCCGCTTGCTTCTAGTTCTGTCTGTTCACAAAACCCCAGTGATCCCCATTTGTAAACTTACAGAACTATATTTTTAAATCACCACTTTATCTCAACCAATACTAAATATCAGTTTAGAAATCTATCTGTTCACACAAAACCAAAGGTACCAAATTTAGTACGCAAATTAAAACCTTTTTTGCATTTCCGTTTTTTTATTGAATTTTATTGAATTCGTTAGATAAGTACCCAACGCAATTTACCCCTCGCAACGCCTTTAGAAAACGCATTTAAAAGTTGCACTTTTGTTTCATACTTTTTTGTAAGGAACAAACGGTATGCACAAATCTATCATTCTTAATATTTTACAAAACAGTTATATTTTACTCTTAAAATCAGAAATGTAAAAAGTGGAAAGTTGAAATTTAATCATTACAATTGATGATTTCTGTGATACTAAGAATCCTCTCGCAAATGAAACGGTTAAAATAGAAATGCAGTAACAACCTGAACTTTATGTAAGACATTCTGTATAAAATTGATGGTATGATGATGGACCAAAGTCGATTGAAAGTTTTGCCTTTAAACTTTAAAATACTTCAAAACCTAAACCTATGTTGCTAATATTTAGCACAGAGGTTTTCTATCTACAAAGAACAACAAATGCCAAATTACAACAAAATACGTAGGAAAATGTATCCTAACGGCCGTAATGGTTAAATGAGGGCTATACCAACGTGTATTGAAAATATTTTGTACATATTCCGAAAATCCTATATTCTAAAGCGGGGTACACACGATCAGTTTTGACTGTCGATTTTTCGGAAATATCGATAAATGTCAAACTATCCAACAACCGCAAAATATTTTATGATGACTGACAAAAATGAACGGCCACACTGGCAAGCAACCGATTACTTGAGCAAAACTGACAGTCAAAACTGAACGTGTGCACCCCGCTTAAAGGGGAGTACAATAAAATACAATATATACGGTATTATTTACGCTGCGTTTACACATGACAGGACAGTTTCGTTCATGTATTGATTGTCAAAAAATGAAAAATTGTTTTATTGACGTAGGCGTCCAGAACAATGTACAGACAATGTTATTATTCGTATCAGCTGTTTTTTGTTTGTTGACATTTTGCTTCATTTGAATAAATGTGGAAGACGAACAAATATAATTTGTATAAATTAAAACAAAATGGAATTTGCAGCTCAACAAATAGCAGCAATAGAAATACACGTGAACTATGCGTTCTTGAACAGAATACAGGCAGTAAAAGAAGAGAAACCAATCGGAAATGTTGGGTAAAGCCACTTCTTATAAGAAGAACAGAACATGATCTTGAAGCCCATTTGCTCCACGACCTTTTGTGGGATAACGATGAAAGGGATTTCAAAAATTTCACCCGTATATCTGTAGATAGATTCGAGCAAGTTTTGAGTTTGGTAAGTATTTCACAAACCCAATATTTCAATGAATTGACCTGTAATATTATTTTTCTCGCCATCGTTAGATCACTGACCGTATAAAAAAGAAAGATACCAAGCTGCGAGACGCAATCACGCCGAGGACAAAATTAGCCATAACATTACGATATCTTGCAACAGGAAACTCATATAAATCGTTGGAATATTTAGCAAGAGTTTCCAAAAGCACCATCAGTATTTTTGTGCCAATAGTATTACGTGCCATATATGAACGCTTGCAGCCAGATTACTTGCGAGTAAGTAAGGAATGATCATATTTGTATTGCATTGCTATTCGTTGAAAAAACATCGAACAAAAAACTAACCTAACCACATACAATGTTTCGATACAACCCATTTTACGCAATTTGCAGTTCATTTAACCATTTCCGTTTATTTTCGTATGTTTTTATACCCTCAGCCTTTAGGCTAGAAAGGGTATATACACTTTCATACGGGCAAAATGTGCATAATCGAAATAATGATTATATACCCGAAGTTGTTTGAAGGAAATATTTCAGACAATTTGGAGTCGATGATGTCCGTCTGGTTGGCTGGAGCGCGGATCGGCTTTCGTAATATTTTGTCCAAACTTTGTTTAAGTTCGAAGACGGGCTATGTCGGTCTACTCCTTCAGGTACCTCCCCCACAAAAGTTCGAAAATGTTCGGAAAATTTTTGCGCACGATAAATCTTGAAGGCAGTAACCGATTTGGTCCATACTTTGCACATCGTGAAATTTCTACCATACTTAAAGGAGGTCCCAATATGGACTCAATCGGTCCACTCTTTCGGGTACCTCCCAAACAAAATTTCGGAAAAGTTCAGATTAGGGAATGCTCTCGAATCGCTTTGATTGTATTCAGTGCACTTTTTACTTGTTAAACTTATATTAACTTCAAAGTGGTGTAGGTAATCAATCGATAAGTCTAAGTTTTTGGAAATTCGCATCATTTAGGTGGTATGTACACCCGTCATGCACACTGAATGGCCTTGTTCGATTCCCTGGCCAGGCAACATAAAATTATCAACGGTGGAGAATCACCTCAGTAATGTTTTCTGGGTATTTCAGTCATCTAAAACTTCCCAGTAGGTCCCACATCATTAAGCTAATATGAATCTGGGTGCACTCATTTATATGAGAGAAGTCTCCTTTTTTCCTTTCTGGGATGTTTGTGGAATAATTAGATCACTAGAAGGGTCCTAAATATGGCGAACCGAAAGAGTTCTGACGCATCTGGCCATCTTCAGTCCAACTCTGTCCGTCAGACTAACTGTTTTCCCTCTCTTGTTTCTATTTTCTGTTGTCCTGCTTTGATAATATTCAGAGAGAAAGCAGAGAGAAAAGAATTGTACATGTGCGCTCGTACATTATGGACAATTTGATTGATGAAGTGCTAACGAAAAGATGATTTCTCTGCGTCGGAGAACAAATTGGTTTATTTTTTTGTTATGCTTGTTGATGCATGATAGTGCTTAAAGATCATCCATTCATTTCATATTATGAAGTCAATGAAAGTAAAGATTTTTTTCTTCAAACTTCAACAATATTTCGTGGAAAGTCATATGTTTTCTATATAATGTCATTGATAGTCATTGTAGCCAATGCTATATCTTATTAACATTGTATCTACTACAAGTTAATATAATAAATAAAAAGTTTTTATATAAACTTTTACAGGTGAATACAAGTATATTATATATTTTTACCAATTGTTTTACATATTTCACAGATCCTGTTGAGAAATTTGTTGTTCTCCTTTGTTGGTTTTTCCTACCAAGTGGCGCACGAACAGCCTAAGATGATATTAAAAACTTTAATATTGTTATAGAGCTAGAAAGAATCAAGGTTGAGAAATAGTTTTGATATAATGAGGGAGTTTTGGATATTTCTACTTACAATATGCGTACCGAAATCACTAAATAGTTTGAAATATTTGTGCTTTTAAATATTTCCTCTGTTCCAGAACCTCCAAGAAGCTACTACCTTTTCTAAGATAACATTTTTTCCTTTATGTTATGGGAAAAAATAGTAAAAATTAGTAGATTCTTGAAGTTCTGGAACAAAAAAAAATTGTTTAACGTCAACTTTCGTATAGTATAAAAAATCGGACTGGTTCCTTACACGATAATTCATAAGTCTTAAGGGTATTTTCAATTAATCCGAATTACTTTCCAAAATTTTAAAATTTCCGCAAAGTTGATTTTCGTTGCAATAAGCTTCTTTCCAGAACTAAAAAGTTTTACACATTTAACACATTTTGCACATTTTTACCGGAATTGCTTTTCCTTAGAAAATAGAATTTAACAGAAGAAAGCTCAACTTTCATAATTGAAATCCCCATTGACTTTTACTATTAATATATGTTCAAGATTGGTTGCTGACATGCGGTTGCGCTGATCAGATAATATGTATTTCATAGCAGAAAATAAGCGTTCCACGCTTACTCGGGTTGACGGTATTGCCTGTACAATATTAGCAATCTCACTGATGATGGTTTTCTGAGAGTACCGGAATGCTATTATATTTTCATTAAGTGGTAATCTTGATAAGTGGCAAAATCAGTTTCTAAATTGTGTAAATTAGATTAACTCGGAATTTCTGTGGTAGGATCTATCATTTGCAGATCATCGGAAAAAGATTTGGCTGCATGTGGTCCGCTCGGTGATGAAGTTTCCTCTAATATTGAGTGGCTTGTATTGTGTACTGTTGAGTTCATGCTTATATATAACCATAGTATGTAGTTCTTCGCCCTTTGGTTTTGTTCGCAAGTTAAGCATACTTTGATTCGTGGATCCAAGAACACAGCTGCGTTATACAGTTCATTTTCTAAAAGTTTATCCTTTCTTAATTTCAAGGACTCCTTGAGAAGGGTTTTCATATTGCTATCCAGTAAAGCGTCAATTTGAAATGTTATATCCATAACAATAATGTATAGTTCACTATAGCACAATTGTTCGCTTTGTAACTTAACGGTAGCATTGTAAATAGGTTTAAATAGTCCCAAGAATTCAGTTGCGAAAGACCATTCTCAGATTCAAGAAATAAATCATGATAATCCTTGCTTAGTGTATTTATAATTTCCTTTATTTCCAGGATTCTTTAAATCATTTTATATGTTGAAAATTCCAACGTGTTGCACAATCAATGATAGGTTTTTTGTAGAGTTCACTTCTTAGAAAATTTAAAATCATTTTACTTCTAAGTTTTTTTTTTACCGCGAATCGTATCTTATCGACATTGTCTTTTATTGCCGACTGTTTCAGAACATCGTTTACACACAGTTGGAGAGTGTGAGCACCACAACGAATGCTAGTAATTGTGGTCGATGAGATGTTAAAATCAATTGATTCAATTGTGTCAATAGCTATTCGGAAATCGATATAATCTTCATCTTCTTCGAAATCCACGGCATAATTATTTATCGACAATTGCATTTCAGAGTTCAGGATTCGTACAGTTTTGAGCATATTTGATCCGTTGTCGGTTGTAATCGTTAAAATATTACGTATATTAACATCATATTCCTTTTGAACATCCAATATACATAACCGTTTTCTCCTTTATAACCAACATTTTAACAACGATTTTACCATGTTTAATGTATTGAACATTAATACCTAGCATACTTAAGTCCACTCTTGTCGCGACATCCATCTTAAGGGAAAATAATATCCCTTTAAGATCGTTTGAGATTTCCGTTTTAATATTTTTTGAGAAAGCGATAATTCGTTCCATTACGTTATGTTCATTTACCGTTATCCAGAGTACACTTAAAACAGGTTCTATAAGAACTTTGAAGGCTTTATCTTCGGCCATTTGTAAAGGACGTAAATTTTTTGTAAAAAGTTCCACCAATGCTGTTTCAATATTTTTTGGATTCACACTTTTTTAATAATACTATGATGACCTACAACTCGGGATGAACATTTTTCAAATGTCGCTCTAAATTTGCGGAATGCCAATTTAAAACATTGTTGACGCATTTTTGTAAATTACACACTGTTTGATTTGATTCGTTTGTACTGAACATATCACGAAGAACAACATTTTTTGGTCTTGGCATTTTTATAATTATTTTCACTTAACGTTTAAAAATGAACTAAATAGCATTGCCGCGTTTTTTGCATATATAGTTTGCAAAAAAATTAATTTTCTTAAAATTTAAATTACCTGCAACTATTCCAAAGGGTTTTCGCGAAATTTTCCGTAAATTATACAGTAAGACTCCGATTGTAACAAACTCAAAAACTAGATCATTCATGTGGTACCTGAATGGTTATATTTTATTACAATACACAAGAAAGGTAAAAACCAATATTGTGGTTTACAATTTTTTAACACATAATTTTTATGATGTCAAAAAGAAGGGATAGGTACTTTATTGTTTTGGTGTGCGAGGAATAATATTTCCACCTAATTCTAACTTTCTAACTTATCAAAACCAAAAACTCCGATAATTCTACCTGGAAACAAACTTTAAAAATATAGCAGACCCAATGAACAGATGTTGCCTTCAAAGCTAGGTACCAGTCCTTGGGTACCTCAACGCCAATTCATAATTTGGAAAAAAACACAAAAAAGCAAAAAGTAATTCTTAATGTGGTGTTGTAACATTTCTTTTTGTAAAATGATGTTTATACTGAAAACAACTTACTTGAAGCTGTTCTTCGATGCTTTCTTGACATTGCAAAAATATTGAAAATGAACAATCTGTTTTCACAATACAAATGATACGATTTTTAATAATAAAAAACTCCTCCATAAACTACAGCCCTATAGCAACCCTTTTGAAAACTGTCAAGATTTTAGATATTCGATGAGAGCGTTTTGTTTAGGCATTACTAACTTCTTGCATATGTATTTATGACATTTAAGTAATGGCATTTATCGTCCTAATTGATTGAAGATACATATTCATTTACTAGCATATGCCCGCTACTTCGTTAGCGGAAAATCCCCATGGTATAAAGCAGGATAATAAATAAATTGACCAAAATTCAGAATA
Source organism: Musca autumnalis (assembly GCF_047663935.1). Classification (NCBI taxonomy): domain Eukaryota; kingdom Metazoa; phylum Arthropoda; class Insecta; order Diptera; family Muscidae; genus Musca; species Musca autumnalis. The sequence continues at coordinate 461,293 of NW_027411867.1, forward strand.
TAATGTCTCCATTTCCCATTTACACCTTTTTTTATCAAAATAAAAGCCAGTAATGCTACTTACGACACTTAAGAGTGTTACTATTTATCTTTTTCTAAAAATCAAATATTTAGTTTTCAAAAAGAACTACATAAACCGAATCGTTCGCGATATAGTTTGACGTAAATCGACTTATCTCCAAATATTAATGTCTACAATCGTAAAGCAAATATGTCTCCCCCTCCCTCCTTCCCTTCGTATCTTATGGTATTGTATTTTTTGAAGGCAAAAAAATGATTTCTTTGTTAGTTAATACCATCACTTTAATGTTAATTAACATTTAGTAATATTCGTACCGCGAAAACACTAATTATCGAAAACTCTACCCGTTTGTAAAAATTGAGCTTGCTTCTAGTTCTGTCTGTTCACAAAACCCCAGTGATCCCCATTTGTAAACTTACAGAACTATATTTTTAAATCACCACTTTATCTCAACCAATACTAAATATCAGTTTAGAAATCTATCTGTTCACACAAAACCAAAGGTACCAAATTTAGTACGCAAATTAAAACCTTTTTTGCATTTCCGTTTTTTTATTGAATTTTATTGAATTCGTTAGATAAGTACCCAACGCAATTTACCCCTCGCAACGCCTTTAGAAAACGCATTTAAAAGTTGCACTTTTGTTTCATACTTTTTTGTAAGGAACAAACGGTATGCACAAATCTATCATTCTTAATATTTTACAAAACAGTTATATTTTACTCTTAAAATCAGAAATGTTAAAAGTGGAAAGTTGAAATTTATTCATTACAATTGATGATTTCTGTGATACTAAGAATCCTCTCGCAAATGAAACGGTTAAAATAGAAATGCAGTAACAACCTGAACTTTATGTAAGACATTCTGTATAAAATTGATGGTATGATGATGGACCAAAGTCGATTGAAAGTTTTGCCTTTAAACTTTAAAATACTTCAAAACCTAAACCTATGTTGCTAATATTTAGCACAGAGGTTTTCTATCTACAAAGAACAACAAATGCCAAATTACAACAAAATACGTAGGAAAATGTATCCTAACGGCCGTAATGGTTAAATGAGGGCTATACCAACGTGTATTGAAAATATTTTGTACATATTCCGAAAATCCTATATTCTAAAGCGGGGTACACACGATCAGTTTTGACTGTCGATTTTTCGGAAATATCGATAAATGTCAAACTATCCAACAACCGCAAAATATTTTATGATGACTGACAAAAATGAACGGCCACACTGGCAAGCAACCGATTACTTGAGCAAAACTGACAGTCAAAACTGAACGTGTGCACCCCGCTTAAAGGGGAGTACAATAAAATACAATATATACGGTATTATTTACGCTGCGTTTACACATGACAGGACAGTTTCGTTCATGTATTGATTGTCAAAAAATGAAAAATTGTTTTATTGACGTAGGCGTCCAGAACAATGTACAGACAATGTTATTATTCGTATCAGCTGTTTTTTGTTTGTTGACATTTTGCTTCATTTGAATAAATGTGGAAGACGAACAAATATAATTTGTATAAATTAAAACAAAATGGAATTTGCAGCTCAACAAATAGCAGCAATAGAAATACACGTGAACTATGCGTTCTTGAACAGAATACAGGCAGTAAAAGAAGAGAAACCAATCGGAAATGTTGGGTAAAGCCACTTCTTATAAGAAGAACAGAACATGATCTTGAAGCCCATTTGCTCCACGACCTTTTGTGGGATAACGATGAAAGGGATTTCAAAAATTTCACCCGTATATCTGTAGATAGATTCGAGCAAGTTTTGAGTTTGGTAAGTATTTCACAAACCCAATATTTCAATGAATTGACCTGTAATATTATTTTTCTCGCCATCGTTAGATCACTGACCGTATAAAAAAGAAAGATACCAAGCTGCGAGACGCAATCACGCCGAGGACAAAATTAGCCATAACATTACGATATCTTGCAACAGGAAACTCATATAAATCGTTGGAATATTTAGCAAGAGTTTCCAAAAGCACCATCAGTATTTTTGTGCCAATAGTATTACGTGCCATATATGAACGCTTGCAGCCAGATTACTTGCGAGTAAGTAAGGAATGATCATATTTGTATTGCATTGCTATTCGTTGAAAAAACATCGAACAAAAAACTAACCTAACCACATACAATGTTTCGATACAACCCATTTTACGCAATTTGCAGTTCATTTAACCATTTCCGTTTATTTTCCGTATGTTTTTATACCCTCAGCCTTTAGGCTAGAAAGGGTATATACACTTTCATACGGGCAAAATGTGCATAATCGAAATAATGATTATATACCCGAAGTTGTTTGAAGGAAATGTTTCAGACAATTTGGAGTCGATGATGTCCGTCTGGTTGGCTGGAGCGCGGATCGGCTTTCGTAATATTTTGTCCAAACTTTGTTTAAGTTCGAAGACGGGCTATGTCGGTCTACTCCTTCAGGTACCTCCCCCACAAAAGTTCGAAAATGTTCGGAAAATTTTTGCGCACGATAAATCTTGAAGGCAGTAACCGATTTGGTCCATACTTTGCACATCGTGAAATTTCTACCATACTTAAAGGAGGTCCCAATATGGACTCAATCGGTCCACTCTTTCGGGTACCTCCCAAACAAAATTTCGGAAAAGTTCAGATTAGGGAATGCTCTCGAATCGCTTTGATTGTATTCAGTGCACTTTTTACTTGTTAAACTTATATTAACTTCAAAGTGGTGTAGGTAATCAATCGATAAGTCTAAGTTTTTGGAAATTCGCATCATTTAGGTGGTATGTACACCCGTCATGCACACTGAATGGCCTTGTTCGATTCCCTGGCCAGGCAACATAAAATTATCAACGGTGGAGAATCACCTCAGTAATGTTACCGACATTTTCTGGGTATTTCAGTCATCTAAAACTTCCCAGTAGGTCCCACATCATTAAGCTAATATGAATCTGGGTGCACTCATTTATATGAGAGAAGTCTCCTTTTTTCCTTTCTGGGATGTTTGTGGAATAATTAGATCACTAGAAGGGTCCTAAATATGGCGAACCGAAAGAGTTCTGACGCATCTGGCCATCTTCGGTCCAACTCTGTCCGTCAGACTAACTGTTTTCCCTCTCTTGTTTCTATTTTCTGTTGTCCTGCTTTGATAATATTCAGAGAGAAAGCAGAGAGAAAAGAATTGTACATGTGCGCTCGTACATTGTGGACAATTTGATTGATGAAGTGCTAACGAAAAGATGATTTCTCTGCGTCGGAGAACAAATTGGTTTATTTTTTTGTTATGCTTGTTGATGCATGATAGTGCTTAAAGATCATCCATTCATTTCATATTATGAAGTCAATGAAAGTAAAGATTTTTTTCTTCAAACTTCAACAATATTTCGTGGAAAGTCATATGTTTTCTATATAATGTCATTGATAGTCATTGTAGCCAATGCTATATCTTATTAACATTGTATCTACTACAAGTTAATATAATAAATAAAAAGTTTTTATATAAACTTTTACAGGTGAATACAAGTATATTATATATTTTTACCAATTGTTTTACATATTTCACAGATCCTGTTGAGAAATTTGTTGTTCTCCTTTGTTGGTTTTTCCTACCAAGTGGCGCACGAACAGCCTAAGATGATATTAAAAACTTTAATATTGTTATAGAGCTAGAAAGAATCAAGGTTGAGAAATAGTTTTGATATAATGAGGGAGTTTTGGATATTTCTACTTACAATATGCGTACCGAAATCACTAAATAGTTTGAAATATTTGTGCTTTTAAATATTTCCTCTGTTCCAGAACCTCCAAGAAGCTACTACCTTTTCTAAGATAACATTTTTTCCTTTATGTTATGGGAAAAAATAGTAAAAATTAGTAGATTCTTGAAGTTCTGGAACAAAAAAAAAATTGTTTAACGTCAACTTTCGTATAGTATAAAAAATCGGACTGGTTCCTTACACGATAATTCATAAGTCTTAAGGGTATTTTCAATTAATCCGAATTACTTTCCAAAATTTTAAAATTTCCGCAAAGTTGATTTTCGTTGCAATAAGCTTCTTTCCAGAACTAAAAAGTTTTACACATTTAACACATTTTGCACATTTTTACCGGAATTGCTTTTCCTTACAGCAAAAAAGTTGCAATATGTTCACTTCTCTTTGAACAAAATTGGCGCTGAATAGCTTTCTCTTTTGCACATTTTATCAATAAAAAAGTATTGGGACGAAGCTATAGCGTTTAGTGTTTTTATACTCCAAACCCTGCGACAAAGAGGGTACTTACACTTCAATATTGTCATCTGGCGAACGATGAATCTAGAATAGAGTATAGTAGAATATTTCTTCCAAATGTTTCTTTTAGAGGTGAGAATCGGAAAGTTGTTGTCGTTTTTGTTACAATGACATACGTTTTTTCTTGTGGATGGCGGTACTCCCCGAAATAAAGGCCACCTACCGTTAGCCAGTGATTTCACGAAAACAATTCATCTATAGTTATTACAAGTTTTATATGAACACATTTTTGTAGTAAGAATTCACAGTTTTATTAAAATAATTGTGTTTTTTATAAATAGAATAGACTCAGACTATAACATGTAGAAATAAGCATCAATGAAATGAAATATTTAAATAAGTAAGAAAAATCATTTAATATGAACACGAATCGTCGTTGGACTGCGATTCGTCCAAAAATTCGACATCCAACATTTCTAGACACGAAGTGTCTGTATCAGTAATTTGAGATTCCTTAGGACCTCTAGTAGGTTTTCCACATTTTCGACGAAATAGTAAATCTTGTATTTCTTTCATAGTAAGGTAAGCAGTATCTTCAGGCATAGATCGCAGTGTCATTGCAATGCTTTCTGCAAAAGCACTGAACGCATCATTTATTGGTTTATTCATATTCACAATTGTTTCTATTGCTTTGTCAAATTTATCGGTGTTGATCTCATTGTCGTATTTTTTCTTTGGCTTGAAATTGTTGTTGTTATCACTTAATTCTTCCGCAAATACTGAATCATTTGAGGTATTCTATATAAAAGGAAGATATATATAACCGATTAGAGTCGGATCAAAACTTTTGTATACATATCGCTCATTTACTCAAAGAGTGACGTAAGTCAAAAAATGCGTTTTCTGAGTTAGCAATTTCTATTTTTTTTCACAACTTCTACTTTATCTTGTGTCAAATTTTGAAGCTGATATCTCTAAAACTCGTTACATCTCATTTACTACGAGTTTCGCACAGGCATTATCTTTTTAAGTTGGGAAGTCAAATTTCAATATCCAATTTAAAAGGCGTTGTGTCACTCTTTGTGTAAATGAGCGATATGTTGTATATTCCTGTGGATGGTGTATTATGTCAGTAACATTAGATGGGTATTTATCTCAAAATATTGTGACTATTAAATTTATAGGTTAATATTATACAATTTTTCCTATATTCATTTTTATTTTTTTAACATTTTTAGCTTCCTGATACCGAGGAAGAGTGGCTTTCCATATCGTCAGAATTCGAATATCTGTGGCAATTTCCCCATACCCTGGGCGCTTTAGACGGGAAACACGTACGAATGAAAGCCCCTGCTAAATCGGGAACAACTTTTTACAACTTTAAGGGGTTCTACAGCATAATTTTGTTTGCTTTGGTCGCCGCTCATGGAAGATTTTTTTTCATTGACGTTAGTTCTAATGGAAAAACATCAGATAGCTCAATATATAAAGATAGTGAACTTTTTAACAGATTGAAAAATGGCGCCCTAAATATTCCGAACCCAAAAGAATTAGTTCCAGGAAAGGGCGATAAAGTTCCCTATTATTTTATTGGAGATGACGCTTTTGCATTGGATAAAAATCTTATGAAGCCATACAATCGGAACTTACGGTTGGATGTTCCCCAAGAAATATTTAATTATAGGCTATGTCGTGCAAGAAGGACTGTGGAATGTGCATTTGGAAGACTTGCTAAACGGTTCAATATATTTCAAAGGCCAATTGAGGTACAACCAAGCACGGTGGATCTTGTGGTTCTAACTTGTTGCACATTACATAATTTTTTAACACGAACAAACGCATCAATATCAACTGACGTTTTAAATAATTACCCTCAACCTGATACATTTTCTTCGATTGGATCTCAAGAATATAACTCATATAAATACTCAAACAGGATAAGGGATGAAATATCGAAATATTGCGTATCTGATGGAAATGTAGATTTTCAGTGTTTTTATTTAAAATTTTTTTAACAAACCAATATTTTAAGTATAAAAATTGTCCCTCTGTGAGTGCATTTGTCATATGATGCTATAATTTCAGATTTGGCAACATATTATGGGGCATGGTATTAAAGTTAATTCCTATAATAAACAAAGAGTTATACAATTACATACTGCAATTGATTACTATATTAAGAACCTTGAAGGAAAGATTATTTACGGTTAACGTGTTTGAGTATAGTGTTTATATTTTTGCCGATTAATTTGTATTAAACAATTAAGTTGAAAAACTTACATTTGTAACATTGTTGGCCGATTTTCTGGCCGATATGTAGTTGTCCAAAAAGCTCATTTCTTCATACCAGAAAAGTGATGGCTGATACACATCCGCAGCATCACAACCAGACTTCTTGCTATGTTCTACCTTCCTTTTTTCGATTACGTAGGTGCTTCTTAACGATTTTATTCTCTTCCTAACAGCTTCTTCTGTCATGTTCATCTCCTTTCCTATCTCTTCAAGAGCCTTATTTGGATGTAAAGCATGTTAGAGACGTTGAAGGGCCGATCATGGAGCACTCACACCACTGCAACGTCCATAATTTCTCTAAAAGGAGTCACGCAAAGCGAAATATTTACATCGTGATATTGCTTAGTAATATTACATTACAGGCGACATCGACTTCAGAATGCAGTGCGACGTGACATTCACATTAAGTGTCTCTCTATCCCGTCAAAGTCCGATAAGGCACTACATACAGGAAAGGCCCCTTCAATGAGTCTTCTCTAGTTTGAAGAATCCTAGAAATGGTATTTTTTATACAGAAGACTCATTGAAGGGGTCTTCTCTGTACAGAAGATTCATTGAAGTGGTCTTCTCCTAATGGAAAACTCGTTCGTGTAAAGAAGACCCACTGAAGAAGTCTTCTCTGTACAGAAGACTCATTGAAGTGGTCTTCTCCTAATGGAAAACTCCTTCGTGTAAAGAAGACCCACTGAAGGAGTCTTCTCTGTACAGAAGACTCATTGAAGTGGTCTTCTCCTAATGGAAAACTCGTTCGTGTAAAGAAGACCCACTGAAGAAGTCTTCTCTGTACAGAAGACTCATTGAAGTGGTCTTCTCCAAATGGAAAACTCCTTCGTGCAAAGAAGACCCACTGAAGGAGTCTTCTCTGTACAGAAGACTCATTGAAGTGGTCTTCTCCTAATGGAAAACTCTTTCGATTACCATGGAAGACCCACTTAAGGAGTATTCTCTGTACAGAAGACTCATTGAAGTGGTCTTCTCCTAATGGAAACTCTTTCGATTACCATGGAAGACCCACTTAAGGAGTATTCTCTGTACAGAAGACTCATTGACGGGTTCTTCTCTTTATCGAAGATTATTTCGTGTAAGGGAAAACCACTGAAGGGGTTATCTTTGTATAGAAGACCATCTGAAGGAGGTTTCTATTAATAAGAGACTCATAGAACAAGTCCACTTCATTGTAGGGATGTCTTGTTCTTTTGTATTTGAAAAGACTTTTCAAAGTTCTACGATTAGGATGTAAACGTATAAAACATTTCAATGGAACAGCTGTTGGGTACTCATGTAAGTAGTTGGAACAAAAAGCACACAAATTCCACATTCGACCATGGTAGAATAAACATACATATGTCATATATTGTCCAAAACTATGAAGCGCAGTGGCGGAGGCCGCATGCCATTTCCGGCTTGAGAACACATTAGCTACCTTCTTCTTTAAATCATTTCGTCGATATGAAAAACTATTGGTGTTCCACAGTAACTCCCGTTCCCGAAATAATGAAATCATTTTTAAAATCTCTTCTTCCTTTCTTTGTTTATCCATACTGAAAGCAAGATTGTTTAATCCATTAATAACAACAAATTTATATCATAATTACTTACCCAAATGTTTTCCAATAAAATGTTTTAATTTATTCTGCTTTACAAATTTTTCAACAAATAATCTGCATATATTCAAGAAATTAAAATTTAAAATGGCCGTTTTGTCAAAAAGAGAAAAAACTGACAGAAAGTCAAAAATTTGCCATCAATGTCAAATTTGCCGATGACCGGCTGTCCATGAAAAAACGATGAACAGTCGGAAGACAAAGGAAAAATGTTTGAATGTGTTGGTAAATCAGGGTTGTATTTTTAGACAATTTGGCTAATGTAAACACTAAGTTAGATATTACAAAAGAAATTTTTCACTTAGGCTTTGATATTCACGAAATAGACCTCGATGACTGTCAGTTTTGCTTCTCAATGTGTACTATACTTAATTTGCAGCAAAATTGATTGAATGAGTCTATAACGTAAAAATGGACGCTACCGCTACATTAACCCTACAGGAAACCGCGTGTCTATGTGGTAAATATTGAGCTTCGCACTACCAACTAATATAAGTGGAATTTTTGTGTTTACTGTACAAATTAGTAACCTATGTCCTTCATATCAAACTACAAATGTTTCGAAACTATCAAAATTCGAAACATTTGTACTAATTATAAAAAATTATCGAGTACACGGACAGACATATTGTCAAATAGTTAATAGGGGCAGAGGTCTTATGATGTATTTTTGTTTATATTTGTGCAGTATTATTAAGAATTTAATCATATACAAAATTAGGAGGGTTGGCGTTTTTTGTTTTTTTGTTTGGGATGACGACTTCTATTTTGTTTTTCAAAATAGTCAGGCTTAAGCCCATAGTCGTTGTTTTAATATTTTATTAAAACAACTTTAATTTATTAGTGGGAAAAATTGGCGATGTTTACCAAGGGGTAAGGCAGGGAATACTATAGTTTCAAATCTCGCCACAGATCTTCATCAGTTCCCTTATTTCTTGTTTTTCAACAAGAAACTTTTTATACCCAAGTGTCAATTGCTAGCTCAAATAGATACGTGCGCAAAGAAACACTCTGATCGAGAATTTCTTGGCACTACCTAAAAAAAAAGTTTCTTGTTGAAAAACAAGAAATAAGGGAACTGATGAAGATCTGTGGCGAGATCTGAAACTATAGTATTCCCTGCCTTAGGCCATGTTTATATTATAGCCTTTTGCAGGGTTAACCTTCTTAATTAGGAATTGACATTTGAAACCCAGTGGGTTTGTTAAATCCGCTTATATATAAACGTACTATTACCCCTTATTTTTCCCACTAATAAATTAAAGTTGTTTTAATAAAATATTAAAACAACGACTATGGGATTAAGCCTGACTATTTTGGAAAACAAAATAGAAGTCGTCATCCCAAACAAAAAAAAAACGCCATCCCTCCTAATTGTGAGACCGGGCACCGTCAAAATGTTGTTTATTGCTGTAGTATGCAATACCAACAAATTAGTTATGTGCTTTTTCGTCGAGAATCGACGAACGCATAGCAGTGGCAAAAAATTGGATTTGTTTGCAAGTGAAGTTGCTAGAGTTTAGGTAGTGCCAAGAAATTCTCGATCAGAGTGTTTCTTTGCGCACTTATCTATTTGAGCTAGCAATTGACACTTGGGTATAAAAAGTTTCTTGTTGAAAAACAAGAAATAAGGGAACTGATGAAGATATGTGACGAGATCTGAAACTATAGTATTCCCTGCCTTACACCTTGGTAAACATCGCCAATTTTTCCCATTAACAAATTAAAGTTGTTTTAATAAAATATTAAAACAACGACTATGGGATTAAGCCTGACTATTTTGAAAAACATATACAAAATATAAATTCATTTTTTAGAAAACTGTATTAATTATTTTCGAAGTCTAGTAATTTGAGGGTACACAAACCTGTAGTGGGATTCTGTAACTCATTTTAAGATCGTTTGAGATTTCCGTTTTAATATTTTTTGAGAAAGCGATAATTCGTTCCATTACGTTATGTTCATTTACCGTTATCCAGAGTACACTTAAAACAGGTTCTATAAGAACTTTGAAGGCTTTATCTTCGGCCATTTGTAAAGGACGTCAATTTTTTGTAAAAAGTTCCACCAATGCTGTTTCAATATTTTTTGGATTCACACTTTTTTAATAATACTATGATGACCTACAACTCGGGATGAACTTTTTTCAAATGTCGCTCTAAATTTGCGGAATGCCAATTTAAAACATTGTTGACGCATTTTTGTAAATTACACACTGTTTGATTTGATTCGTTTGTACTGAACATATCACGAAGAACAACATTTTTTGGTCTTGGCATTTTTATAATTATTTTCACTTAACGTTTAAAAATGAACTAAATAGCATTACCGCGTTTTTTTGCATATATAGTTTGCAAAAAAAATGAATTTTCTTAAAAATTTAAATTACCTGCAACTATTCCAAAGGGTTTTCGCGAAATTTTCCCTAAATTATACAGTAAGACTCCGATTGTAACAAACTCAAAAACTAGATCATTCATGTGGTACCTGAATGGTTATATTTTATTACAATACACAAGAAAGGTAAAAACCAATATTGTGGTTTACAATTTTTTAACACATAATTTTTATGATGTCAAAAAGAAGGGATAGGTACTTTATTGTTTTGGTGTGCGAGGAATAATATTTCCACCTAATTCTAACTTTCTGACTTATCAAAACCAAAAACTCCGATAATTCTACCTGGAAACAAACTTTAAAAATATAGCAGACCCAATGAACGGATGTTGCCTTCAAAGCTAGGTACCAGTCCTTGGGTACCTCAACGCCAATTCATAATTTGGAAAAAACACAAAAAAGCAAAAAGTAATTCTTAATGTGGTGTTGTAACATTTCTTTTTGTAAAATGATGTTTATACTGAAAACAACTTACTTGAAGCTGTTCTTCGATGCTTTCTTGACATTGCTAAAATATTGAAAATGAACCATCTGTTTTCACAATACAAATGATACGATTTTTAATAATAAAAAAACTCCTCCATAACCTACAGCCATATAGCAACCCTTTTGAAAACTGTCAAGATTTTAGATATTCGATGAGAGCGTTTTGTTTAGGCATTACTAACTTCTTGCATATGTATTTATGACATTTAAGTAATGGCATTTATCGTCCTAATTGATTGAAGATACATATTCATTTACTAGCATATGCCCGCTACTTCGTTAGCGGAAAATCCCCATGGTATAAAGCAGGATAATAAATAAATTGACCAAAATTCAGAATATAATGGCTCCATTTCCCATTTACACCTTTTTTTATCAAAATAAAAGCCATTAATGCTACTTACGACTGTTAAGAGTGTTACTATTTATCTTTTTCTAAAAATCAAATATTTAGTTTTCAAAAAGAACTACATAAATCGAATCGTTCGCGATATAGTTTGACGTAAATCGACTTATCTCCAAATATTAATGTCTACAATCGTAAAGCAAATATGTCGCCCCCTCCCTCCTTCCCTTCGTATCTTATGGTATTGTATTTTTTGAAGGCAAAAAAAAAATGATTTCTTTGTTAGTTAATACCATCACTTTAATGTTAATTAACATTTAGTAATATTCGTACCGCGAAAACACTAATCATCGAAAACTCTACCCGTTTGTAAAAATTGAGCTTGCTTCTAGTACTGTCTGTTCACAAAACCCCAGTGATCCCCATTTGTAAACTTACAGAACTATATTTTTAAATCACCACTTTATCTCAACCAATACTAAATATCAGTTTAGAAATCTATCTGTTCACACAAAACCAAAGGTACCAAATTTAGTATGCAAATTAAAACCTTTTTTGCATTTCCGTTTTTTTATTGAATTTTATTGAATTCGTTAGATAAATACCCAACGCAATTTACCCCTCGCAACGCCTTTAGAAAACGCATTTAAAAGTTGCACTTTTGTTTCATACTTTTTTGTAAGGAACAAACGGTATGCACAAATCTATCATTCTTAATATTTTACAAAACAGTTATATTTTACTCTTAAAATCAGAAATGTAAAAAGTGGAAAGTTGAAATTTAATCATTACAATTGATGATTTCTGTGATACTAAGAATCCTCTAGCAAATGAAACGGTTAAAATAGAAATGCGGTAACAACCTGAACTTAATGTAAGACATTCTGTATAAAATTGATGGTATGATGATGGACCAAAGTCGATTGAAAGTTTTGTCTTTAGCACAGAGGTTTTCTATCTACAAAGAACAACAAATGCCAAATTACAACAAAATACGTAGGAAAATGTATCCTAACGGCCGGTATGGTTAAATGAGGGCTATACCAACGTGTATTGAAAATATTTTGTACATATTCCGAAAATCCTATATTCTAAAGCGGGGTACACACGATCAGTTTTGACTGTCGATTTTTCGGAAATATCGATAAATGTCAAACTATCCAACAACCGCAAAATATTTTATGATGACTGACAAAAATGAACGGCCACACTGGCAAGCAACCGATTACTTGAGCAAAACTGACAGTCAAAACTGATCGTGTGCACCCCGCTTAAAGGGGAGTACAATAAAATACAATATATACGGTATTATTTAGATATTACAAAAGAAATTTTTCACTTAGGCTTTGATATTCACGAAATAGACCTCGATGACTGTCAGTTTTGCTTCTCAATGTGTACTATACTTAATTTGCAGCAAAATTGATTGAATGAGTCTATAACGTAAAAATGGACGCTACCGCTACATTAACCCTATAGGAAACCGCGTGTCTATGTGGTTAATATTGAGCTTCGCACTACCAACTAATATAAGTGGAATTTTTGTGTTTACTGTAAAAATTAGTAACCTATGTCCTTCATATCAAACTACAAATGTTTCGAAACTATCAAAATTCGAAACATTTGTACTAATTATAAAAAATTATCGAGTACACGGACAGACATATTGTCAAATAGTTAATAGGGGGCAGAGGTCTTATGATGTATTTTTGTTTATATTTGTGCAGTATTATTAAGAATTTAATCATATACAAAATTAGGAGGGTTGGCGTTTTTTTTGTTTGGGATGACGACTTCTATTTTGTTTTTCAAAATAGTCAGGCTTAATCCCATAGTCGTTGTTTTAATATTTTATTAAAACAACTTTAATTTATTAGTGGGAAAAATTGGCGATGTTTACCAAGGGGTAAGGCAGGGAATACTATAGTTTCAAATCTCGCCACAGATCTTCCTCAGTTCCCTTATTTCTTGTTTTTCAACAAGAAACTTTTTATACACAAGTGTCAATTGCTAGCTCAAATAGATACGTGCGCAAAGAAACACTTTGATCGAGAATTTCTTGGCACTACCAAAAAAAAAATTTCTTGTTGAAAAACAAGAAATAAGGGAACTGATGAAGATCTGTGGCGAGATCTGAAACTATAGTATTCCCTGCCTTAGGCCATGTTTATATTATAGCCTTTTGCAGGGTTAACCTTCTTAATTAGGATTTACTTGACGTATACGTAAAGGAATTGACATTTGAAACCCAGTGGGTTTGTTAAATCCGCTTATATATAAACGTACTATTACCCCTTATTTTTCCCACTAATAAATTAAAGTTGTTTTAATAAAATATTAAAACAACGACTATGGGATTAAGCCTGACTATTTTGAAAAACAAAATAGAAGTCGTCATCCCAAACAAAAAAAAAAAAAAAAAAAACGCCATCCCTCCTAATTGTGAGACCGGGCACCGTCAAAATGTTGTTTATTGCTGTAGTATGCAATACCAACAAATTAGTTATGTGCTTTTTCGTCGAGAATCGACGAACGCATAGCAGTGGCAAAAAATTGGATTTGTTTGCAAGTGAAGTTGTTAGAGTTTAGGTAGTGCCAAGAAATTCTCGATCAGAGTGTTTCTTTGCGCACGTATCTATTTGAGCTAGCAATTGACATTTGGGTATAAAAAGTTTCTTGTTGAAAAACAAGAAATAAGGGAACTGATGAAGATCTGTGACGAGATCTGAAACTATAGTATTCCCTGCCTTACACCTTGGTAAACATCGCCAATTTTTCCCATTAACAAATTAAAGTTGTTTTAATAAAATATTAAAACAGCGACTATGGGATTAAGCCTGACTATTTTGAAAAACATATACAAAATATAAATTCATTTTTTAGAAAACTGTATTAATTATTTTCGAAGTCGAGTAATTTGAGGGTACACAAACCTGTAGTGGGATTCTGTAACTCATTTTAAGATCGTTTGAGATTTCCGTTTTAATATTTTTTGAGAAAGCGATAATTCGTTCCATTACGTTATGTTCATTTACCGTTATCCAGAGTACACTTAAAACAGGTTCTATAAGAACTTTGAAGGCTTTATCTTCGGCCATTTGTAAAGGACGTCAATTTTTTGTAAAAAGTTCCACCAATGCTGTTTCAATATTTTTTGGATTCACACTTTTTTAATAATACTATAATGACCTACAACTCGGGATGAACATTTTTCAAATGTCGCTCTAAATTTGCGGAATGCCAATTTAAAACATTGTTGACGCATTTTTGTAAATTACACACTGTTTGATTTGATTCGTTTGTACTGAACATATCACGAAGAACAACATTTTTTGGTCTTGGCATTTTTATAATTATTTTCACTTAACGTTTAAAAATGAACTAAATAGCATTGCCGCGGTTTTTTGCATATATAGTTTGCAAAAAATGAATTTTCTTAAAAATTTAAATTACCTGCAACTATTCCAAAGGGTTTTCGCGAAATTTTCCGTAAATTATACAGTAAGACTCCGATTGTAACAAACTCAAAAACTAGACCATTCATGTGGTACCTGAATGGTTATAATTTATTACAATACACAAGAAAGGTAAAAACCAATATTGTGGTTTACAATTTTTTAACACATAATTTTTATGATGTCAAAAAGAAGGGATAGGTACTTTATTGTTTTGGTGTGCGAGGAATAATATTTCCACCTAATTCTAACTTTCTAACTTATCAAAACCAAAAACTCCGATAATTCTACCTGGAAACAAACTTTAAAAATATAGCAGACCCAAAGAACGGATGTTGCCTTCAAAGCTAGGTACCAGTCCTTGGGTACCTCAACGCCAATTCATAATTTGGAAAAAACACAAAAAAGCAAAAAGTAATTCTTAATGTGGTGTTGTAACATTTCTTTTTGTAAAATGATGTTTATACTGAAAACAACTTACTTGAAGCTGTTCTTCGATGCTTTCTTGACATTGCTAAAATATTGAAAATGAACCATCTGTTTTCACAATACAAATGATACGATTTTAATAATAAAAAACTCCTCCATAACCTACAGCCCTATAGCAACCCTTTTGAAAACTGTCAAGATTTTAGATATTCGATGAGAGCGTTTTGTTTAGGCATTACTAACTTCTTGCATATGTATTTATGACATTTAAGTAATGGCATTTATCGTCCTAATTGATTGAAGATACATATTCATTTACTAGCATATGCCCGCTACTTCGTTAGCGGAAAATCCCCATGGTATAAAGCAGGATAATAAATAAATTGAACAAAATTCAGAATAAATTGTCTCCATTTCCCATTTACACCTTTTTTTATCAAAATAAAAGCCAGTAATGCTACTTACGACAGTTAAGAGTGTTACTATTTATCTTTTTCTAAAAATCAAATATTTAGTTTTCAAAAAGAACTACATAAATCGAATCGTTCGCGATATAGTTTGACGTAAATCGACTTATCTCCAAATATTAATGTCTACAATCGTAAAGCAAATATGTCTCCCCCTCCCTCCTTCCCTTCGTATCTTATGGTATTGTATTTTTTGAAGGCAAAAAAAATGATTTCTTTGTTAGTTAATACCATCACTTTAATGTTAATTAACATTTAGTAATATTCGTACCGCGAAAACACTAATTATCGAAAACTCTACCCGTTTGTAAAAATTGAGCTTGCTTCTAGTTCTGTCTGTTCACAAAACCCCAGTGATCCCCATTTGTAAACTTACAGAACTATATTTTTAAATCACCACTTTATCTCAACCAATACTAAATATCAGTTTAGAAATCTATCTGTTCACACAAAACCAATGGTACCAAATTTAGTATGCAAATTAAAACCTTTTTTGCATTTCCGTTTTTTTATTGAATTTTATTGAATTCGTTAGATAAGTATCCAACGCAATTTACCCCTCGCAACGCCTTTAGAAAACGCATTTAAAAGTTGCACTTTTGTTTCATACTTTTTTGTAAGGAACAAACGGTATGCACAAATCTATCATTCTTAATATTTTACAAAACAGTTATATTTTACTCTTAAAATCAGAAATGTAAAAAGTGGAAAGTTGAAATTTAATCATTACAATTGATGATTTCTGTGATACTAAGAATCCTCTCGCAAATGAAACGGTTAAAATAGAAATGCGGTAACAACCTGAACTTTATGTAAGACATTCTGTATAAAATTGATGGTATGATGATGGACCAAAGTCGATTGAAAGTTTTGTCTTTAGCACAGAGGTTTTCTATCTACAAAGAACAACAAATGCCAAATTACAACAAAATACGTAGGAAAATGTATCCTAACGGCCGGTATGGTTAAATGAGGGCTATACCAACGTGTATTGAAAATATTTTGTACATATTCCGAAAATCCTATATTCTAAAGCGGGGTACACACGATCAGTTTTGACTGTCGATTTTTCGGAAATATCGATAAATGTCAAACTATCCAACAACCGCAAAATATTTTATGATGACTGACAAAAATGAACGGCCACACTGGCAAGCAACCGATTACTTGAGCAAAACTGACAGTCAAAACTGATCGTGTGCACCCCGCTTAAAGGGGAGTACAATAAAATACAATATATACGGTATTATTTAGATATTACAAAAGAAATTTTTCACTTAGGCTTTGATATTCACGAAATAGACCTCGATGACTGTCAGTTTTGCTTCTCAATGTGTACTATACTTAATTTGAAGAAAATTGATTGAATGAGTCTATAACGTAAAAATGGACGCTACCGCTACATTAACCCTACAGGAAACCGCGTGTCTATGTGGTAAATATTGAGCTTCGCACTACCAACTAATATAAGTGGAATTTTTGTGTTTACTGTAAAAATTAGTAACCTATGTCCTTCATATCAAACTACAAATGTTTCGAAACTATCAAAATTCGAAACATTTGTACTAATTATTAAAAATTATCGAGTACACGGACAGACATATTGTCAAATAGTTAATAGGGGGCAGAGGTCTTATGATGTATTTTTGTTTATATTTGTGCAGTATTATTAAGAATTTAGTCATATACAAAATTAGGAGGGTTGGCGTTTTTTTGTTTGGTCAGGCTTAATCCCATAGTCGTTGTTTTAATATTTTATTAAAACAACTTTAATTTGAGCCGCTCAGTGCACACATCGACTAACTCCACTTTTTGAAAAATTTGAGATTTTAGTGTCAAAGCCTTTGATATAGCCATATCTATTTATGATTATAATATCTTTCCCGAATAATAAAGATGAGCACCTTTAAATAACAAGTTTTTTTGACCACTGAATAATATGCAATTTTTTTCAGTGCACACTTCGATTAACTCCACATTCAAATGTAGCTCTGCTCGCAACGTGTACATTTTTACATTCAATGCTTATTCGGCTTTTGTTGAAACCATAGATGGCCTTTAGGAAATTATGACGTATATGACATACATTTTTGATGTATATTACATACGTCGGAAACGTCGTAAACCTAGCCATGAAGAATGTCGCTAACATAAAGCTAACATGAATTAATTACAAATATTGTTTTATAACCGAACTGCCGACATTAATTTTTATGTAAAACCTGAATATATGTGTATAAAACTAAGTTTTTCGTTAATAAAAAATTAAAAAAATTTCAAGACGTAACTTTATTACTTTTTTCAGTGCACACTTCGATTAACTCCACCATTACCACAACATTACTAACGATTGTTTGTTGACTATTTTTTTATTTTATTTTATATACCGTTAGATGAAAGCTATTCCTGCTATTATGCATTCTACATTATATATTTGAATCCATATTATCAGGGGAATTTTAAAAAACAATATACACTTCATCATTGATTTTCTCAACTTTTTGTTTTATGGAGTTAGTCGAAGTGTGCTCTGAACGCCTCATTTATTAGTGGGAAAAATTGGCGATGTTTACCAAGGGGTAAGGCAGGGAATACTATAGTTTCAAATCTCGCCACAGATCTTCACCAGTTCCCTTATTTCTTGTTTTTCAACAAGAAACTTTTTATACCCAAGTGTCAATTGCTAGCTCAAATAGATACGTGCGCAAAGAAACACTCTGATCGAGAATTTCTTGGCACTACCTAAAAAAAAGTTTCTTGTTGAAAAACAAGAAATAAGGGAACTGATGAAGATCTGTGGCGAGATCTGAAACTATAGTATTCCCTGCCTTAGGCCATGTTTATATTATAGCCTTTTGCAGGGTTAACCTTCTTAATTAGGATTTACTTGACGTATACGTAAAGGAATTGACATTTGAAACCCAGTGGGTTTGTTAAATCCGCTTATATATAAACGTACTATTACCCCTTATTTTTCCCACTAATAAATTAAAGTTGTTTTAATAAAATAGTAAAACAACGACTGTGGGATTAAGCCTGACTATTTTGAAAAACAAAATAGAAGTCGTCATCCCAAACAAAAAAAAAAAACGACATCCCTCCTAATTGTGAGACCGGGCACCGTCAAAATGTTGTTTATTGCTGAAGTATGCAATACCAACAAATTAGTTATGTGCTTTTTCGTCGAGAATCGACGAACGCATAGCAGTGGCAAAAAATTGGATTTGTTTGCAAGTGAAGTTGCTAGAGCTAGCAATTGACACTTGGGTATAAAAAGTTTCTTGTTGAAAAACAAGAAATAAGGGAACTGATGAAGATCTGTGACGAGATCTGAAACTATAGTATTCCCTGCCTTACACCTTGGTAAACATCGCCAATTTTTCCCATTAACAAATTAAAGTTGTTTTAATAAAATATTAAAACAACGACTATGGGATTAAGCCTGACTATATTGAAAAACATATACAAAATATAAATTCATTTTTTAGAAAACTGTATTAATTATTTTCGAAGTCGAGTAATTTGAGAGTACACAAACCTGTAGTGGGATTCTCTAACTCATTTTAAGATCGTTTGAGATTTCCGTTTTAATATTTTTTGAGAAAGCGATAATTCGTTCCATTACGTTATGTTCATTTACCGTTATCCAGAGTACACTTAAAACAGGTTCTATAAGAACTTTGAAGGCTTTATCTTCGGCCATTTGTAAAGGACGTCAATTTTTTGTAAAAAGTTCCACCAATGCTGTTTCAATATTTTTTGGATTCACACTTTTTTAATAATACTATGATGACCTACAACTCGGGATGAACATTTTTCAAATGTCGCTCTAAATTTGCGGAATGCCAATTTAAAACATTGTTGACGCATTTTTGTAAATTACACACTGTTTGATTTGATTCGTTTGTACTGAACATATCACGAAGAACAACATTTTTTGGTCTTGGCATTTTTATAATTATTTTCACTTAACGTTTAAAAATGAACTAAATAGCATTGCCGCGGTTTTTGCATATATAGTTTGCAAAAAATGAATTTTCTTAAAAATTTAAATTACCTGCAACTATTCCAAAGGGTTTTCGCGAAATTTTCCGTAAATTATACAGTAAGACTCCGATTGTAACAAACTCAAAAACTAGATCATTCATGTGGTACCTGAATGGTTATAATTTATTACAATACACAAGAAAGGTAAAACCCAATATTGTGGTTTACAATTTTTTAACACATAATTTTTATGATGTCAAAAAGAAGGGATAGGTACTTTATTGTTTTGGTGTGCGAGGAATAATATTTCCACCTAATTCTAACGTTCTAACTTATCAAAACCAAAAACTCCGATAATTCTACCTGGAAACAAACTTTAAAAATATAGCAGACCCTGTTCTTCGATGCTTTCTTGACATTGCTAAAATATTGAAAATGAACCATCTGTTTTCACAATACAAATGATACGATTTTTAATAATAAAAAACTCCTCCATAACCTACAGCCCTATAGCAACCCTTTTGAAAACTGTCAAGATTTTAGATATTCGATGAGAGCGTTTTGTTTAGGCATTACTAACTTCTTGCATATGTATTTATGACATTTAAGTAATGGCATTTATCGTCCTAATTGATTGAAGATACATATTCATTTACTAGCATATGCCCGCTACTTCGTTAGCGGAAAATCCCCATGGTATAAAGCAGGATAATAAATAAATTGACCAAAATTCAGAATATAATGTCTCCATTTCCCATTTACACCTTTTTTTTATCAAAATAAAAGCCAGTAATGCTACTTACGACAATTAAGAGTGTTACTATTTATCTTTTTCTAAAAATCAAATATTTAGTTTTCAAAAAGAACTACATAAATCGAATCGTTCGCGATATAGTTTGACGTAAATCGACTTATCTCCAAATATTAATATCTACAATCGTAAAGCAAATATGTCTCCCCCTCCCTCCTTCCCTTCGTATCTTATGGTATTGTATTTTTTGAAGGCAAAAAAAAAAATGATTTCTTTGTTAGTTAATACCATCACTTTAATGTTAATTAACATTTAGTAATATTCGTACCGCGAAAACACTAATTATCGAAAACTCTACCCGTTTGTAAAAATTGAGCTTGCTTCTAGTTCTGTCTGTTCACAAAACCCCAGTGATCCCCATTTGTAAACTTACAGAACTATATTTTTAAATCACCACTTTATCTCAACCAATACTAAATATCAGTTTAGAAATCTGTCTGTTCACACAAAACCAAAGGTACCAAATTTAGTACGCAAATTAAAACCTTTTTGCATTTCCGTTTTTTTATTGAATTTTATTGAATTCGTTAGATAAGTACCCAACGCAATTTACCCCTCGCAACGCCTTTAGAAAACGCATTTAAAAGTTGCACTTTTGTTTCATACTTTTTTGTAAGGAACAAACGGTATGCACAAATCTATCATTCTTAATATTTTACAAAACAGTTATATTTTACTCTTGAAATCAGAAATGTAAAAAGTGGAAAGTTGAAATTTAATCATTACAATTGATGATTTCTGTGATACTAAGAATCCTCTCGCAAATGAAACGGTTAAAATAAAAATGCAGTAACAACCTGAACTTTATGTAAGACATTCTGTATAAAATTGATGGTATGATGATGGACCAAAGTCGATTGAAAGTTTTGTCTTTAAACTTTAAAATACTTCAAAACCTAAACCTATGTTGCTAATATTTAGCACAGAGGTTTTCTATCTACAAAGAACAACAAATGCCAAATTACAACAAAATACGTAGGAAAATGTATCCTAACGGCCGGTATGGTTAAATGAGGGCTATACCAACGTGTATTGAAAATATTTTGTACATATTCCGAAAATCCTATATTCTAAAGCAGGGTACACACGATCAGTTTTGACTGTCGATTTTTCGGAAATATCGATAAATGTCAAACTATCCAACAACCGCAAAATATTTTATGATGACTGACAAAAATGAACGGCCACACTGGCAAGCAACCGATTACTTGAGCAAAACTGACAGTCAAAACTGATCGTGTGCGCCCCGCTTAAAGGGGAGTACAATAAAATACAATATATACGGTGTTTACGTCAATGTAAATAAAAGAAAAAAAAGGAGAAAAATAAAAGGCAGTATTTTCGTATTGATGATATTTGACTAGAAGTCAAATGAGCTTTATTTATTGAATAAATAAAAGAGGGTTTTTGGTAACGATATTACCTGTAATTTGCAACGATCTTGCAGATCCTTACAATAAAGCTTCGATAGCGTTCAACGATCCGATGAAAAAAGTGTAGATGATGAGAGGTGGGGAAATGTCAAACAACTCAACGAAAGAATTATCGTTAAAATCTGCGATGTAAATGTTACAAGGGTGTAACAATAAGGAGCTTGCAGATTTTAACGATAATGTAGACCACAACAGATTGGCCGTTGTAAATGAAACTAATAATACAAATAAACTATTTAACTTAAACATTTGGCGCCCACCTTTCAACATCGTAGGGATGTTGAAACAAAAATAATACAAATTATTAAAAAAAATTTTTTTTCATCAAATTAATTTTTGTTTTGTTTTTTTTTATCTCTTGTTTTTAATCTCATTTTTTCAAAAAACACTTATAGACTAAACGATGGGGCCATTAGGGACCCCGGGCCATTAGGGACCCCGCGGTGAATATGGCCATTAGGGACCATATTTTGTACTTAAGACTAAACGATGGGGCCATTAGGGACCCCGCGGAATTTATGGCCATTAGGAACCACTCATGGGCCGGGCCATTAGGGACCCAGCGCTAAAGGATCATTAGGGAACCTTTAGTTAGTGTAGACCCCAGAGAGTACCCAACCAAAAATTGAGTACTGGGCCATCGGCAAACCGGGGAAGACTTGGACACGACTCGTCATCACCTTCGTATAGAGCTCTGGACCCAACACCAAAACCACACGACCAACTATATAAAAATGTGGATCGGCGAGGGGCAACCCAATGTAGGACTCCTTAACCTTCTCCGGAATCGCTTCAGCTGGCGTAGACACATGCGCCAAGTCGTTCACTCTAGCTGTCACTGTCACTGATTGTGCTGGATCGTACGTTGAGGTGATGGTGAAACGACTATAAGCAATACCATCTATTTGAGAGCAGGGCAGTCGCAAATCACGCACCAATGACGTACACACCTGGCTCTGTCTGGCACACTGATCAATGATCGCGCGGACTAGGATGCTTTCAGTGGGGGTGGACAAGCGGACAACAACACTGGGGGAAAGAGATACCACGCCCACTAATGGGAGACTGCCCAATGCTACCGCATTTGAGCTTGTCGATTGGCTGACCATTTCGGACGGACGAGAATCGGACTTGTGCTGCGGACGGACCTTGGACTTTTTAGTCGGACGATGCTTGTTAGCAGGACGAGACTCTGTCTGAGTTCGCGTGGTCTTCGGATCATCGTGGAGAAGGGTGTGGTGTTTGTCGTTGCAAATGCGGCAACTGCTTTTGCTACGACAATCCTTTGCCAAGTGACTGCGTGCCAGACAGCGGGTACAATGGCCGTGCGAAATGACCACCCTGTGTCGTTTCTCCAAGGGGTACTTCAAAATTTTTTCGCAGAAGCGAAGTGGATGCCTTCCATCACACAACTTGCACCTAAAATAGTTGTAGGAATTAGTGGATGGTGGTGCTTCAGTGACAGGAGAGGTCTTTGGCGATGGAGTGGTTGGGGGTATAGTAAGCAAAGGAACGACAGTCGGACTCGGAGAATTAGAAGCGGCATCATTCGCCGATGTGTCCATAGCCTCCGGTTCTAGGGGAGCAGACTCGATGGTGGCAGTGGAGGCTGTGGCGGAGGAACCCGTAGCAGCAGAAACGGCATCAGAGAGGCCCGTGGCTTGATCAATTTCCGCCATCAATTCATCGTAGTCCCTAAGTCCATCAGCAAAGAATGACATCTTTTCCATATTACTATAGAGAGAAAACTAGGTTAAAGAGATCGAGATTTATTCGGTCAAAACGACCAATTTAGTTATAGGCCGCCTTACAACGGTATTCTCTATGCGAATGTCGGCGACGCGAACATGGCCATCGGGGCCGGGAAATACGTTTTCGACCCTACCTAGTTTCCACGACGTTGGAGGAAGAGTTTCGTGCCTAATCACGACGATATCATCTTTTTGAAGGTCACGTTGCGGAAATTTCCATTTATACCGCATGTGAAGACTTTTTAAGTATTCCTCCTTCCATCTCAAACAAAATTGATGAACCAAAGCCTGAACTTTTCTAAACCTGTTCACGATAGACAAAGGCTGTTCAGTGGGTTCAGGGGTTCTGGAGGAGCGAGCAAAGGGGCACCGATCAAGAAGTGTCCTGGAGTCAAGGCAACGATGTCAGTAGAACTATCTGACATAGGACAAAGCGGTCGAGAATTCAGACAAGCTTCGATTCTCGCTAAAACCGTAGCTAACTCTTCGAAAGTGTAGCGGAGATTTCGAGCCTGTTTTCGAAAATGCAATTTAAAACTTTTTACTCCAGCTTCCCAGAGCCCACCCATGTGTGGAGCTCCAGCTGGAATAAATTGCCACGATAGGCCTTGAACTGCATAATTAGAGGAAACAGTTCCTGAGCATTCTCGAAGAAACGACCTAAAATCTCTTTCTATTTCCCTGGAAGCCCCGACAAAATTCGTACCATTGTCCGAAAATACGGACCGAGGACAACCACGACGAGTGTTTACGTGTGGAAGGCTGGATTAGCGTTGGATATGCACTCGAAAAAACTCCAGTGCGCTGATGGACAATATTTGGATGACCAGTATCTTTCGTTGTTACTGTTGCTCACCAACTTATTATTAAACGAACGCCAGTAAATGAAACAATAGGAAGACGGTTGAACTTTTGATAATTTATTGATTGTGTACTCCTTTATTCAAATACAATAGTTCCAGGACTTAGGGTTTCAGAAACAACCAAATACCTTCGTGGTCAAAATATAATAGAAATTAAAAAAGGAAATGTAGCTTGCAATGTGGCCGTTTTAGTGATGCCTAGGATTAAAGCATAAATGTCAAAACATAGAATGTGTATCTGGATTACATTTAAACTTGTGCGATACCAGTGATGAGTCAGAACAAAATGCTGGTAATTTTATGTGTGTACTATTTGGCGTAAACATTCCGCCCCCTATGCAGTTTTTACTGTATTTGAGGAAGTAAGGGGCTCACGTTGCAAGCGGACAGATCGAGTTGCTTAAGACTATGTTGTATTTGATACTACTTTCACGTAATAGTATAATAATTGGAATTCAATTGGATTTAGTTCATGTCTAAATAGGTTTCAAGGGGTACGAGTGAATAATATATATTCTTAAAGTACATTCTATTCGAGTTGTTTTCAATGCAAAAGATTAACAATTCAGATGACAAATTAATAGTCTGTATTCAGTGAATGTTGAGGTTAAGCCTCATATGATGAGCTGGTAAGACTACATATACAAATATATACATTTTGTTTGAATTTATGTTGAGAAAATACCGTAGAGAATTATTCCAAAGACAGTGCTTTGTGCAGTTGGAAGGCCGTGTCGAATAAATAAACCATCCGAAACTATTTTTGAATATACATCAACTCCGATTACAATGTCAATAGTTGCAGCTTCGTAGAAACGAGTATCCGCCAAGACAAGATGTTGAAAGTTGATCTTAGTCGATTCGGGCAACGATTCCCTTGGAGTAGTGATTCCTATTCTGTTTCTCACCCGCAGCGTAGCTTCTATTTTGGCAGTAGACTGAAAACAGGGCCTCATCGTAACCGGACACATGACTTCGTCTTCCAGTTCGAGGGTAGATAAACCTAGACTGTCCACAAATCGTCTGGAGATGCAACTCATCGGAGCAGCTGAATCTAGTAAGCACCTTGCAATTTTATAATTGTCCTTTTCATAAATCCTCACTAAGGCAGTAGGAAGAAGGGGGGTAGCGTTTTTTCGAAGAAGTGTCGTTAAGGAGGTGATACTTGGCGATGGTGCTAATTTTTTCCTGGAATTGTGTTCTGATTTTGAAGCTGTAGATGTACGTAGATCGCTTGAGGAAGTTGCCTTAGCTGTCGGTGGTGGTTTCTTCTTCTCTAATCGTGGATGCTGATGCAACAACGAGTGGTGCCCTTTGTGGCAGTAACCACATCCCGATGTTGTAAAACACGTCCCTTGCGAGTGAGTATGTGCTAAACAGTTCGTACAGTAGCCGAATTTCTTGACAGCTTCCATTCTTTCCACGGAGTTCATAGCTCGGAACTTCCAGCATAACTTCAGGGGGTGCTTCTTTCGGCATAACCTACAAACGAATTTTGGACGGAGAGAAGACTGACCTGTCATGGTGTTAGAATAAGTGCTGAAAGGAAAGATATGGAGTTAATAAAGGAATGAAACAGATAAACGAACGGAATTTTGAAGTTAGGATTAAAGAATGGATATTTTATAAGACATTGTTAAGAGCTGTTATTTGGTAGGATAACCAACTTTGTGACGGGGCGTGTGATCTTCCCTCTCTGCGTAAGAATATCAGCCACTCGTACTCTGTGGTCACGGCCTTCATAGACGTGAATTATCCGTCCAAGTCGCCAGCAGTTTGGAGGAATATTTTCGTCTCTTATGACGACAAGCATATCCTCTTTAACATCATTTTCGGGCTTTTTCCACTTAGTCCTTTTGTGTAGCTCTTTAAGGTACTCACTTTTCCACCGATTACAAAAATGTTGGTACAATGCGCGGATCCTTTGCCAGCGATTTTGAATTGAGATCGGTGATTGTTTTATCTCTGGTTCCAATGGAGTTAGCAGAGGCGAGCCAATTAAAAAATGTCCGGGAGTCAATGCAGTGAGATCGGAAGGATTTTGCGATGATGGAGAAATAGGTCTGGAGTTGAGGCACGCTTCTATTTTCGCCAGTAGTGTCTGAAATTCCTCAAAAGTATATTTTGTGGTTCCAGCTATTTTCTTGAAATGTTGCTTGAAACATTTTACACCGGCTTCCCAAAGACCACCCATATGAGGAGCTCCGGGGGGTATGAAATGCCAAGTGAGATTCTGATGGTAGTAGTTGGATACCAGTGCTTGATGTGTTGTTTCGAGAAAGTTCTTGGACATTATTTTAGACGCACCGACAAATGTAGTTCCGTTGTCAGAATGCAAATGGAGGGGGCAACCATGACGAGAAACAAAGCGACTGAACGCTGCTAAAAAAGTGGATGTTGATAGGTCGGACGTTGCCTCGAGGTGTATTGCCTTGGTGGAGAAACAGACAAATACACAAACGTATCCTTTCGTAATGCGACAGTACCGTCCAGTATAACTTTTAATATCGAACGGTCCGGCGAAGTCCAGGCCGGTGTGTGTGAATGGACGAGAGATTCCACATCTCTCTGGTGGTAGGGCAGCCATTAACTGCTTCTGACATCTTCTTTTATAGATGACACAGATTTTGCAATTCCTAATAATAGTCTTTATGAGGTTTTGGACCCGTGGAATCCAATGTTGTGAACGGATCAAACGGAGGACAAGTTGATTGCCGCCATGGAGACTTATCTGGTGTACAAATTGTACCAAAAGTCTTGCATATGGAGAATAGTACGGAAGGATAATAGGATGTTTTTCCTCGAATGACAACTCTGCACTGGATTCAAGTCTCCCACAACACGCATTAAACCTTCTGAGTCTAAAAATGGATTCAAATTTAGCAGTTTACTGGAATTTGGAATGGGTTTCTTAGTACTCAGAGACAAGTACTCGCTTGGATAAAATCGTTTCTGGTAGATAATTGTTAGTTTTTTACGAACAAACCCAATTTCGTAAGCTGTTATGGTTTTGCTACTTCTGCAATAAGTAGATCTGTATTTTGGATGAATACTATGAATGAAGCGGTAAATATATGCCATGATCCTTAGAGCTCGTGGAAAGGATGAATACCTGTCCAAAAAATCTTCAAAGTTTTCAAAATATACAAAATGCGATTTAATGGACTTTTTCTCTAGTGTGATTTCAGGAATATTTGGAAATAAATTCCATTTGTGGTTTAAATCAGAGAGCCATGGTGGACCATTCCACCAAAGGCCATTCGTATGTAAATCCTGTGGATATACTCCTCGACTTGCGAGATCTGCAGGATTGAATTCAGATTCAACATGGTGCCAATTCGGAGGATCGATAATTTGGACGATTTTTGACACTCTGTTTGCCACAAATGTATTCCAGTGACACGGAGGTTTGGACAGCCATGACAGAACAATAGTGGAGTCCGTCCAGCAGTGTAATGAATATTGGGAAACATCGAATTGTGGAAGCAAGTTGTCAATCAGTTCCGCAAGCAGAACGGCAGCACATAGCTCTAACCTTGGAATAGATAAGGTTTTAATTGGAGCTACTTTGGTTTTAGAGGATATTAGATGTGAGTAAATGCTATCTCCACGCTGGATTCGAATGTAAATCGCTGCGGCATACGCTTTTTCAGAAGCGTCTGAAAATCCATGAAATTCTATCTTACAGTCCGGAGAAAAGTCAATCCATCTTGGAACTCTGATATCGTTGATGGCTGTAAAAGAAGATTGAAACGATTTCCACAAATTAAGGGAGTCTTGTGAAATTTCTTCGTCCCATTCGGTTCGTTCTAGCCAGATTTTTTGCATAATGATCTTCGCAAGGACTATAACGGGTGATATCCATCCTGCGGGATCGAATAATTTAGCTATCTGCGACAGAACCTCTCTTTTTGTGTATGATAAGTTGGACGGAAAGGAGGTAACGGAGAAGTAGAATTCATCAGTGTAAGCGTTCCAGCGGACGCCTAGCATTTTAGCAGCGCAATGGTCGTTGAAGTCTAAAAAGCCTTCATTTAGAAGATCATCTTGTGGCAGATTTAAAAGAATTTGTCCGGAATTGGAAGTCCATTTCCTCATTTTGAATCCTGCGGATTTCAATGCTAGAATCACTTGCTCTAGAGATGTGATGGCTGACTGGATGTCGTGTGCCCCTGCTAGAGCATCGTCGACATACATACAATTTTTCAGAATCTGACTTGCTAATGGATATACATTTTGGACGTCGTTGGCAAGTTGGATCATTGTACGGATTGCAAGATATGGTGCGCAGTTTACACCGAATGTAACCGTCCTTAACTCGTAGTCCTGAATAGGTTCAGATGGATTTGTTCGGAATATTATTCTCTGGAATTTTGTGTGAAAGGGAGAAACCAGGATCTGGCGATACATTTTTTCAATGTCCCCGCTATAAACATAGCGGAAAAAACGCCATTTAAGAATGAGAACCGTCAAGTCCGTTTGAAGGGCTGGGCCAGTGTATAGAATGTCATTCAGGCTGGTACCATTGGAAGTAGGTGAAGACGCGTTAAATACCACACGAACTTTTGTTGTAGAACTGTCTGGTTTCACAACAGCATGATGTGGCAGATAGTAATGATGAGGAAATTCTGAAGGACAAGGAGGAGTCACTGGAGTCATATGACGTAGTGTGGCATATTCCTGTATATTGTTGTCGTAATCTCTTTTCAGTTCAGGATTTTTTAAAAGGCGACCTTCGTTTCGAAGGAATTGCGCCATGGAACCTTTTCTAGACTGACCTAAACATAACGAGTCAGGATATCCTTCCTTAAACGGAAGTGAGACTAGATACCTTCCGGTCTCATCCCTGGAAGTAGTTTTTTGGTACAATTCCTCACAATATCGATCAGATTTGGACATTATGCGTTGTTGTGGAATATTTTCCACCTCCCAAAATCGCGAAATTGACTTTTCTAAGGGAGTTTCGCAAAAGAAAGACACACAAGTAGAATACGATTGCAGATTATTCGTCGGAACAGGACCAGTAAGGATCCAACCGAAGACTGTCTCCTGAGCCATTAAAGATCCGCAAAAGGAACGTTGGCAACCGGATAACATAATAGTTGGGAGGAGATCTGCGCCAAGCAAGATGTCTATTTTGGAGCTCTTATAGAATTGGGGATCGGCCAAATTTAATGGAGGTAACGCTGAGACAATATCTGATTCTATGGTTCTGGATGGTAGATTATTGGAAAGGTATGGAACGATTAGAGCTGAAACGTCAACTTCAAAGGCTGTATTTGCGTATGACCCCAACAGAAATTGACATTGTTTCTGGACTGATGCTGAGACCGTATTATTGAGTCCTGATATAACCGCCGATGCAGGTTTACAGGGAAGTTTGAGCGAATTCACCAGATTTTGAGATATGAAGGAGCCCTCTGATCCAGAATCGATCAAGGCCCTCGCTATGTAATCGACACCCAAATGGATTATCTTCACGACAGCGGTACCAAGTAAAACACCTTTGGAGTTGATTGCAAAACAGTTCTGAACTACACCATTCGAAGAATTAGTGGACTGTATGGAAGAAGTTGGGGATGGCTGGAAGGTGAATGATGTTGACTGTATGCTAGAATTGGGTGTTCTTAGTTGGGAAGCTGAAGGGGAAGTGTTATGGGATGGGTGTGATTGGTCTGAATCCTTATGTAGCAAGGTATTATGGCGTTTTTGACATTTGAAGCAGGTGTTTTTGCTCTTACAATTCTTCAGAGCATGAGCACTAGAAAAGCAATTCAAACAAGGATTGCTGTTTTTTATTTCTGCTAAACGCTGGGCATAAGTGAATTGGAGGAAACGAGGACATTTTCGAATAATATGGAACTCGTTTGGGCATAGCCTACACTTAGTCTTCGTGGCAGATAGTAATGATGAGGAAATTCTGAAGGACAAGGAGGAGTCACTGGAGTCATATGACGTAGTGTGGCATATTCCTGTATATTGTTGTCGTAATCTCTTTTCAGTTCAGGATTTTTTAAAAGGCGACCTTCGTTTCGAAGGAATTGCGCCATGGAACCTTTTCTAGACTGACCTAAACATAACGAGTCAGGATATCCTTCCTTAAACGGAAGTGAGACTAGATACCTTCCGGTCTCATCCCTGGAAGTAGTTTTTTGGTACAATTCCTCACAATATCGATCAGATTTGGACATTATGCGTTGTTGTGGAATATTTTCCACCTCCCAAAATCGCGAAATTGACTTTTCTAAGGGAGTTTCGCAAAAGAAAGACACACAAGTAGAATACGATTGCAGATTATTCGTCGGAACAGGACCAGTAAGGATCCAACCGAAGACTGTCTCCTGAGCCATTAAAGATCCGCAAAAGGAACGTTGGCAACCGGATAACATAATAGTTGGGAGGAGATCTGCGCCAAGCAAGATGTCTATTTTGGAGCTCTTATAGAATTGGGGATCGGCCAAATTTAATGGAGGTAACGCTGAGACAATATCTGATTCTATGGTTCTGGATGGTAGATTATTGGAAAGGTATGGAACGATTAGAGCTGAAACGTCAACTTCAAAGGCTGTATTTGCGTATGACCCCAACAGAAATTGACATTGTTTCTGGACTGATGCTGAGACCGTATTATTGAGTCCTGATATAACCGCCGATGCAGGTTTACAGGGAAGTTTGAGCGAATTCACCAGATTTTGAGATATGAAGGAGCCCTCTGATCCAGAATCGATCAAGGCCCTCGCTATGTAATCGACACCCAAATGGATTATCTTCACGACAGCGGTACCAAGTAAAACACCTTTGGAGTTGATTGCAAAACAGTTCTGAACTACACCATTCGAAGAATTAGTGGACTGTATGGAAGAAGTTGGGGATGGCTGGAAGGTGAATGATGTTGACTGTATGCTAGAATTGGGTGTTCTTAGTTGGGAAGCTGAAGGGGAAGTGTTATGGGATGGGTGTGATTGGTCTGAATCCTTATGTAGCAAGGTATTATGGCGTTTTTGACATTTGAAGCAGGTGTTTTTGCTCTTACAATTCTTCAGAGCATGAGCACTAGAAAAGCAATTCAAACAAGGATTGCTGTTTTTTATTTCTGCTAAACGCTGGGCATAAGTGAATTGGAGGAAACGAGGACATTTTCGAATAATATGGAACTCGTTTGGGCATAGCCTACACTTAGTCTTCGTGACCTTGGCCTGGAATGTGTTAACCCTGATATTTGAAGTTTTTGAAGTTGATTGTTTGGGTACCTTAGGGTTGGATTTGGAATCAGCAGAACCTCTCATTTCCAAGACAGACTCTAGTGTCCGAAACCGATGAGTAAGAAAATCGTCTAGTTCATTCCACTTGGGAATGCTAGTCTTATCCGAAAGCGTTTGCTCCCATAAGGTTAAAGTAGATTCTGGAAGGCGATTTGAGCAAACATATACGAAAATCGGATTCCAGCTATCTATATCGATTTCGTACAGTTTCAGAGCAGATATACAAGAATTCATATCTCTCTGAAGGGTCTGTATTGAATGTGCTGTTTCAGTTTGGATGGAAGGGATAGAGAATAAGTCCTTTAGTTGACCATTGATTAGCACACGTTTGTTCTCAAACCGAGAGCACAGATTGGTCCATGCGGAGGTAAATCCCGAGTTGGTTAAAGGGCTTTTTTTCACAATATCGTATGCCTCACCTTTAGTTTTTTGCTTTAAGTAGAAAAGCTTTTCCACCGGGCTTAGATTGGAGTTTCGGACACACATGGCCGTGAACAGATCACGGAAAGTAGGCCATGATTTGTAGTCCCCATGGAATGTGGATAGGTCAATTGGAGGTAAAGTGAGCGATTTGTGGGCGCCTTGAACCTGAGTTGGACTAGATGATGCAGAAGGGAGAACTTCGAAAGCTTCATTTAGTTTTGAGACGCAACGACAGTAGGTAGAATACGAGTTTTTGTATTTTTCCTTCACGGTGGCCACCTCGTTGGCTTCCTTTCCTTCGGAAGCCTCTTCGTCGTCATCGTCTTCTTCATTGGCTAAGTCTGCCAAACATTGCTCATAAGCCAGCTTTAATCGCGACCATGTAGACTTTACCTCCTCGTTATGAGTCTCAACGAGACAACGGGTGGTGAGGCAGAGCTCGTTGGCGTTAAGAGCAGCTTCGAACTCCACCAAGCTATCTGCTAGACGTATGAACCTGTCTAGTGACATGACTCTGTTTTTGTAGTAACATGCAACTTCAACCTCCAATATTTTTGTAGCAGACGCTGCTAATTGTTAATTCTGTCCGACGAAATTTTGATAAATATTCAATATTTCCCACAGCTAATTTGGATTATAACTATTATAGTGTTGTGGATTATTCCTTTGGTTTATCTTCGTTGTAATATACATATATACACATATATAATTTTAAATATTTCGACCGAAGTATAGCATTCATTTCATTACTCGCACGACATTGTGAACTGTACTGAGCCATGAACCAAAGAAGAAAAGCAACATACCTACTGGCAGTAAACAGGAACGCAGCAGAGAACTCGAGAGAGCGCCTTGTCGATCCGGTTCGACGTGGACCAAATGTTTACGTGTGGAAGGCTGGATTAGCGTTGGATATGCACTCGAAAAAACTCCAGTGCGCTGATGGACAATATTTGGATGACCAGTATCTTTCGTTGTTACTGTTGCTCACCAACTTATTATTAAACGAACGCCAGTAAATGAAACAATAGGAAGTCGGTTGAACTTTTGATAATTTATTGATTGTGTACTCCTTTATTCAAATACAATAGTTCCAGGACTTAGGGTTTCAGAAACAACCAAATACCTTCGTGGTCAAAATATAATAGAAATTAAAAAAGGAAATGTAGCTTGCAATGTGGCAGTTTTAGTGATGCCTAGGATTAAAGCATAAATGTCAAAACATAGAATGTGTATCTGGATTACATTTAAACTTGTGCGATACCAGTGATGAGTCAGAACAAAATGCTGGTAATTTTATGTGTGTACTATTTGGCGTAAACAACGAGAAACAAATCGATGAAATGCTGCTAGAAAGTTTGCAGTCGATAAATCTGACACTGCTTCCAAATGAATCGCTTTCGTCGAGAAGCACACGAAAACGCAAACGTACCCTTTGGTAATTTTACAGGCACGACCCGTAAAGGATTTTACATCGAAAGGCCCAGCGAAATCTACACCAGTTGTAGTAAAAGGCCTATTAATCTCGGTTCGTTCTGGTGAAAGCGCAGCCATAACTTGACTTCTAGAACGCTTCTTTTCTAATATGCAAACTCTGCACCGATTAATCACCGAACGAATCAGACTTTTCAATCGAGGAACCCAATATTCAATTCTAAGAATCCTCAACATTAATTTTTCCTCCATGAACGGAAATCTTGTGGACAAATTCCACTAAAAGCTTTACAAAGCGACAATGATAGGGCAGTATTATCGGATGCCTTTCCGTATACGCAAGAGTAGGTGAGTTAACTAATCTTCCATTCATACGAATTATGCCATAATCATCCAAGTAGGGGTTAAGAGGAACCAAAGGACTCTTACTATTAAGCGGATTTCTTTCTAATAAATCCTTATATTCGTCCGCATAGTACATTTTTTGTGCGAAAATTATCAATCTAGTACGGGCGAAATTGATTTCCGACGAAGCAATAGTGGTGTCGGTGTAAACAAAATTACTTCTATGTCTTGGATGAGTACGATGGAAGAATCTAAATATATACGAGACAACACGAAGAGCTCTACCCAAACAAGAGAACCTAGCAAGAAAGTCCTCAGAGCCCGTAATGAAAGAGGCATGACTTTTTACCGAACGCTTTTCAGTATCGGTTTCAAGTGCCGACAGATCACGAATTGACCATTTAGATTTTTGATCCCTAAGCCACTGTGGCCCATGCCACCAAAGAGAGGAATTGGCTAGATCAGAAGGAGCAAGACCGCGACTTTCCAAATCAGCGGGATTATCCTCAGATTTAACGTGGTACCAATTGTGATTACCAACGTTTTCTTGGATACGACAAACGCGGTCAGCTACAAACGTAGTCCAAGTCGAAGGAGTTTTTCGTAACCAGGAGAGGACTATAGTTGAGTCCGTCCAACAATAAACCTGACGAAACTCAATATCAATTTCCCGAACTATCGTTTTTAGAAGCTCAGAAGCCAAAACAGCACCACAGAGTTCTAAACGTGGCAGAGAAATTGATTTTATGGGGGCCACCCTAGTTTTACACGATAGTAAATGGACGAAAATATCTCCACTAGGGGACTCAATTCTAATATAAATTACCCCCGCGTATGCTTTTTCCGAGGCATCGGAAAAAACATGGAGTTCAGCCGAACAATCAGGAGTATACTGAACCCATCTGGGAATCCTAACCGAATTAACATCCGTGTAGGAATCTACAAATTTGCGCCAATCGGCATCTGTGGCTGACGAAAGGGAGTCATCCCAACCAATATTGTCCAACCACACCTTTTGCATAACCATTTTAGCAACGACAATAACTGGTCCTAACCAGCCCACAGGATCAAACAATTTTGCTATGGCTGAAAGAACTTCCCGTTTAGTATACGAAGCCTTTTTCGCGATTGGAGCAACCTCAAAGTAAAATGTGTCCAACCGTGCATTCCACCTTATTCCTAACGGCTTAGATCCACTAGATTCTACAAAGGACAATATTTTCTCATCTAGCAAATGATCAGGAGAAATTCCTTCGAGAATCGATCTATTGTTCGCTGTCCACTTCCGAAGTTCGAATTTCGCTGAAGAAAGCGCGGAAACTAATTGATCCCTAGCAGTTAAAGCTGTCTCCAGGTCATGTGTTCCCGCCAACACGTCGTCAACGTACATACATTTGCGCAAAATGTGCGCTGCGAGTGGGAAATCGGTCTCGGTGTCTTTTGCCAGTTTTAATAGCGTTCGAATTGCTAAATATGGTGCACAATTTACACCGAAAGTCACCGTATGTAATTCATAGTCTTGGACCGGTTTCGTGGGGGAATCACGGAAGAGAATTCTCTGAAGCGAAGCATGTTTTGGATCGACTCGAATCTGCCTATACATCTGGGTAATGTCCGAATTGAAAACATATTTAAAAACACGCCACCGCAGAATCAGCAAGACTAAATCAAGCTGCAAAGTGGGTCCGACATAAAGCAAGTCGTTCAGACTATTCCCGCTAGATGTTTTGAAGGAAGCGTTAAAGACTACCCGAAGTTTAGTGGTCTGTTTATCAGGGTTTATGACGGGATGGTGAGGCAAATAAGAAGATAAAGCATCAGTAGAGGAACTGGGGGATACTAACCTCATGTGGTCAAGATCTAAATATTCTTGTAGGACCGCGTCATATACAACCTTAACGTCCGATTTTCTCAATAAAGACGATTCATTTCTAAGGTATTGCTTTAAAACGGTTTCTCGCGACCTACCCAAAAATTCCGTAGGATCTATGTCAGGTTTAATTGGCAGTGTTACTATATATCTACCGTTCGACATTCTACGCGTAGTTTTTATATAGTTATCTTCGCAAAAACGGTCAGAAGGAGACATTATATTTCGCTTTGGAGGTTCCTCTAGCTCCCAAAAACGCAAAAGAGTTTTATTAATGCTGTCTTCTTCTATCACGTCAATTTTAGTCGCGAATGTTCGAACCTCGGTCGTAGGGACAGGACCGGTAACTAACCAACCAAACACCGAATTTTGGGCCAGCAAAGTACCAGAAAGAATGGGTCGACAACCATCTAATAAGATCTTCGGATAGAGATCAGCACCTAGTAAAAGATCTACGGGCCGAGGGTCAAATAAGTTGACATCAGCAAGCCGCAAATCAGGTAGTTGTGCTCTTAAATCCGAGCTGACAGTAAACGAGGGAATATTTCCCGAAATCAAAGGCAAAACCAACGCCGTCGTCACCAAAATAAGACGGCTATCGAGAGGACTTCCAATTTTCAACGAAAAAATTTTTCGAGAAGTGGCCGTTACAGTACAATTCACACCCGAAATAGAAGCAGTAGTGGAATGCACCGGAAGTTTTAAACGATTCTGAAGTCGCTCAGACAAGAATGACGACTCAGATGCAGGATCTATAAGCGCCCTAGCCGAATAGGAAACACCATGATGAACAATATTAACCATGGCTGTTCCTAACAAAACCGATTTGTTTTGTGCTACATGAAAGGACTGACGAGGAACACACCCAGCCGATGTGGATGGTAAAGGTTGCTCAGATGAGGCAGAGGGATTGACCGCCCTATTATTTGTAGCGACTGTATTACCCGGAGCCGATGTATTTGATTGGGTATCTAGGCGATGTAATAAGGTGTGATGAGGTTGATTGCATTTGGAACAACGACGACTACTATCACACTTTTTTACTCCATGTCCTCTACGTAGACAATTCACACACAATTGGAACCGTTTAACTATTTTATACCGTTCCGTAGAGGACTGATTTTGGAATCGCGAACATTCAAACAAGCGATGACCTTTATTTGGACAAAGCACACAACCAGATTTTCTTGATTGTTTAGAATCGCTAGAAATGCGAGAAGGTTGAGAGGATGCCGAGGACTCTGCATTAACATAATGCGATTGCACTTTTTTAATTGTGCGCTTTCCGTCATTTCCGCGCACATGACACATGAGACACATGAGCGTTTGGATCCGCTCCGACAAAAACGCATCTAAATCTTTCCACGAAGACAAGGAAGATTTATTTTTCACACTTTGCTCCCACAAGGTTTGTGTGAACTTAGGAAGCCTTTGTAGGCACATAAAAACTATGATCGGATCCCAAATCAGTCGAAATATCATAAATGGACATTGCCGACAAGCATCCATTTATGCCACGCTGTAACGATTTTAAATTCGAGCAAGTTTCACTATCAAGAACCGGCAGAGAGAAAAGGATTTTTAATTGATTGTGTACTATAACACGAGGATTGTCATAAGTATCCTTTAAAGATTTCCATGCAAGAACGAAACTACTATTAGTTAATGGAAATTTGGAAACTATCCACTAGTCTTGCGAACCAAATAGCACAACCGTTCGACATCACTAAGCCGAGAAGACTTAATATAAATGGCTGTGAATAAGTCGCGGAACGTGGGCCAAGAATGAAAGCCGCCCTCAAAGACTTCCACATCACAAGGTGGAAGCGCGAGATTATGACCGCTATCTGTGGGAAGATCATCTAAAACAAGACTCCTAAAAGAGAAAGTATTAGGAGGATCAACTTGGGTTCCCACTTCACGTGAAGCCTGAGTAGAAGTACTAAGATTACCTCTCGCTTCAAGTGGACTAGCAACCGATTGCTGCGCTAAAGAGGCAACCGAATCGTTCATTGTCGAGTTCAACGAATGTCTATGCGACCTTTTAAGTTTACCTAACTGACTTCGCATAGCGGACAAACATCTCAAGTAAGTCTGATAAGCTACATCATACTTACTGTCAACCGATTCAATATCCTCCTTTTTCGTATCACCGGAAGACATCACAAAATTAAGACACTTTTCAAACATCTCCTGTGTCTTTACCCATAACTTCTGAATTTCTTCTTTACGGACTTCTAACCCATATTCGTCTATCTCTTCAGGCTTGAGAGCACTGTAATGAGACTCGAATGTTACTATAGCGTCCGATGCTCTGATAAAAAGATACAGTGGAGTGACTGACATTTTGAATTATCAAAAAAAAATTCAACTAAAGTCCGAAAAAATCACTCAAAAGAAAGTTCAAAAGCGAAAGAAGCACATAATCGCTAAACTGCCAAAAATATTTTGAAATTCGTACTGAATTTCCAAAAATCAACTTCAAAACTCACTATAGAGTCACGAAAATACCCGAAAATCAATTAAAATCCCAAAAACAGGAAACAATTTTCACAAGAAAGTAGTTTAGAAATACTCAATTAGTATCTAAACACACGAGCTTTCAGAAATTCCACCAAAGGAATGCAGAAAATATCAAAAAATGCACAAAGTTTCGGCAAAAAAAGTTAAAAAACACCAAAAAATTCAGAAAATTTCAAGAAAAACTCAAAAAATCGAATAAAAATCAAAAGAAATCGAATAGAAATCAAAAATATATATCTAAAAGGTCGAAAATCGTATATAAAGTATCAAAAATAAATGTAAAAAATCAAAAATATATATAAATATTTCAAAAAATTCAAATATTTTCTTCTCAAAATTGAAAAAACCGTAATTTCACGTACCGAAACCGTACAAAAATTCAAAATATTTACAAAAAATTATTATTTTCAACCGAAAATACCGAGATTTTATGATTTAATTTGCGAAAATACCTCAATTAGGCTCACTACTACCGATTGTAGGGTGAATGTGGACCAAAAACCACAAAAGCAAATTAAATCAAAATTAAAATACTCGAAAATTTTAATAAAAATAATTGATTTTTTTACAAAACGGTCAAAAAATCACTTTATTTATGAAAAAGTCGAATTGACCGAGTGTAGGGTGTTCACGATTTTTTAATTTCCAAAAATATTCGAAAAACACTCCCGTATCACGATCAAAAATATTTACCAAAAAATATTTCCATATATTAAATTATTTTATTTGCGTGTACTAAATATGTTTTCCCAAAAAATGTTTGCTGGGATACCACTACTTAACGAAAAAGAAAAAAGAGAGGAAAAAAACACCGCACAGCAGGTATGGGGGTATACAGTGTGTGTATCAACTAGCAAGCAAACAGGCAAACGACCAAGCGACTGACCGACCGACTGACTCAACGATATGAGTGTACGTATGTATGTTTATTAGCGTATGTACGTATAAACGAATGTATGCTGTTCACTTGCTAATAACCAAACAAACGTAAAGTGATTTTTATGCAAATTATGTGGGGAATAAAAAAATGCAATTCTGCCACAATTAATGTATCAAAATTTGTGGTTCTTTTTGAAATAATTTTAAAGCACTTATTAACAATTATTTATATTTAATTTTGAGCACTATTCCACCACAATTAATAGGAAAAAATTAAATATTTTTGCGATAAAAAATAACAAAAAAAAAAAATAAATGTCACTTATCCCTTTTTGTTTGTTTGGAACTTTTTTTCTTTTTCACTTGTAACTATGTTATAGTGGTAAAGGCACACGAAAAATCGATTGATACGGGAGGGGGGATGCGCGACGCGTTGTAAGGCGGCCAAACAGCGATCACGACACAAAGAATTGTTGTTATTTTCCACTTTTATTTTTCGATATTCTCACTTAAAACACTTTACGTACCTGGTTTGTTGATGAGATTATGGGTGAAAAATGGATTGATGGATGGAGATATGGATGGATGGACTGTAGGATGGACTTTTGTTGTGTTGTTTGCTGTGAAGGGAAACAAGCAAACCAATTAGAAATGGTACCAACAACAACACCGACTCAATCGCGGCTCGAAGTGACCAAATGTTTATGTCAATGTAAATAAAAGAAAAAAAAGGAGAAAAATAAAAGGCAGTATTTTCGTATTGATGATATTTGACTAGAAGTCAAATGAGCTTTATTTATTGAATAAATAAAAGAGGGTTTTTGGTAACGATATTACCTGTAATTTGCAACGATCTTGCAGATGCTTACAATAAAGCTTCGATAGCGTTCAACGATCCGATGAAAAAAGTGTAGATGATGAGAGGTGGGGAAATGTCAAACAACTCAACGAAAGAATTATCGTTAAAATCTGCGATGTAAATGTTACAAGGGTGTAACAATAAGGAGCTTGCAGATTTTAACGATAATGTAGACCACAACAGATTGGCCGTTGTAAATGAAACTAATAATACAAATAAACTATTTAACTTAAACAACGGTATTATTTAGATATTACAAAAGAAATTTTTCACTTAGGCTTTGATATTCACGAAATAGACCTCGATGACTGTCAGTTTTGCTTCTCAATGTGTACTATACTTAATTTGCAGCAAAATTGATTGAATGAGTCTATAACGTAAAAATGGACGCTACCGCTACATTAACCCTACAGGAAACCGCGTGTCTATGTGGTAAATATTGAGCTTCGCACTACCAACTAATATAAGTGGAACTTTTGTGTTTACTGTAAAAATTAGTAACCTATGTCCTTCATATCAAACTACAAATGTTTCGAAACTATCAAAATTTGAAACATTTGTACTAATTATTAAAAATTATCGAGTACACGGACAGACATATTGTCAAATAGTTAATAGGGGGCAGAGGTCTTATGATGTATTTTTGTTTATATTTGTGCAGTATTATTAAGAATTTAATCATATACAAAATTAGGAGGGTTGGCGTTTTTTTGTTTGGGATGACGACTTCTATTTTGTTTTTAAAAATAGTCAGGCTTAATCCCATAGTCGTTGTTTTAATATTTTATTAAAACAACTTTAATTTATTAGTGGGAAAAATTGGCGATGTTTACCAAGGGTAAGGCAGGGAATACTATAGTTTCAAATCTCGTCACAGATCTTCATCAGTTCCCTTATTTCTTGTTTTTCAACAAGAAACTTTTTATACCCAAGTGTCAATTGCTAGCTCAAATAGATACGTGCGCAAAGAAACACTCTGATCGAGAATTTCTTGGCACTACCTAAAAAAAAAGTTTCTTGTTGAAAAACAAGAAATAAGGGAACTGATGAAGATCTGTGGCGAGATCTGAAACTATAGTATTCCCTGCCTTAGGCCATGTTTATAGTATAGCCTTTT
Source organism: Musca autumnalis (assembly GCF_047663935.1). Classification (NCBI taxonomy): domain Eukaryota; kingdom Metazoa; phylum Arthropoda; class Insecta; order Diptera; family Muscidae; genus Musca; species Musca autumnalis. The sequence goes on from NW_027411867.1 coordinate 502,566, forward strand.
GCAGGGTTAACCTTCTTAATTAGGATTTACTTGACGTATACGTAAAGGAATTGACATTTGAAACCCAGTGGGTTTGTTAAATCCGCTTATATATAAACGTACTATTACCCCTTATTTTTCCCACTAATAAATTAAAGTTGTTTTAATAAAATATTAAAACAACGACTATGGGATTAAGCCTGACTATTTTGAAAAACAAAATAGAAGTCGTCATCCCAAACAAAAAAAAAAAAACGCCATCCCTCCTAATTGTGAGACCGGGCACCGTCAAAATGTTGTTTATTGCTGTAGTATGCAATACCAACAAATTAGTTATGTGCTTTTTCGTCGAGAATCGACGAACGCATAGCAGTGGCAAAAAATTGGATTTGTTTGCAAGTGAAGTTGCTAGAGTTTAGGTAGTGCCAAGAAATTCTCGATCAGAGTGTTTCTTTGCGCACGTATCTATTTGAGCTAGCAATTGACACTTGGGTATAAAAAGTTTCTTGTTGAAGAACAAGAAATAAGGGAACTGATGAAGATCTGTGACGAGATCTGAAACTATAGTATTCCCTGCCTTACACCTTGGTAAACATCGCCAATTTTTCCCATTAACAAATTAAAGTTGTTTTAATAAAATATTAAAACAAAGACTATGGGATTAAGCCTGACTATTTTGAAAAACATATACAAAATATAAATTCATTTTTTAGAAAACTGTATTAATTATTTTCGAAGTCGAGTAATTTGAAGGTACACAAACCTGTAGTGGGATTCTGTAACTCATTTTTACTGTTAAATAGCAAAATTATGACTAAAAACATAAAGAAAAGTTGACATCACTGTTTGTGTCGCTAGAGGCTAGCGACTACTTTTTATTCTTCGTTAACTTACCGAAAAAAATTCGTTAATTACACTGTGCTACAGTGAAAATTTGCAGGGGTTCTAATGCATAAATTCGGTTTTGTGGGAGTCCACAGAAGACGAAAATACCTTTGGTTTCTTTGGGTCACTTCGGTTTTTATACCCTCCACCATATGGATTATACCCTCCACCATATGGAGGGTATAATTAAATTTGTCATTCCGTTTGTAACACATCGAAATATTCGTCGGAGACCCTATAAAGTATATATATTATTGATCAGCATAAAATTCTATGTCGATTTGACCCTGTCCGTCTGTCCGTCCGTCCGTCCGTCCGTCTGTCTGTCTGTTGAAATCAAGATACAGCTCGCAATTTTAAAGATAGAGAGTCCAAATTTGGTACAGAAGTTTTTATTGCTTGCAGGATGGTCGGTATTGAAAATGGGTCCACGTTTTGATATAGCCCCCATAGAACGGTACCTCCCGATTTTCGGTATTTTTACGGTTTTAGCTTCATTTCCCTACCAAAATGGCTGAAATTTGGTACGTAGTCTTCCTTAGGGGTATTGAACTTTTCCCCAGAATTTTGTCGGTATCGGTCCACACCTTCATATAGCCCCCATAGAACGGTACCTTCCGATTTTCGGTATTTTTAAGGTTTTAGCTTCATTATCCTACCAAAATGGCTGAAATTTGGTACGTAGTCTTCTTTAGGGATATAAAACTTTCCCCCAGAATATTGTTGGTATCGGTCCACACCTTCATATAGCCCCCATAGAACGGTAACTCCCGATTTTCGGTATATTGAAGGTTTTAGCTTCATTATCCTACCAAAATGGCTGAAATTTGGTACGTAGTCTTCTTTAGGGATATAAAACTTTCCCCCGGAATATTGCCGGTATCGGTCCACACCTTCATATAGCCCCCATAGAACGGTACCTCCCGATTTTCGGTATTTTGAAGGTTTTAGCTTCATTATCACACCGAAATGGTTGAAATTTGGTACTTAGTCTACGTTGGCGGTATAAAACTTTTCCCCATAACTTTGTCGATATCGGTCCATGCCTTCATATAGCCCCCATAGAACGGTACCTCCCGATTTTCGGTATTTTGAACGTTGTGGCCTCAATATTCCACCGAAATGGCTGAAATTTGGTATTTAGACTTCGATGGGGGTACTCAAACTTCCCCTTTAAATTTGTCGGTATAGGTATAGGTCCACGCCTTCATATAGCCCGCATGGAAAGGTACCTCCCGATTTTTCGTATTTTGAAGGTTGTGTCTTCAATATTCCACAAAATGGCTGAAATTTGGTAATTAGTTTTCAATGTGATATAAAACTGTTCGCCAGAAATATGTCTGTCCAGGTCCACGCTTTCATATTGCCCCATTTCTGACTAAAATTCGTCGGTATAGGTCCACGTTTCGATATAGCTCCCATAGAACGGTACCTCCCGATTTTCGTAAAACTGAAGATTGTGACGTCAATATCCAAACGAAATGGCTGAAATTCGTTATTTCGTCTTCCAAGAGTTATAAAATATTCCAGAAGAGTATTATAAGTATAGGTTCACGTCTTCCTATATCCCCATAGAAGCGTACTTCTTGATTTTCGGTATATTTTAAGTTTTAGCCACATTCTCTTACCGAAATATAGGAATTTTGGTATTTAGTCTTCTTTGAGCCTAAAAACTTTCCGTCAGAAGTTTTTCGGTATAGATCGACGTTTTGAAATAGCCCCCATAAAATGGTGCCTCACATTGTTTTACCGAAGTCTTTTTCATACACGAAAGGAAACTAATTATTCCATTTTACTTCAATACAACTTATGGTGGAGGGTATAACAAGTTCGGCCCGGCCGAACTTACGCCGTTCTTACTTGTTCATTTTATAACGGTAAATGTAGTGACAAATGGGCTTTCTTGAATTTTCAACTTTAAACGGACATTACTTCTTTTTTCCACAACCGATTTGCACACACTGATTTTCATTATAAAGGGGAGAGTAATGCCTTTCGAACAAGCCATAGATTATTAAAATTGGTTAACAAATGGCTAATTAATAGTGGTTTAAGAGTGACAAAAACGTATTTAAAAAGAGTAAAAGGTTTTTCCTTTTGCTCTAGGCAGCGTAAATAACACCTAACAGTACAATTATTTACAGTTAGCAAGTAGGAAATTTAGTTGGCTTTCTAAAATGGGAAAAACCAACAAAATCGGTTGAAAAATGAATGCGTTATGACATTTTTTGTGTTTTAACTTTTTGGTATTTTTTCATATTTTCCTTTATAAAACATTGATACCTTGTGCGTAATTGTTAAGCAGGATAATCACAATTAGAATCATACATGCTAAGATACCCATCTTTTATAATGGAAAAAATGAAAAAAACCAAAAAGTTGAAACACAAAAAATGCCATAACGCATTCATTTTTCAACCGATTTCGTTGGTTTTTCCCATTTTAGAAAGCCAACTAAATTTCCTACTTGTTAACGGTAAATAATTGTACTGTTAGGTGTCGTTTACGCAGCCTAAAGCACAAGGAAAAACGTTTTACTGTTTTTTAATGCGTTTTTGTCACACTTAAACCACTATTACTTAGCCAATTGTTAACCGATTTTAAAAATCTATGGCTTGTTCGAAAGGCATTACTCTGCCCTTTATAATGAAAAACAGTGTGTGCAAATCGGTTGTGGAAAAATGAAGTAATGTCCGTTTAAATTTGAAAATCCAAGAAAGCCCATTTTTCACTACATTTACCGCTATGAAATCGAAACCCGAAGTGACCCAAAGAAAGCAAAGGTATTTTCGTCTTCTATGAACTCCCACAAAACCGAATTTGTGCATCAGAAATCCTGCAAAAAAATTTTGTCCTCATTTATATCATAGTGTTATCGAAATTATAAGCATTTTAATTTTACCGACAATTATCGATACTACTAATGAACGTAAAAACGTGCAAAATTTTTGGAAATTTCACCATTGCATAACGTTAACATAGATTCACCACAACACAAAAGAAAAAAGCACATTTTTTTTATTAAAACACCAACTTCCCCAGCTTTATATATCACCGTGGGTCATCTTGCAAAACAAATAAAAATCAAACCCTTCATAAGGCACGGAAACAACTCGAGTTTAAGACCGCCATAATCCGGTTTATAGTCTGGTCTTCAATCGTTTTGCAATTGCACTACTTGTGATGCTTAATATTGCTATTGCCACCTGAGATTTATGAACAGTTTCGTTAAGACGATACGAATACAAATGTGTTCATACTGCTACCTGAGTTACGTTTTGTTTATATATGACTTATTTTTGTTTGTTGTTTGTTTTTCTACACCGAAAGGCGTTTGGTAGTAATTCGAACGAATTTGATTTCGGATCGTCTTAGAAATCAAATATATTATAGTCATTCATTAACCATCATTCAAAACACAAATTTGTTTTTCACTGAACACTAATTTTAAATGTAAGTTATATGCATAGGTAAGGGTACTTTACACGATATGAAAAAACACATTTCGACATGTCATATTTTATTGGTATTTTTCCCATTGATCTTTATTAAGTTTCGCATATTACTGGAGGGTCTTTTTCCAGCTTTTTCCTCAGGTGAATCCATAAAGTTTTTGTAAATAAGATTTACGTATAGAATGTCTTTTCTTGGTAGATTTTATATTGTATTTACTTTTTTGATTTTCAGGTTCCAAAAACCACAATTTTGACGTTTTCGTTAAATAAGTTGTAGAAGATCTTCAAATAAACCTTAGAAAACTTATTTTGCCTAAAGCCATTTCTTCATATACAACCCTTTCCCATAGACAAATTAAATGTACATATAGACAAAGGAATGCTCTAAACAATGTTCTTAACATCGAGTTTGTTGACAGAACAACTCAATTAAAACTACAATAAATACAATTCTATAAAGTTTGACGGAATCTACATCCTCGGATAAAATTGTAAAAGAAAATCTTGCCATTTTTCTCAAAAATCGCCTTCGAAAAATATTCAGTATTTTGGTTTGAGTCTGTTGACAGCACACAGCTTGAGTAATCTTTTGTCTATACAATTCGTTTGTCTATGCCAATACCATAACTTATAGTTCTCCGAAGTTTTCAGTATGTATTACATTTTTATTTTCCAGGGTTGTAAGATGGTTGCGCCATACTTTTTGGGTCCCCTCGTAATAATACAACATAATGTTCGTCTCATTAGAAAATATAACGTCATCAAAGTACTTTAAAGGGCTTGAAATCTTCTCTGTAGAAAATTCGTTTCCCTATATTTTACGGAGAGAGCAGTGGTTTTTCCTATCCCTTCGTGATAATGCTTTTCTGACTTTTTCACGTAACGCACATATTCCAAAATCGTTTTCAATTACAAAACCAACATTTTATTCTGGTTTGTAGTCTATTATTGATTTCCTAAATTATTTTGTGACGAAAAGTTATAGACTCTACATTTCTATATACCAAGAACACCATAAAAATTCTTAATTGCAAACAAATCGTGGGAATATTCACGATTTTATTGCACTTTAACTGATTTGCAAACATTTAGACCAAGGCCAAGAAATCAAGTACATACAGTTTTTGTTGTTGTTATTTCTGGCCGATTTCTGATTTTATTGCCTTAATGATATTTTAAACAGTAAAAAACTTAACATTATTGAACTAAATTTTGTTTTAATCTTAAATTAAAAATTAAATTTTCCAAATTCGTTGGTAATAATCTCGCACATTTGCACCAACAGTGACCTACTGGTAAAATAAACTTTATATATTAAACTTTATAATTTTTTTAGTGTTTGTGTACATGTACGGTAACTTATGATAAGGTACTGTTTGTTTCCGAACACTGCACAGTGCGAAATATGAGCACTTTAGTGGAACTTTACTCAAATTTTGAAGTACGTTCAAATCATGATATTCATATGAAAATCCATAGGGAAGTATCCCACCATAAATACCTCATACTTATTTTTTCAATTTTCCCCGCGAAACAACCAGAAATGAACGTAAAAGTTGAGCTTTTTATTCATTGTTATTTTTATTTATAAATAGCACATCGATTTACTTAAGTTAATAATGCGATAGTAACAAATGGTAATCCAGTAGGCTATGACTTTTCGTTCTTGTTGTATTTTGTAGGAAATTGTAATTTTTTGGTGTTTACAGAATTGCAAAATATGATTTAGTTTTTGTGATATTCGTCCGCAGAAAAATTGCTTTTTACTAAATTCTTGAGAAAAAATATATATGTTCTTTGGGAGATTTCTTTATACCCAGCGTGGACCAGCGAACTAAAGATTATATCATTTGAAAGGTGGGAACTTCCTCTATTGGAAAATAAAAAATTAGCTGCGATTATTTGCGATTCTTAGTAATATGTCATGATTTTCTATTCACTGTATACAAAATATAAAATAAACTAACCTAGTTGGCAATAATAATCTAACACCTAAAATATACCTTAAATTGGGGGGACCTATTATTTGGTTGCAATAGCAAGTCGGGGATATATGTGGATAATATTTGTTTGGATGTTTTCTGCTACTGAGAACATAAAATGTCAAGTTGTGCTTATAAATGGAAAATGTTAAACATTCAAAATATTTCGATGGGGGGATATTGGAAATCGCGATGCTATCGTGATAATATTTTGTCGAGAAGTTTTCTATCCACTAAAACCACGATATATAAATTTGCAGCAAAATCGATTGAAAAATGCATTTTATACGTAAAAAGTAGCGACACCGTTATATGGGGGCTACTGGAAACCGCGGGTCTATCTGGCCCATATTGAGCCCCATGCTGCCCACATACATAAGAAACATGTTTGCAAAATTTTGGTAACATACGTCCATTACATTAAAAGTTATTAGTAAAGTTCCACTAAAGTGCTCATATTTCGCACTGTGCACTGCCCAGAAGAAGACTACGATTCTGTGATGTATGGAAAACTTGTTGATTTGCTATAGTTGGATTGGCACCAGTGGAGATGGAAGCTATGTTCCATTGTGGTGAACTACAGAATGACGGGAAGAAGAAGGTGTAGAGTTTGATGATTTGATGAAAGGTGAATTAGTAGAGCGGTGGAGGAGGGTGTGGTGTTTTCCACGACACATATTGCAATTATGGGCGCTAGTACAAGTTTTAATTGTATGACCCCGTGAAAGACAATTCCAACAACTGCCTTGTTTCTTCACCGTTGAAGATTTTTGGTCAAAAGACAATTGTTTAAACTTTGGACAAGATCGCAAAGAATGAATTTCCGTAGGACATAGAATGCAAGTTTACTTGGAAGGAGAATTTAATTTTCTAGAGTCCGATTTATTGGTGATTTAAATTCTTTCGAAGAAGGCTTTTTATTGGGTTCAGGGCCTTTGATATCACGCAAACAGTCATGAGTCTGAATTCTTTCAGAAATAAATGAATCCAAGTCTTCCCAAGAAGACAAAGCCGATTTGCCTCTAACACTCTGTTCCCATAGAGTGACAGTTATTCGCGGTAAACGCTGAATACACATGAAGACTAAGGTTGGATCCCAATATGCTGTGGTGATATCGTACACTGCCATTGCGGACAAACAACTGTTAATACCCCTCTGAAAGGTTTTCAACCCTGAACTAGTCTCAGGATCGATATATGGAAGATCAAAAAGAAGCTTCAAGTCACTATTGACAATAACCCGTTTATTGTCAAACCGATTTTGAGAGCTGTCCATGCTAAGACGAAGCAACGGTGAGTTAGTGGGAACTTGGGAACAATTTCTTTAGCCTCGCCGTCTGTCTTTCTAATTAAATGACAGAGTCTCTCAATGTCACTAAGACCAGAATTATTTATATATACCGCGGTGAAAAGGTCTCGGAAAGTTGGCCACGACAAAAAATCACCATGAAAGGATTCTATATCGCAGGGAGGAAGTACTAGATTATGTACACTGTCCGGATTAGGTGAAAAGAATGATTCTCGAGTTTGAAAACTGTTTTGAACTAATGAAGGGGCTGGATGATCCACCTGATTTCTGTGATACTAAGAATCCTCTCGCAAATGAAACGGTTAAAATTAAAATGCAGTAACAACCTGAACTTTATGTAAGACATTCTGTATAAAATTGATGGTATGATGATGGACCAAAGTCGATTGAAAGTTTTGTCTTTAAACTTTAAAATACTTCAAAACCTAAACCTATGTTGCTAATATTTAGCACAGAGGTTTTCTATCTATAAAGAACAACAAATGCCAAATTACAACAAAATACGTAGGAAAATGTATCCTAACGGCCGGTATGGTTAAATGAGGGCTATACCAACGTGTATTGAAAATATTTTGTACATATTCCGAAAATCCTATATTCTAAAGCGGGGTACACACGATCAGTTTTGACTGTCGATTTTTCGGAAATATCGATAAATATCAAACTATCCAACAACCGCAAAATATTTTATGATGACTGACAAAAATGAACGGCCACACTGGCAAGCAACCGATTACTTGAGCAAAACTGACAGTCAAAACTGATCGTGTGCGCCCCGCTTAAAGGGGAGTACAATAAAATACAATATATACGGTGTTTACGTCAATGTAAATAAAAGAAAAAAAAGGAGAAAAATAAAAGGCAGTATTTTCGTATTGATGATATTTGACTAGAAGTCAAATGAGCTTTATTTATTGAATAAATAAAAGAGGGTTTTTGGTAACGATATTACCTGTAATTTGCAACGATCTTGCAGATGCTTACAATAAAGCTTCGATAGCGTTCAACGATCCGATGAAAAAAGTGTAGATGATGAGAGGTGGGGAAATGTCAAACAACTCAACGAAAGAATTATCGTTAAAATCTGCGATGTAAATGTTACAAGGGTGTAACAATAAGGAGCTTGCAGATTTTAACGATAATGTAGACCACAACAGATTGGCCGTTGTAAATGAAACTAATAATACAAATAAACTATTTAACTTAAACATTTGGCGCCCACCTTTCAACATCGTAGGGATGTTGAAACAAAAATAATACAAATTATTTAAAATTTTTTTTTTCATCAAATTAATTTTTGTTTTGTTTTTTTTTATCTCTTGTTTTTAATCTCATTTTTTCAAAAAACACTTATAGACTAAACGATGGGACCATTAGGGACCCCGGGCCATTAGGGACCCCGCGGTGAATATGGCCATTAGGGACCATATTTTGTACTTAAGACTAAACGATGGGGCCATTAGGGACCCCGCGAAATTTATGGTCATTAGGGACCACTCATGGGCCGGGCCATTAGGGACCCAGCGCTAAAGGATCATTAGGGAACCTTTAGTTAGTGTAGACCCCAGAGAGTACCCAACCAAAAATTGAGTACTGGGCCATCGGCAAACCGGGGAAGACTTGGACACGACTCGTCATCACCTTCGTATAGAGCTCTGGACCCAACACCAAAACCACACGACCAACTATATAAAAATGTGGATCGGCGAGGGGCAACCCAATGTAGGACTCCTTAACCTTCTCCGGAATCGCTTCAGCTGGCGTAGACACATGCGCCAAGTCGTTCACTCTAGCTGTCACTGTCACTGATTGTGCTGGATCGTACGTTGAGGTGATGGTGAAACGACTATAAGCAATACCATCTATTTGAGAGCAGGGCAGTCGCAAATCACGCACCAATGACGTACACACCTGGCTCTGTCTGGCACACTGATCAATGATCGCGCGGACTAGGATGCTTTCAGTGGGGGTGGACAAGCGGACAACAACACTGGGGGAAAGAGATACCACACCCACTAATGGGAGACTGCCCAATGCTACCGCATTTGAGCTTGTCGATTGGCTGACCATTTCGGACGGACGAGAATCGGACTTGTGCTGCGGACGGACCTTGGACTTTTTAGTCGGACGATGCTTGTTAGCAGGACGAGACTCTGTCTGAGTTCGCGTGGTCTGCGGACCATCGTGGAGAAGGGTGTGGTGTTTGTCGTTGCAAATGCGGCAACTGCTTTTGCTACGACAATCCTTTGCCAAGTGACTGCGTGCCAGACAGCGGGTACAATGGCCGTGCGAAATGACCACCCTGTGTCGTTTCTCCAAGGGGTACTTCAAAAATTTTTCGCAGAAGCGAAGTGGATGCCTTCCATCACACAACTTGCACCTAAAATAGTTGTAGGAATTAGTGGATGGTGGTGCTTCAGTGACAGGAGAGGTCTTTGGCGATTGAGTGGTTGGGGGTATAGTAAGCAAAGGAACGACAGTCGGACTCGGAGAATTAGAAGCGGCATCATTCGCCGATGTGTCCATAGCCTCCGGTTCTAGGGGAGCAGACTCGATGGTGGCAGTGGAGGCTGTGGCGGAGGAACCCGTAGCAGCAGAAACGGCATCAGAGAGGCCCGTGGCTTGATCAATTTCCGCCATCAATTCATCGTAGTCCCTAAGTCCATCAGCAAAGAATGACATCTTTTCCATATTACTATAGAGAGAAAACTAGGTTAAAGAGATCGAGATTTATTCGGTCAAAACGACCAATTTAGTTATAGGCCGCCTTACAACGGTATTCTCTATGCGAATGTCGGCGACGCGAACATGGCCATCGGGGCCGGGAAATACGTTTTCGACCCTACCTAGTTTCCACGACGTTGGAGGAAGAGTTTCGTGCCTAATCACGACGATATCATCTTTTTGAAGGTCACGTTGCGGAAATTTCCATTTATACCGCATGTGAAGACATTTTAAGTATTCCTTCTTCCATCTCAAACAAAATTGATGAACCAAAGCCTGAACTTTTCTAAACCTGTTCACGATAGACAAAGGCTGTTCAGTGACTAGGGGTTCTGGAGGAGCGAGCAAAGGGGCACCGATCAAGAAGTGTCCTGGAGTCAAGGCAACGATGTCAGTAGAACTATCTGACATAGGACAAAGCGGTCGAGAATTCAGACAAGCTTCGATTCTCGCTAAAACCGTAGCTAACTCTTCGAAAGTGTAGCGGAGATTTCGAGCCTGTTTTCGAAAATGCAATTTAAAACTTTTTACTCCAGCTTCCCAGAGCCCACCCATGTGTGGAGCTCCAGCTGGAATAAATTGCCACGATAGGCCTTGAACTGCATAATTAGAGGAAACAGTTCCTGAGCATTCTCGAAGAAACGACCTAAAATCTCTTTCTATTTCCCTGGAAGCCCCGACAAAATTCGTACCATTGTCCGAAAATACGGACCGAGGACAACCACGACGAGAAACAAATCGATGAAATGCTGCTAGAAAGTTTGCAGTCGATAAATCTGACACTGCTTCCAAATGAATCGCTTTCGTCGAGAAGCACACGAAAACGCAAACGTACCCTTTGGTAATTTTACAGGCACGACCCGTAAAGGATTTTACATCGAAAGGCCCAGCGAAATCTACACCAGTTGTAGTAAAAGGCCTATTAATCTCGGTTCGTTCTGGTGGAAGCGCAGCCATAACTTGACTTCTAGAGCGCTTCTTTTCTAATATGCAAACTCTGCACCGATTAATCACCGAACGAATCAGACTTTTCAATCGAGGAACCCAATATTCAATTCTAAGAATCCTCAACATTAATTGATTTCCTCCATGAACGGAAATCTTGTGGACAAATTCCACTAAAAGCTTTACAAAGCGACAATGATAGGGCAGTATTATCGGATGCCTTTCCGTATACGCAAGAGTAGGTGAGTTAACTAATCTTCCATTCATACGAATTATGCCATAATCATCCAAGTAGGGGTTAAGAGGAACCAAAGGACTCTTACTATTAAGCGGATTTCTTTCTAATAAATCCTTATATTCGTCCGCATAGTACATTTTTTGTGCGAAAATTATCAATCTAGTAAGGGCGAAATTGATTTCCGACGAAGCAATAGTGGTGTCGGTGTAAACAAAATTACTTCTATGTCTTGGATGAGTACGATTGAAGAATCTAAATATATACGAGACAACACGAAGAGCTCTACCCAAACAAGAGAACCTAGCAAGAAAGTCCTCAGAGCCCGTAATGAAAGAGGCATGACTTTTTACCGAACGCTTTTCAGTATCGGTTTCAAGTGCCGACAGATCACGAATTGACCATTTAGATTTTTGATCCCTAAGCCAATGTGGCCCATGCCACCAAAGAGAGGAATTGGCTAGATCAGAAGGAGCAAGACCGCGACTTCCCAAATCAGCGGGATTATCCTCAGATTTAACGTGGTACCAATTGTGATTACCAACGTTTTCTTGGATACGACAAACGCGGTCAGCTACAAATGTAGTCCAAGTCGAAGGAGTTTTTCGTAACCAGGAGAGGACTATAGTTGAGTCCGTCCAACAATAAACCTGACGAAACTCAATATCAATTTCCCGAACTATCGTTTTTAGAAGCTCAGAAGCCAAAACAGCACCACAGAGTTCTAAACGTGGCAGAGAAATTGATTTTATGGGGGCCACCCTAGTTTTACACGATAGTAAATGGACGAAAATATCTCCACTAGGGGACTCAATTCTAATATAAATTACCCCCGCGTATGCTTTTTCCGAGGCATCGGAAAAAACATGGAGTTCAGCCGAACAATCAGGAGTATACTGAACCCATCTGGGAATCCTAACCGAATTAACATCCGTGTAGGAATCTACAAATTTGCGCCAATCGGCATCTGTGGCTGACGAAAGGGAGTCATCCCAACCAATATTGTCCAACCACACCTTTTGCATAACCATTTTAGCAACGACAATAACTGGTCCTAACCAGCCCACAGGATCAAACAATTTTGCTATGGCTGAAAGAACTTCCCGTTTAGTATACGAAGCCTTTTTCGCGATTGGAGCAACCTCAAAGTAAAATGTGTCCAACTGTGCATTCCACCTTATTCCTAACGGCTTAGATCCACTAGATTCTACAAAGGACAATATTTTCTCATCTAGCAAATGATCAGGAGAAATTCCTTCGAGAATCGATCTATTGTTCGCTGTCCACTTCCGAAGTTCGAATTTCGCTGAAGAAAGCGCGGAAACTAATTGATCCCTAGCAGTTAAAGCTGTCTCCAGGTCATGTGTTCCCGCCAACACGTCGTCAACGTACATACATTTGCGCAAAATGTGCGCTGCGAGTGGGAAATCGGTCTCGGTGTCTTTTGCCAGTTTTAATAGCGTTCGAATTGCTAAATATGGTGCACAATTTACACCGAAAGTCACCGTATGTAATTCATAGTCTTGGACCGGTTTCGTGGGGGAATCACGGAAGAGAATTCTCTGAAGCGAAGCATGTTTTGGATCGACTCGAATCTGCCTATACATCTGGGTAATGTCCGAATTGAAAACATATTTAAAAACACGCCACCGCAGAATCAGCAAGACTAAATCAAGCTGCAAAGTGGGTCCGACATAAAGCAAGTCGTTCAGACTATTCCCGCTAGATGTTTTGAAGGAAGCGTTAAAGACTACCCGAAGTTTAGTGGTCTGTTTATCAGGGTTTATGACGGGATGGTGAGGCAAATAAGAAGATAAAGCATCAGTAGAGGAACTGGGGGATACTAACCTCATGTGGTCAAGATCTAAATATTCTTGTAGGACCGCGTCATATACAACCTTAACGTCCGATTTTCTCAATAAAGACGATTCATTTCTAAGGTATTGCTTTAAAACGGTTTCTCGCGACCTACCCAAAAATTCCGTAGGATCTATGTCAGGTTTAATTGGCAGTGTTACTATATATCTACCGTTCGACATTCTACGCGTAGTTTTTATATAGTTATCTTCGCAAAAACGGTCAGAAGGAGACATTATATTTCGCTTTGGAGGTTCCTCTAGCTCCCAAAAACGCAAAAGAGTTTTATTAATGCTGTCTTCTTCTATCACGTCAATTTTAGTCGCGAATGTTCGAACCTCGGTCGTAGGGACAGGACCGGTAACTAACCAACCAAACACCGAATTTTGGGCCAGCAAAGTACCAGAAAGAATGGGTCGACAACCATCTAATAAGATCTTCGGATAGAGATCAGCACCTAGTAAAAGATCTACGGGCCGAGGGTCAAATAAGTTTACATCAGCAAGCCGCAAATCAGGTAGTTGTGCTCTTAAATCCGAGCTGACAGTAAACGAGGGAATATTTCCCGAAATCAAAGGCAAAACCAACGCCGTCGTCTCCAAAATAAGACGGCTATCGAGAGGACTTCCAATTTTCAACGAACAAATTTTTCGAGAAGTGGCCGATACAGTACAATTCACACCCGAAATAGAAGCAGTAGTGGAATGCACCGGAAGTTTTAAACGATTCTGAAGTCGCTCAGACAAGAATGATGACTCAGATGCAGGATCTATAAGCGCCCTAGCCGAATAGGAAACACCATGATGAACAATATTAACCATGGCTGTTCCTAACAAAACCGATTTGTTTTGTGCTACATGAAAGGACTGACGAGGAACACACCCAGCCGATGTGGATGGTAAAGGTTGCTCAGATGAGGCAGAGGGATTGACCGCCCTATTATTTGTAGCGACTGTATTACCCGGAGCCGATGTATTTGATTGGGTATCTAGGCGATGTAATAAGGTGTGATGAGGTTGATTGCATTTGGAACAACGACGACTACTATCACACTTTTTTACTCCATGTCCTCTACGTAGACAATTCACACACAATTGGAACCGTTTAACTATTTTATACCGTTCCGTAGAGGACTGATTTTGGAGCGCGGTCATTCAAACAAGCGATGACCTTTATTTGGACAAAGCACACAACCAGATTTTCTTGATTGTTTAGAATCGCTAGAAATGCGAGAAGGTTGAGAGGATGCCGAGGACTCTGCATTAACATAATGCGATTGCACTTTTTTAATTGTGCGCTTTCCGTCATTTCCGCGCATGTCGTGAAGACACATGAGCGTTTGGATCCGCTCCGACAAAAACGCATCTAAATCTTTCCACGAAGACAAGGAAGATTTATTTTTCACACTTTGCTCCCACAAGGTTTGTGTAAACTTAGGAAGCCTTTGTAGGCACATAAAAACTATGATCGGATCCCAATTATCAGTCGAAATATCATAAATGGACATTGCCGACAAGCATCCATTTATGCCACGCTGTAACGATTTTAAATTCGAGCAAGTTTCACTATCAAGAACCGGCAGAGAGAAAAGGATTTTTAATTGATTGTGTACTATAACACGAGGATTGTCATAAGTATCCTTTAAAGATTTCCATGCAAGAACGAAACTACTATTAGTTAATGGAAATTTGGAAACTATCTCACGAGCCTCTCCACTAGTCTTGCGAACCAAATAGCACAACCGTTCGACATCACGAAGCCGAGAAGATTTAATATAAATGGCTGTGAATAAGTCGCGGAACGTGGGCCAAGAATGAAAGTCGCCCTCAAAGACTTCCACATCACAAGGTGGAAGCGCGAGATTATGACCGCTATCTGTGGGAAGATCATCTAAAACAAGACTCCTAAAAGAGAAAGTATTAGGAGGATCAACTTGGGTTCCCACTTCACGTGAAGCCTGAGTAGAAGTACTAAGATTACCTCTCGCTTCAAGTGGACTAGCAACCGATTGCTGCGCTAAAGAGGCAACCGAATCGTTCATTGTCGAGTTCAACGAATGTCTATGCGACCTTTTAAGTTTACCTAACTGACTTCGTATAGCGGACAAACATCTCAAGTAAGTCTGATAAGCTACATCATACTTACTGTCAACCGATTCAATATCCTCCTTTTTCGTATCACCGGAAGACATCACAAAATTAAGACACTTTTCAAACATCTCCTGTGTCTTTACCCATAACTTCTGAATTTCTTCTTTACGGACTTCTAACCCATATTCGTCTATCTCTTCAGGCTTAAGAGCACTGTAATGAGACTCGAATGTTACTATAGCGTCCGATGCTCTGATAAAAAGATACAGTGGAGTGACTGACATTTTGAATTATCAAAAAAAAATTCAACTAAAGTCCGAAAAAATCACTCAAAAGAAAGTTCAAAAGCGAAAGAAGCACATAATCGCTAAACTGCCAAAAATATTTTGAAATTCGTACTGAATTTCCAAAAATCAACTTCAAAACTCACTAAAGTGTCACGAAAATACCCGAAAATCAATTAAAATCCCAAAAACAGGAAACAATTTTCACAAGAAAGTAGTTTAGAAATACTCAATTAGTATCTGAACACACGAGCTTTCAGAAATTCCACCAAAGGAATGCAGAAAATATCAAAAAATGTACAAAGTTTCGGCAAAAAAAGTTAAAAAACACCAAAAAATTCAGAAAATTTCAAGAAAAACTCAAAAAATCGAATAAAAATCAAAAGAAATCGAATAGAAATCAAAAATATATATCTAAAAGGTCGAAAATCGTATATAAAGTATCAAAAATAAATGTAAAAAATCAAAAATATATATAAGTATTTCAAAAAATTCAAATATTTTCTTCTCAAAATTGAAAAAACCGTAATTTCACGTACCGAAACCGTACAAAAATTCAAAATATTAACAAAAAAATTATTATTTTCAACCGAAAATACCGAGATTTTATGATTTAATTTCGAAAATACCTCAATTAGGCTCACTACTACCGATTGTAGGGTGAATGTGGACCAAAAACCACAAAAGCAAATTAAATCAAAATTAAAATACTCGAAAATTTTAATAAAAATAATTGATTTTTTTACAAAACGGTCAAAAAATCACTTTATTTATGAAAAAGTCGAATTGACCGAGTGTAGGGTGTTCACGATTTTTTAATTTCCAAAAATATTCGAAAAACACTCCCGTATCACGATCAAAAATATTTACCAAAAAATATTTCAATATATTAAATTATTTTATTTGCGTGTACTAAATATGTTTTCCCAAAAAATGTTTGCTGGGATACCACTACTTAACGAAAAAGAAAAAAGAGAGGAAAAAAACACCGCACAGCTGGTATGGGGGTATACAGTGTGTGTGTATCAACTAGCAAGCAAACAGGCAAACGACCAAGCGACTGACCGACCGACTGACTCAACGATATGAGTGTACGTATGTATGTTTATTAGCGTATGTACGTATAAACGAATGTATGCTGTTCACTTGCTAATAACCAAACAAACGTAAAGGGATTTTTATGCAAATTATGTGGGGAATAAAAAAATGCAATTCTGCCACAATTAATGTATCAAAATTTGTGGTTCTTTTTGAAATAATTTTAAAGCACTTATTAACAATTATTTATATTTAATTTTGAGCACTATTCCACCACAATTAATAGGAAAAAATTAAATATTTTTGCGATAAAAAATAACAAAAAAAAAAATAAATGTCACTTATCCCTTTTTGTTTGTTTGGAACTTTTTTTCTTTTTCACTTGTAACTATGTAATAGTGGTAAAGGCACACGAAAAATCGATTGATACGGGAGGGGGGATGCGCGACGCGTTGTAAGACGGCCAAACAGCGATCACGACACAAAGAATTGTTGTTATTTTCCACTTTTATTTTTCGATATTCTCACTTAAAACACTTTACGTACCTGTTTTGTTGATGAGATTATGGGTGAAAAATGGATTGATGGATGGAGATATGGATGGATGGACTGTAGGATGGACTTTTGATGTGTTGTTTGCTGTGAAGGGAAACAAGCAAACCAATTAGAAATGGTACCAACAACAACACCGACTCAATCGCGGCTCGAAGTGACCAAATGTTTATGTCAATGTAAATAAAAGAAAAAAAAGGAGAAAAATAAAAGGCAGTATTTTCGTATTGATGATATTTGACTAGAAGTCAAATGAGCTTTATTTATTGAATAAATAAAAGAGGGTTTTTGGTAACGATATTACCTGTAATTTGCAACGATCTTGCAGATGCTTACAATAAAGCTTCGATAGCGTTCAACGATCCGATGAAAAAAGTGTAGATGATGAGAGGTGGAGAAATGTCAAACAACTCAACGAAAGAATTATCGTTAAAATCTGCGATGTAAATGTTACAAGGGTGTAACAATAAGGAGCTTGCAGATTTTAACGATAATGTAGACCACAACAGATTGGCCGTTGTAAATGAAACTAATAATACAAATAAACTATTTAACTTAAACAACGGTATTATTTAGATATTACAAAAGAAATTTTTCACTTAGGCTTTGATATTCACGAAATAGACCTCGATGACTGTCAGTTTTGCTTCTCAATGTGTACTATACTTAATTTGCAGCAAAATTGATTGAATGAGTCTATAACGTAAAAATGGACGCTACCGCTACATTAACCCTACAGGAAACCGCGTGTCTATGTGGTAAATATTGAGCTTGGCACTACCAACTAATATAAGTGGAACTTTTGTGTTTACTGTAAAAATTAGTAACCTATGTCCTTCATATCAAACTACAAATGTTTCGAAACTATCAAAATTCGAAACATTTGTACTAATTATTAAAAATTAACGAGTACACGGACAGACATATTGTCAAATAGTTAATAGGGGGCAGAGGTCTTATGATGTATTTTTGTTTATATTTGTGCAGTATTATTAAGAATTTAATCATATACAAAATTAGGAGGGTTGGCGTTTTTTTGTTTGGGATGACGACTTCTATTTTGTTTTTCAAAATAGTCAGGCTTAATCCCATAGTCGTTGTTTTAATATTTTATTAAAACAACTTTAATTTATTAGTGGGAAAAATTGGCGATGTTTACCAAGGGTAAGGCAGGGAATACTATAGTTTCAAATCTCGCCACAGATCTTCATCAGTTCCCTTATTTCTTGTTTTTCAACAAGAAACTTTTTATACCCAAGCGTCAATTGCTAGCTCAAATAGATACGTGCGCAAAGAAACACTCTGATCGAGAATTTCTTGGCACTACCTAAAAAAAAAGTTTCTTGTTGAAAAACAAGAAATAAGGGAACTGATGAAGATCTGTGGCGAGATCTGAAACTATAGTATTCCCTGCCTTAGGCCATGTTTATAGTATAGCCATTTGCAGGGTTAACCTACTTAATTAGGATTTACTTGACGTATACGTAAAGGAATTGACATTTGAAACCCAGTGGGTTTGTTAAATCCGCTTATATATAAACGTACTATTACCCCTTATTTTTCCCACTAATAAATTAAAGTTGTTTTAATAAAATATTAAAACAACGACTATGGGATTAAGCCTGACTATTTTGAAAAACATATACAAAATATAAATTCATTTTTTAGAAAACTGTATTAATTATTTTCGAAGTCGAGTAATTTGAGGGTACACAAACCTGTAGTGGGATTCTGTAACTCATTTTTGCTATAACTCATTTTTACTGTTAAATAGCAAAATTATGACTAAAAACATAAAGAAAAGTTGACATCACTGTTTGTTTCGCTAGAGGCTAGCGACTACTTTTTATTCTTCGTTAACTTACCGAAAAAAATTCGTTAATTACACTGTGCTACAGTGAAAATTTGCAGGGGTTCTAATGCATAAATTCGGTTTTGTGGGAGTCCACAGAAGACGAAAATACCTTTGGTTTCTTTGGGTCACTTCGGTTTTTCATTTTATAACGGTAAATGTAGTGACAAATGGGCTTTCTTGAATTTTCAACTTTAAACGGACATTACTTCTTTTTTCCACAACCGATTTGCACACACTGATTTTCATTATAAAGGGGAGAGTAATGCCTTTCGAACAAGCCATAGATTATTAAAATTGGTTAACAAATGGCTAATTAATAGTGGTTTAAGAGTGACAAAAACGTATTTAAAAAGAGTAAAAGGTTTTTCCTTTTGCTCTAGGCAGCGTAAATAACACCTAACAGTACAATTATTTACAGTTAGCAAGTAGGAAATTTAGTTGGCTTTCTAAAATGGGAAAAACCAACGAAATCGGTTGAAAAATGAATGCGTTATGACATTTTTTGTGTTTTAACTTTTTGGTATTTTTTCATATTTTCCTTTATAAAACATTGATACCTTGTGCGTAATTGTTAAGCAGGATAATCACAATTAGAATCATACATGCTAAGATACCCATCTTTTATAATGGAAAATATGAAAAAAACCAAAAAGTTGAAACACAAAAAATGCCATAACGCATTCATTTTTCAACCGATTTCGTTGGTTTTTCCCATTTTAGAAAGCCAACTAAATTTCCTACTTGTTAACAGGTGTCAGGTGTCGTTTACGCAGCCTAAAGCACAAGGAAAAACGTTTTACTGTTTTTTAATGCGTTTTTGTCACACTTAAACCACTATTACTTAGGCAATTGTTAACCGATTTTAAAAATCTATGGCTTGTTCGAAAGGCATTACTCTCCCCTTTATAATGAAAAACAGTGCAAATCGGTTGTGGAAAAATGAAGTAATGTCCGTTTAAATTTGAAAATCCAAGAAAGCCCATTTTTCACTACATTTACCGCTATGAAATCGAAACCCGAAGTGACCCAAACAAAGCAAAGGTATTTTCGTCTTCTATGAACTCCCACAAAACCGAATTTGTGCATCAGAAATCCTGCAAAAAAATTTTGTCCTCATTTGTATCATAGTGTTATCGAAATTATAAGCATTTTAATTTTACCGACAATTATCGATACTACTAATGAACGTAAAAACGTGCAAAATTTTTGGAAATTTCACCATTACATAACGTTAACATAGATTCACCACAACACAAAAGAAAAAAGCACATTTTTTTTATTAAAACACCAACTTCCCCAGCTTTATATATCACCGTGGGTCATCTTGCAAAACAAATAAAAATCAAACCCTTCATAAGGCACGGAAACAACTCGAGTTTAAGACCGCCATAATCCGGTTTATAGTCTGGTCTTCAATCGTTTTTCAATTGCACTACTTGTGATGCTTAATATTGCTATTGCCACCTGAGATTTATGAACAGTTTCGTTAAGACGATACGAATACAAATGTGTTCATACTGCTACCTGAGTTACGTTTTGTTTATATATGACTTATTTTTGTTTGTTGTTTGTTTTTCTACACCGAAAGGCGTTTGGTAGTAATTCGAACGAATTTGATTTCGGATCGTCTTAGAAATCAAATATATTATAGTCATTCATTAACCAGCATTCAAAACACAAATTTGTTTTTCACTGAACACTAATTTTAAATGTAAGTTATATGCATAGGTAAGGGTACTTTACACGATATGAAAAAACACATTTCGACATGTCATATTTTATTGGTATTTTTCCCATTGATCTTTATTAAGTTTCGCATATTACTGGAGGGTCTTTTTCCAGCTTTTTCCTCAGGTGAATCCATAAAGTTTTTGTAAATAAGATTTACGTCTAGAATGTCTTTTCTTGGTAGATTTTATATTGTATTTACTTTTTTGATTTTCAGGTTCCAAAAACCACAATTTTGACGTTTTCGTTAAATAAGTTGTAGAAGATCTTCAAATAAACCTTAGAAAACTTATTTTGCCTAAAGTCATTTCTTCATATACAACCCTTTGCCATAGACAAATTAAATGTACATATAGACAAAGGAATGCTCTAAACAATGTTCTTAACATCAAGTTTGTTGACAGAATAACTCAATTAAAACTACAATAAATACAATTCTATAAAGTTTGACGGAATCTACATCCTCGGATAAAATTGTAAAAGAAAATCTTGCCATTTTTCTCAAAAATCGCCTTCGAAAAATATTCAGTATTTTGGTTTGAGTCTGTTGACAGCACACAGCTTGAGTAATCTTTTGTCTATACAATTCATTTGTCTATGCCAATACCATAACTTACAGTTCTCCGAAGTTTTCAGTATGTATTACATTTTTATTTTCCAGGGTTGTAAGATAATGTTCGTCTCATTAGAAAATATAACGTCATCAAAGTACTTTAAAGGGCTTGAAATCTTCTCTGTAGAAAATTCGTTTCCCTATATTTTACGGAGAGAGCAGTGGTTTTTCCTATCCCTTCGTGATAATGCTTTTCTGACTTTTTCACGTAACGCACATATTCCAAAATCGTTTTCAATTACAAAACCAACATTTTATTCTGGTTTGTAGTCTATTATTGATTTCCTAAATTATTTTGTGACGAAAAGTTATAGACTCTACATTTCTATATACCAAGAACACCATAAAAATTCTTAATTGCAAACAAATCGTGGGAATATTCACGATTTTATTGCACTTTAACTGATTTGCAAACATTTAGACCAAGGCCAAGAAATCAAGTACATACAGTTTTTGTTGTTGTTATTTCTGGCCGATTTCTGATTTTATTGCCTTAATGATATTTTAAACAGTAAAAAACTTAACATTATTGAACTAAATTTTGTTTTAATCTTAAATTAAAAATTAAATTTTCCAAATTCGTTGGTAATAATCTCGCACATTTGCACCAACAGTGACCTACTGGTAAAATAAACTTTATATATTAAACTTTATAATTTTTTTAGTGTTTGTGTACATGTACGATAACTTATGATAAGGTACTGTTTGTTTCCGAACACTGCACAGTGCGAAATATGAGCACTTTAGTGGAACTTTACTCAAATTTTGAAGAACGTTCAAATCATGATATTCATATGAAAATCATTAGGGAAGTATCCCACCATAAATACCTCATACTTATTTTTTCATTTTTCCCCGCGAAACAACCAGAAATGAACGTAAAAGTTGAGCTTTTTATTCATTGTTATTTTTATTTATAAATAGCACATCGATTTACTTAAGTTAATAATGCGATAGTAACAAATGGTAATCCAGTAGGCTATGACTTTTCGTTCTTGTTGTATTTTGGAGGAACTTGTAATATTTTGGTGTTTACAGAATTGCAAAATATGATTTAGTTTTTGTGTTATTCGTCCGCAGAAAAATTGCTTTTTACTAAATTCTTGAGAAAAAATATATATGTTCTTTGGGAGATTTCTTTATACCCAGCGTGGACCAGCGTACTAAAGTTTATATCATTTGAAAGGTGGGAACTTCCTCTATTGGAAAATAAAAAATTAGCTGCGATTATTTGCGATTCTTAGTAATATGTCATGATTTTCTATTCACTGTATACAAAATATAAAATAAACTAACCTAGTTGGCAATAATAATCTAACACCTAAAATATACCTTAAATTGGGGGGACCTATTATTTGGGGGCAATAGCAAGTCGGGGATATATGTGGATAATATTTGTTTGGATGTTTTCTGCTACTGAGAACATAAAATGTCAAGTTGTGCTTATAAATGGAAAATGTTAAACATTCAAAATATTTCGATGGGGGGATATTGGAAATCGCGATGCTATCGTGATAATATTTTGTCGAGAAGTTTTCTATCCACTAAAACCACGATATATAAATTTGCAGCAAAATCGATTGAAAAATGCATTTTATACGTAAAAAGTAGCGACACCGTTATATGGGGGCTACTGGAAACCGCGGGTCTATATTGAGCCCCATGCTGCCCACATACATAAGAAACATGTTTGCAAAATTTTGGTAACATACGTCCATTACATTAAAAGTTATTAGTAAAGTTCCACTAAAGTGCTCATATTTCGCACTGTGCACTGCCCAGAAGAAGACTACGATTCTGTGATGTATGGAAAACTTGTTGATTTGCTATAGTTGGATTGGCACCAGTGGAGATGGAAGCTATGTTCCATTGTGGTGAACTACAGAATGACGGGAAGAAGAAGGTGTAGAGTTTGATGATTTGATGAAAGGTGAATTAGTAGAGCGGTGGAGGAGGGTGTGGTGTTTTCCACGACACATATTGCAATTATGGGCGCTAGTACAAGTTTTAATTGTATGACCCCGTGAAAGACAATTCCAACAACTGCCTTGTTTCTTCACCGTTGAAGATTTTTGGTCAAAAGACAATTGTTTAAACTTTGGACAAGATCGCAAAGAATGAATTTCCGTAGGACATAGAATGCAAGTTTACTTGGAAGGAGAATTTAATTTTCTAGAGTCCGATTTATTGGTGATTTAAATTCTTTCGAAGAAGGCTTTTTATTGGGTTCAGGGCCTTTGATATCACGCAAACAGTCATGAGTCTGAATTCTTTCAGAAATAAATGAATCCAAGTCTTCCCAAGAAGACAAAGCCGATTTGCCTCTAACACTCTGTTCCCATAGAGTGACAGTTATTCGCGGTAAACGCTGAATACACATGAAGACTAAGGTTGGATCCCAATATGCTGTGGTGATATCGTACACTGCCATTGCGGACAAACAACTGTTAATACCCCTCTGAAAGGTTTTCAACCCTGAACTAGTCTCAAGATCGATATATGGAAGATCAAAAAGAAGCTTCAAGTGACTATTGACAATAACCCGTTTATTGTCAAACCGATTTTGAGAGCTGTCCATGCTAAGACGAAGCAACGGTGAGTTAGTGGGAACTTGGGAACAATTTCTTTAGCCTCGCCGTCTGTCTTTCTAATTAAATGACAGAGTCTCTCAATGTCACTAAGACCAGAATTATTTATATATACCGCGGTGAAAAGGTCTCGGAAAGTTGGCCACGACAAAAAATCACCATGAAAGGATTCTATATCGCAGGGAGGAAGTACTAGATTATGTACACTGTCCGGATTAGGTGAAAAGAATGATTCTCGAGTTTGAAAACTGTTTTGAACTAATGAAGGGGCTGGATGATCCACCTGAGTACCGATTTCCCGCGACGCCTGTGTCTAAGTGCTCAAGTTATTTGGATGGTCGCCCTGAAATTCTGATGACGAGAAGTCCGAACTATTTATTGAGGTGTGAGGTGAAGATTTGGAGGATTGAAGAATTTTGCCCATTTTGCGATTCATAGTTGACCTACAAGTAATGTAATTCTGATGACACACTTCGTACTTACTATCTATCGAATTGATGATATCTTTTCCTGGGTCTACCGACGACATTAAATAATCGAGACAAGTATCGAACATTGTTTGGACCTTGGACCATAGCTTGTCAATTTCTGCGCTACGGAACTCCAATTCATACTCGTCTAACTGATCATCCCGCATTTGGTTGAAATGGGAATCGAATTTGATCAAAGCACCCGATGCTCTGATAAAGAGATCTAAAGGTGTGACCGGCATTGTAGAGAATTTCTTTGTTCCGAAAAATTAGTCAAATTTCCACAAATTTGTTGGAATAATTCACAAAAATGAAAAAAGAATTGTAAAAATTCAATAGAATTTTTTATTTTTGCACGAAGTGTAGGGTGAACCAATAGCTAAAATTTCAAAACTGATTTATTTTGCGGAAAAGGAAACACAAATAAACCAAATGTCCGAAAAATTAAACAAATTCCCTCTGTTCAAAAATTGCAAAAAGACAACAAATTTCCAAAAAGCTGCAAAAAATCAATTGAATTTATTGTTTTAACAACGGGGTGTAGGGTGAATCAATGACTGAATGTCCGAAATCGATTAATCTTTGTGAAATAGGAAAACACAAATGGCCAATATATCGAAAACCGAATAATTTGGGAATTTTTCTTGTGAAAAATTAAAATTGTAAATTCCAAAGGGACCGAATGTAGGGTGCACTACTTCGGAACAACCAAAAAAGCAAAAAACCGCAACCGAAAATTCAAATATGTTAATTAAAAAGGTGATTTTAGTATATAAATTTATTTTGAATATTTGTACGATGTTCAAAAAACGTTTAAAACGAAAACCGATTATTTTTCAAAAAATTTGCAATTATTTATTTTTCCGAAAAAATATTAAAAAATAATTTATATAAAAAATAATTTTTTTTAGTAGGTAAGCAGGTGGAGAGGCCACAACGTATTGGCTTGTTGTTGGTAGGTTTTTTTTTCGTTTTATAAGTGACGCTAGAAGAAATGGAAAAAGGCGGGTAATTTGTAATTCGTTTGTTGTTGCAATTCTCACTAAAGGGCTCTCCCTTTGGAATAATTATCGACGTAGGGATTGTATATTTGCAGCAGTCAAAATCTCATAACGAAATTGAAAAATCACTAATCTTGTATTATTAGTAGTTTTCCTTTAAAAATATCATCTCATTCGAAATCATCAGGATTGACTATGAACTTCTTATGAATTGTGGTTTCGTCGTTCTAGTCGTTGAACAAAAGACAGGATTACCTTGTGCTTCGGTTAAAGGTTGAATTCAAAGAGAGACTTTATTCAGTTAAAAACTTAACAACTAACATTGACAGATGACGTATGTTGTTTTTCGGCAAATTTAAAAATTGATTAAAACGACATCTCAATTTCATATTTCCTAGATTTAGCTATAAAAATAATGGAACGGATTTCATATTAACATTCCGGGGCGCGTTGATGGGTCCCATCAAAGAAAATTATCAGATATATAACATGATATGTAATATTAAATGCAAACAAATCCATTGAACAAAGTAAAATTTATGTAAATGGTAGTGAATTTTACATTAAACGTCTTCTTTATTGAGAGAATGAGCCAGAGACCAACCATTCAAAAATCGAGTTCTGTACCATTGGCATTCCTTCAAGACCCGGCATAGTTCCGCATGATATGTATTATTAAATGCAAACCAATCCATTGAACAAAGTAAAATTTATGTAAATAGTAGTGAATTTTACATTAAACGTCTTCTTTATTGAGAGAATGAGCCAGAGACCAACCATCCAAAAATCGAGTTCAGTACCATTGGTATTCCTTCAAGACCCGGCATAGTTCCGCTTAGTATGACTTTAGGGTATAAATCTGCTCCAATAACAATTTGTATGCCATGACATTCGTAGAAGGTGGGATCCGCTAAAATAATGTTGACAAATTTATCCTTTAACGAAGAGGGAAGAGATTTGCTTGGTGTTAACATCGATATTCTGTTATCTACACGTAGGCATGCTGTTAACTTTACAGAATTGTTACTGTGTGCTCGAATACAGATTTGTGCCATATTTGAGTTGTCTATGACAGTTGATGTTTATCGATGAACGATTTGGCGATACGACTTATGGTGAAACCAGTGTCAAATGTTCGAATTTCATAAGTTCTTCCTTTATGGAATACATTAACGATGGCTGTCGGTAATATCGTGATTCGTTGGTATGGTCAATGGTGTGGGATATATTTTCATGCAAAAGAATATGATGGCGGCGTTTACAAATGTGACATCCAGACTTGCTGCAACAGGTTGACTGCGAGTGTTTATGGGCTAACCAATTTCTGCAATATTTGAATCGTTCAACTGTTTGTTTGCTTTCACCAATACTCATTGCTAGAAATTGTTTGCACGTTTTTAGTGGATGAACAATTTTGCAAACCTTGCATGAATATAGTTTCCTTTTTGGTTGAAAAATCTTATTAGTTGGAGATGTGCGATTTTTTATGATTCGTGGCATTCTGTAAAAAATATAATTTTACTAAGAAAATGTTGATCCTGAACTATTGCGTAGGAAGCAAAACTAGTTTGACAACTGGACGTGTGATAGTTCCCTTGTGTGTATATACGTCTGCGACCCGAACGTGGTTATCTGTACCTGGATGTAAACGAACAACGCGCCCTATTCTCCATTCGTTAGGACTTAAATTTTCATCTTTGATTACGACAATGGAACCAATATCAATATTTTTCTCAGGATTTTTCCATTTATTACGTTTATGGAGCTCCTTTAAATATTCCATTTTCTATCTTTGGCAAAAATGGTGTTGTAGGACATTTACACGTTCAACAGAAGGTTCAGGTAACGAAAGAATAGGACATCCTATCAAGAAGTGACCAGGAGTAAGAGGGTTTAGATCAGAAGGATCTTCAGAGATTGGCGATATCGGACGTGAATTGAGGCAGGACTCTATTTTCGATAAAAGTGTGCAGAATTCCTCGAATGTAAATTTGAAGAAACCGCACATCTTTTTGAAATGCGTCTTAGAACTCTTCACCCCAGCTTCCCAGAGACCACCCATGTGTGGAGCTCCGGGTGGAATGAAGTGCCACGACAAATTTTTAGGGAGTAATTGGGAAGTAGTACCGGAACGGGAAGCAGATAAAAAGTTTTTGGCTATGGTTTTAGAGGCTCCGACGAAATTCGTTCCGTTATCAGAATAAACGTTTAAAGGACATCCTCTTCTGGAAATGAATCGGTGGAACGCAGCAAGAAAAGCTGATGAGGTCAATGAGCATACAGATTCCAAATGGATAGCTTTGGTGGCAAAACAGATACAAATGTAGGCATATCCCTTCTTGAATTTGGTACCACGGCCGCTAAATGCTTTAAGGTCAAAGGGACCTGCAAAATATATACCCGTGGAATGAAATGGACGATGGAGGGTTGCCCTTTCCGGAGGCAATGCTGCCATGAGTTGTTCTTGAACCTTTTTCTTATGGATAATGCACATTTCACAGTTATGAAGAGTAGTTTTTATTAGGTTATTTAATCTAGGGAACCAGAATTGCATACGAATAAGGTTCAGGACTTGCTGGTTACCACCATTTTATGGATAACAAGTGAGTGAATTGAACTAACAATCGACTGAGTTGACAGTTGTAGGGGAGGATGATGGGGTGTCGTTCATCGTATTTGAAGGATGGCGAATACGAGAGTCGACCAAGTGAGCGAATTAAACCGTTTCTGTCAATAAACGGATTACGATTTAGAATTGATGACGATCGGAATCATTTCGTTTTCGATTTTTGCTTTAAATATTTCTGGAAAATGTCTTTTTTGAGTAAGAGATATAAAGCGATTTCGAGTGAAAATTGTCTCTGTAGATGTTAAAAGTGTAGACAAATGATGAAAGGACTCTTTGTGTCTTGGGTGAGTTCTATGATAGAAACGAAAAACACAACATATCACCTTGATAGCACGACTGCAATTGGAGAATCGTTCCAAGACATCATTGTCATCAGGCAGCAATGCAACGTTGATTGCAATGGATTTTTTTTCTAAATCAATACTCATTTCAACGTCTAAACGTTTTGGCCATAAATCTGGGGGTTATTTTAACCATGAAGGCCCATTCCACCATAAATTGTTGTCGACTAGATCTTGTGGGTAAACTCCGCGACTGACTAAGTTAGCGGGATTGGAATCGGAGTCGACATGAAACCAATTGTCGACACCAACTTTGGAGGAAATGATAGACACTCGGTTTGCCACAAACACATTCCAAAAACACGAAGGTTTTCTCAGCCAAGATAAAACAATGGTTGAATCAGTCCACTTATACAGTTCATATTTTGACATATTGAGGTTTGGAATAACTGAGTCAACTAAATCGGCTAAGAGTGTAGCACCACACAATTCGAGCCTTGGGATAGATAGAGTGTTCACTGGAGCTACTCTAGATTTTGACGTTAGGAGATGGGTACAGGTACAATGATTATCAATTTGGACACGAGTGTAAACAACCGCAGCGTATGGATTCTCCGATGCATCGCAGAATGCATGGAATTGGATATTATACGCTGGGGAATATGAAATCCATTTTGGGATTTAGATTGAATCGATAAGTGAAAAACATTGCTTAAACTGCTCCCATTCCTGGAGACAGTCGGTGGTAATTGGATCATCCCAACCAACATTGGAAAGCCAAATTCTTCTCATTAGAATCTTAGTGATAATAACGATTGGGGCCAGCCATCCAGCTGGATCAAATATTTTTGAAATCTCTACAGAACTTCGCTTTTTGTACTAACACATTTGTCACTGTATTGAATAGAACGAAATACAAAATAATCGTTCTTTGCATCCCACCCGATGCCTAAAGTTTTTGTCTGACTACTGTCGTCAAAATGAAGAAAATTTTCTTGAAGAAGATTTTCTTTTGGCAAACCTTTTAAAATCTCAAGATTATTAGAGGCCCATTTACGAAGAGGGAAACATGCGGAGTCCATTGTTGAAATTAATTGGTTTCTTGATGAAATTGCTGAGGATATGACATGACTTCCAGCAATGACGTCAACGACATACATTGACTTCCGAATAATTTTACATGCACGTGGAAACATTTGTTCAAAATCGTCTGCTAGTTGCAATAACGTTCTGATTGCTAAGTAAGGAGCTGCATTTAGTCCGAACGTTACGGTTTGAAGTTCGTAATCCTGCACTTCTTCAGATCTATTCTTTCAAAATAAAATTCTTTGGTAACAAGTATCCTCTTTACGAACTTTGATCTGGCGATACATCTTCTCGATATCCGCACAGAAAACGAATTGATAGAGACGCCATTTCAGTAACAATATTGTCAGATTGTTGTTAGCGTAAGAAAAACACATAAGGGCCTTTGATAAACATCTGTTATTGGTCAGGTTTATTCACTAAAATAAAGTTGCAATTTATAAATCTAATAAATGAAAATGTTTAAGTTATAAAATCTTACAATTATAGACCCTTCTACGCTATCCAACAATCCAAATAACAATGAACGTATAATGAAAATTATGTGAAAATTTTTCAAGTTTTGAAAGGTTTAGAAAATGTAAATCAATGCCTGCTTGTGAAATTTTGGAAAATAATTTCTACAGTTTTGTATGATATAGTATATAAATAACATCCCCGCCCCCGTGAATTGACTACGGAGATTCACTAATTTTCTATAAAATCCAATTTCGCCAGCTTGAAAACGGGCCTTCTCAATATTCCTTCATTCGTTTGGACATCCGCTGATCGAGCAACTCCATCCTTGCCACGATACATTCGCAAAACTCGACATCGCCTCCATTTCGATCTAGGCTGGTTTTCATCACATACGATTGCGACATCTCCTACGTCTAATGATTTTGACGGCAAGCACCATTTGACCCTTCGTGTTAGATCTGGCAGGTACTCCCTTATCCAGCGAATCCAAAAACCATTCTTCAAATTTTGAAGGATCCGCCATTGTTTCTTTAGATTAATCAATTTTATATCATAGTCCGCCGGGGCTTGCGTTGAATTAGTAGATGCCAATAAAAAATGATTTGGGGTGAGGGGCTCCGGATCATCTGGAGTCGATGCTATATGCGTCAGTGGTCTCCCATTAACGATGTTTTCTGCTTCTATTATAAGACTTTGAAACACTTCTAGTTTTGGATCAATATTTCCCAAGAGAACTCGGAGAGTTTTCTTTACGGATTGTATCAGTCTTTCCCATGATCCACCTGAACTAGGGTCAGCTGGCGCATTAAAAATCCATTTTATGCCGAGAGGAGTTAGATTTCTCGTAATCTCATTATGATCGAGAAAATGTGCTTCGTTTCTTAATTCCTTCTTTATACCAACGAAATTCGTTCCATTGTCACTTCTGATTTGCAATGGAACTCCTCTTCTGTTTATAAAATTACGCAAACATAATAAAAATGCATCAGAAAATAAGTCTGTCACGACTTCCATGTGAATTGCCCTCGTCGAAAGGCAGGTAAATAGTGCAACCCAGCGTTTCTCCGTACTTCTTCTTATTTTTACGTTAAAGGGACCGAAAAGATCGACACCGCAATAGGAAAAAGGGCGAACGAAAGGCGTCACTCTGTCCTTTGGAAGTGGAGCCATTTGAGGTTGATATGGTTTGCATTTCAGGATTTTGCATAATGTGCATTGAGCTTCTACTGTTTTTAAAACTGTTCTAATAGACGGAATCCAAAATCTTTCTCTCACATTGCATATGACTCCCCCTGAGTTCTGATGACAATTCCTTTGATGGTGGTATTCCACTATCAATCTAGTGTATTTGTGTTCTTTGGGCAAAATAATTGGCCTTCTGGTGCACTCTGGTAGAATTGTTGCATTCGTTAGACGCCCATTCACTCTCATAACTCCCTTTTCATCTAAATATGGATTTAGTGATACGATTCGGCTGGATCTACTAATTGATTTATTATTGCCCAGTAATGTGTATTCTTCGCAGAATGATTTCTTCTGAATTTCTTTCAATATTATAGTTTCAGCTTCCATTTCCTCATCAACTGATAATTCTCCTCGTATAACATCAATTTTCAAAAACTTATGTAGAATATACTTTTTAAATCTCAGAAGCCAAGCAATCTGTCGTCGAATTTTAAAATATTGTGATGACCGACTTATCATTTTCTCTATAATGTCGCATGTCTGTTTTGTGCTACACACAACAAATTTTGCCTTCAATTCTTCCTTTGACTTATCAGCCTCTACCGTCTGCAACTTCTGCATAGGCCATTCAGATTCTTCGTTATAAAGAAACTTGGGGCCATTCTTCCATACATTGTTCGGTTCATAATGCACTGGAAACATTGCTCTTGTACCTTTATCGGCAGGATTTTGTGATGTAGGACACCATCGCCATTGTTCTTCCTCTGAATATTCCAGAATTTCTGCTACCCGATTCGCTACGTACTGTTTATATTTACGATGATCTGACTTTATCCACTGTATAACCGTATGCGAATCACTCCAGAAGTACGTTTGAAAGTTCCCAATTTCATGATTCTTTACAATCGTTTCCTTTAAACGAACGGCCATCACTGCTCCTTGGAGTTCAAGTCTTGGTACGGAATGATAGCGAAGTGGTGCACAAGATGTTTTTCCTATGACAAAGGATATCTGAACATTATTTTGTCTAGATTCAATTCTCCAGTACGCTACGGCAGCTAGAGCCTGTTCGCTGGCATCGCAGAAAATGTGGAGCTGCAATTTCTCGGTTGAATCATGGCTGAAATAATATCTTGGAATTTTAAATGTTTTAACATTTCGTAGTTCTTCCAACCAATTTCTAAATTTTTGGTAAATATCTTCAGGTAGTCTTTGATCCCATCCCAGTTTACGTCTCCATACTTCTTGCATTAATAGTTTAGAACATATCATGAAATTTGCGATAAACCCATATGGATCAAATACTGACATTGACATACTTAACAATTCCCTTTTGGTTGGAGCTCGCTTCATTTTAACAACATCATCGGAAACCTTATGGAATTTTAGGATAAATATGAGATCATCCGTTTTGGGATCCCAATGCATTCCAAGAATTCTCTCTTTAGATTTCTCTACATCCACGAATCTGTCGTCAATTTTTATTCCTAATCTCTCAGCCACTCGATCGGAGTTAGTAATCAAATTATGCATTTCGAATCCACCTGATTTGTGAATTTTCCTTACTGCTTCAGCCACTTCGACCGCTTCATCTTCTGAATCAAAACAATCTACGTAATCATCCACGTAGTGTCTTTCCACAATTGCCTTCGCCGCTCTCGGATACTTATCAGTAAATTCCTGAGCATTTTTGTTTTTTACAAATTGTGCAATTGTTGGAGAACATGTTGCACCAAATATTAGTCGTTGCATCACATACGTCTTCACAGGCTTTGACGGATCTCCATCTCTCCACAAAAAGCGTTGAGCTTCTTGATCCTGTTGTGCGACAATTACTTGGTGAAACATTTCTTTCAAGTCCCCGCATACTGCAAACTTTGCCTGTCGGAATTTTAACAAAATTGCCAAAAGTGGCTGATTTATATCGGGACCTGGTAAAAGAACTTTATTTAGAGAAACTCCATCTACTTCTGCTGCAGCGTCGAAAACAAATCTTAACTTCTTCTTATTTGGATTTATTACTCCAAAATGAGGCAAGTAAAACGTCTTGCTGGAATGAGTTTCTGCCTCCTTCTCCGACATAATTCTGGCGTATCCTTTATCTAAATATTCTTGTATTTTTTCGCAATATTCTTTGGCAAATGTTTCATTCGTCTCCATCTTTCTTTCCACCGTTAAAAGCCGTTTGAACGCCATATCATATGATTCAGGAAGAATAACGTTATCGCTTTTCCAAAGCAATCCAGACTCAAAACGATCTCCTTTTCGAACAGTCGTTTTGTCTAAGGTTTCCAAAGCTCTTTCGTCATCCTTAGATATTAAGTTCTTTACAGGCGATTTGATACCAAATGTTTCTAAACCAAAATAACTCGTCATCATTTCATCCAGTTCTCTTAACTTTTCAACTTCTTCTTCGGATCCTCGACAGTGGCAAGAGTAGAATTTTCCCTTTTTATTTTGAGTCGGTCCATAAATAATCCAACCCAATCTAGATTTTGAGGCTATTGGCCCTGATGGGCTAAACATTTTGGGTTCTTCCAATGGAACGGTTAAGAAGGCGTGGGAAAGGCTTATTATCATCTGTGGTTTCATATTACTGTAATCCTTCAAGTTCATATCGGAAAGAGAGATGTTTGGATATTTTCGTTGTAAAGATGTTGAATTGAAACTCTGTATTGGAAGGTTCAAATTTGAACTAACATACACATTTCTCATTGGATATTTGGTTGAATCGTTTTCAGCGCTGCTAATTAATAAATCTACAACTTGCGTTTTTTCCCTAGAAATTTGACTATTAATCCATTGAAGTTCAAGTACATCGGCTCTGCCAGTGATACCCAAATTCCTGATAACATCTTCGTCGATCATGGATACATTGGCCCCGTCGTCTATAAAAGCATAAATTTCCTCGTATCCCCTCGGTCCATACAGTTTAACTGGGATCATTTGGAATAAGACAGATCCGTATCCAGCACTTTCGTCTACTAAGCAATTCCGTGCAGCATTGGCTTGCGTTTCCGATTTTCTAATAGAATGCTGTCGGTTTCTTCACATTTTCATCATTCTGAGAATCAGCATGCAACAACCTATGATGAAATTTTTGGCACGAATTCGCACCACATTTCTTTTTAGAAAAACATCTTGTCGTTTGGTGACCTCCTTTTAGGCATGAAAAGCACACTCCCAATGATTTTACCTTTTACCACCTCATTTGAAGAGGTAATATTGTAAATTTCTCAC
This sequence comes from Musca autumnalis, assembly GCF_047663935.1. Lineage (NCBI taxonomy): Eukaryota > Metazoa > Arthropoda > Insecta > Diptera > Muscidae > Musca > Musca autumnalis. The sequence goes on from NW_027411867.1 coordinate 537,036, forward strand.
AAACTGCCAGATTCTTACATTGATGTCCACACATTTTGCAAAACTTACTTTCCACTGAAGAACTTACACAAGCAAACCTTTTGGTCCTTTTCTCAACATTATCACAAGCTGGTAGTGAATCAGACGCCATATTGATTACTTTTCGAATATCCTGCAACCAGTTCGATAGATCAACTATGCTCGGAATATTCGTCATATTGAGACATTTCTCTGCCCATTGAATTCTTCTTGATGTCGGCAACTTTGCAACTAACTCACTTAAGAGTGTGGGATTTGTTAAATGATAATCACCTCCAGCAGATTGTACGTATGTTGTCATATTGGTTACTTTAATCGCGAAGTTTAAGAGCCCATCAAAATCGAACTCCTTAATGTAAGGAAGGACTCTTACCTTTTGAATCTGAGACTTGATTAACTGATCGGGTCTTCCATATGTTTCAGCAAGGATTTTCATAATTGCTGGGTTTGATAATAACGATTCCACCGTTTCAAACGATTTTCCTTGTAGGGCATTTCTTAATCGCATAACATTATGTAAATCTGAATATCCAAACTCCGTGGTGGTACAGTTGAACATTTCAACAAACGTTGTCCACTCTTCGGGTGCACCAGAAAACTTGGGTAAATCATATATTTTCGTATGATGGTGCGGCACGATAACTTGAGAGGACGCAGTTGGCGGTGGAAGATTTGAATTCAGCGGTTCAAATGAGAGGCACTGCGCACTGGGAAGTCGTAGGTTTGTTCCAGATGCTGTAGACCTTGAATTTAATCCTCCAACTGGGTTTGAGAAGGACGGTGCCATCGTATGTGGAAGCACATTTACAGTAGATGTTGATTGTTGGTTTATGGACGTCGCTAAATCGGAAGTAGCATTGGCTAAGCTAGGAGATGTAGTTGGCGGAACATTAGAGCTTGTAACGTTAACATTTGGCAAATTATTGAATCTTCCCATAGATGCTAAAGACTCGCGGATTTGAATACTGTTTGTCTCCACCGTTGACTGAAAAGCACTCATTTGCCGAGCTATAGCGATTTGCATTTTTTCAAACTGTCTAGCAAAATGTTGGGTTACCTGTTCTATACTTCTAAATGTTATATTAGTCGTTTGCGAAGCCGTTGGTTCGCTCGATATTGCATTGGATGTACTTGTTCGATTTCGTCATTATCAGCCGCATTTGATTCATCAGACCGTTCCAAATGCATTGGTCTTTGCGGAGATCGATGTAGCGGCATTTCGGCAGACGTAATTCTACCACTACGTAAAATCATACAATATTGAAATAATTCCTCTTCTGGACTTGAATAAAATATCCGGCACAAAATCTGCAACTTGAAGTTTGACTTATTTCGCTGTGTCTTTCACTAGGCAAAGAAAGACTGACAATACTTCGCTGTGTCTTTCACCAGGCAAAGAAAGACCGACAATTACAAATGATTCCGAAATATCCTTCTTATATCTTGCAAATTCTCCAAACCAAGATGAGAAAAGATTCCAATTATTCCAATTTGAATAAAGAAAATGTTGTTAGCGTAAGAAAAACACATAAGGGCCTTTGATAAACATCTGTTATTGGTCAGGTTTATTCACTAAAATAAAGTTGCAATTTATAAATCTAATAAATGAAAATGTTTAAATTATAAAATCTTACAATTGTAGACCCTTCTACGCTATCCAACAATCCAAATAACAATGAACGTATAATGAAAATTATGTGAAAATTTTTCAAGTTTTGAAAGGTTTAGAAAATGTAAATCAATGCCTGCTTGTGAAATTTTGGAAAATAATTTCTACAGTTTTGTATGATATAGTATATAAATAACACAGATCGTTCTGTAGAGTAGGTCCTCTATAAAGGACATCATTTAGGGACATACCCGAAGTGGTTGGAAAGGAAGAATTAAATACTACCCTCAATTTAGTAGTAGTTCTTTCGGGTTTAATAACCGCGTGGTGGGGTAAGTAATAATGATTTGGAAGCTTTTCTGGGGGATTTATGGAAATGCGTTTCATATGCTGAAGATCAATATATTCCTGAAGAACTGAATCATATTTATGTTTTTGGTCTTCGTTTTTTAAGAGCCGAGCTTCATTTCGTAAGAATAAGGAATATACTTTAGCTCTGGATTGGCCTAAGCTTACAGATTGCTCTGAAAATGACGTTTTAAATGGAAGTGATACTATGTATCTTCCATCACTATCTCTGGTGGTTGTTTCTAAATACAGCTTTTCGCAAATGGCATCGTCTTGGGAAAGATGGGACTTTTGCGGAATATTCTCCACCTCCCAAAAACGCTTGAGCTGTTTTTCTAAGCTGATTTCATCGTGGACTGTGATGGTGGTAGAAAAGGAAGATATTTTGAAATCGGAATGTAGAGGACCCATAATAACCCACCCAAAGATGTTCTCTTGCGCAACAAGAGATCCACAAATATTTCGCTCAACTCTGTTTAGAAGTATTTGATTGAACATATCAGTTGTCAATCCGCGAACTCTCGTATAATTTTGGATCAGCAAGCTTAAAAGTACCAAGGTCTTTGAGAATGGATGGATCAATGGAGCTTGTGGGAAGGTTACCTGAGAGTTGTGAAACATCCAGGGCGGTTGTATTGATTGGTGTCTTAGTGTCAAATCGAGAACAAACCGTAAAATGAGCCAACTTCAGTACTCTTGCAGATGTTACGCCGTTGAAACCTGAGATATCAGCGTCAATGGAAGTGAAAGGAAGTTTTAAAGTATTGAAAACCTTTTCGGTAATAAAGGTTCCTTGCGATCCTGAATCAATTAACGCTCGACATATGTAATTTAAACCTAAATGGTTGATTTGAATTACTGCAGTACCTAGAAGGACATTTGAGCGTGGGTTGTGAAACAACTATGAACATGATTGGGAGATGTGGAGGGGCCTAATGAAATTCCAGAATTATTTTTAAACTTTTGATTCGAAAAGGATGGTGTGGATTATATCGGTTGAATAATTGGAATGACATTAGGTTGGGATGTTGTCTGTTTAGATAAAGAGAATAAAGTGTCACTATGCAAAAGTGTATTATGTCTCTTGTGGCACGTGAAACAATTGTGGGCACTCTTAAAATTTTTCACAGTGTGACCACTAGCAAAACAATTAAGACATTAATTTTGTTTTTTGATACAAGATGTTCTGTCTTCCGAATTCATTTCATTAAATTTTGAAAATTTTCGTACAGTATGATATTCTTTAGAACATAGGTTGCATTCTGAAGGGTTGATTCTGGTATGGTTTGAACTCAATCTCTTTGCACCGGTGAATGAAGACTTCTTACCCGAAAAGTTGTTTGTATTGAGTTTTTGAGATGTTTGGGGATTATTTATCTCCCCAATCTTTCTAAAGTTTGGTATCTGGATGACAAGAGCGGGTTTAAATCTTTAAATTGCTCCCACAAGGAGAGTGTGATCTTAGGCAATTTAGTGGAACAAATATAAACAAAAATAGTGTACCAATTGGAAATGTAAATTTTTTAAAGTTCTTGAGATGAGATACTAGCATTTATGTTACGTTGTAGAGTTTTTATTTCTTCACTAGTCTCTGAGTTGATTGGGGTTAAATTAAAAAGTATGCGGAGTTGACTGTGTACAAGCATTCGTTTGTTTTCAAAGCGGTCAATTAGGTTCTTCCAAGCGATATCGAATCCATCGTTGGTAAGCGGGCATTTCCTAACGATGTGTATAAGTTCGATACATTGGTTACGCCAATGTATACGTTCGATACTTTGTTTCCCCTTCCCAGCATTCCAATTAACTACGTTAATTGGCCGCTCGTTCGAGCTCTATGGGGAAATCTTCTCTGCACTTCTTCCAGGAGCCTTCTTTGTAGGAGAGAGTTCGCTCTTTTCTACTACCTCTCCTGGAAAGCTTTATTCGCATAGTTCGGATGCAGAGGGGCGCTTTCCAATGCTGCGTCGTAGTTGATGTTCACGGCCTTATTATCGTTATTCTGCCCACCTGCAACACTTGTTCTTTCGCTTTCGTTAACGACACACGCATAAAGGTAAAGTTTTGTTTCTTTGAAACCCACCAACTTTACAACAAAGATTTGAAAATAAACATACATAAAATTACATACACCAAATTGTTTTTATTTCTTTTCTTTTTGGGTTTCTCACACTGGTATCACGCCAACATTTTGGTCCTTCGAGCCGGATCAATAACCTGCATATTGAAGTTGTTGCTAATCTTGGTTTCTTTCCCTATTTTCAAAGGAGAAAAATCATCAACATCATCATCCCCCCTCATCAGTGCGCATCATCTCACCATCATCCACATCAAAAATCATCCAAATAACCAAAATATCCACAAACAACATCATTTACTAAAAGGTACGTAGTTCAGTTTCTTTTATATTGAGCATACCGCGAGTGTTGTTGTTTTGCTTTTTTTTCGGTTTTAAAAAAGTGATATTTTTGATATTTCGTTCGCTACGTCGCGTACTGGTCGCCCTACAATTGCCTTAACGCGTGTGTTATAACATAAAAACCATCATACAGTCCACTTATTGTCGTACAATTTGCTAAATAATCGTATTAAAATAACCAATAATCCCAATATTGTGCTTTATTTTAATACATTCGCTGATTATTTACAAAAAATCTAAATTATTCTAATTTAATTTCTGCCTAATTTGCATTTGTTCGCATTCTATTGCTTTAATTTGTTTGCCGGTGATCGATTCTGTAGTGCTTGTTTATTATTTCTACCTAAGGGCTTACATACATTACATACACACATTCCCTTAATCGTTGAAATTGTCAGCCACTAGTGAGAAAATACAATAACAACACTACTATTCTCCATCGTGCCCTTTTCTTTGCAATTCTAAAAACTACCAACAATTTTCTAATCGTTCCAACGTTTGGGTTTTTTGTCGTGCAATTGCAACAATAATAATACCCAAATATTCCAAGCAGCATCGTTCGTCGATCGGTCTATTCACATACAAGCTACCAACAAATTATTCCTCTCCCCACCACTAGTGCTGGTTCGGTGTCGTTGGTTGGTCTGTAGTGCACTGTTGGGCAGAAATGCTCGGCCTCATACACAAAAGTGTAAAAAATACATGAGTCTCTCGCAATTTGCCCACCAATGCTGTAGTGTGGTGGCTGACGTTGATAATTTGCTTGTTTTTTTTTTCTTTGTTATTTATATTCGTTGCTGGTTGTCGCACCTTGGGCACCAGTGTAAAAAATAATATTTTTTTTGATAAATTTGTAATAAAATTTTGTTTGTTATTTTTTTCGAATATAATTTCGTGTCGCGATTAAATATTGATTGTTCGTGATATTATTCGAATAAAGCACCCTACAATCGGCATTATTGATAATATTTATATATTAAATTCACATTTTATTGATTTTTTTTCAATTATTTATAAATATTTATTTATAAATTCAATTTTAATTTTTTTTCGAAACATTTTTGGATAAATTCGTTTTTACCACATAGTGTGACGTGCACCCTACTGTTGGTAATAGACGAATTTCTCATTAATTTGTCAAAAGATTGTGTTTTTTCGAAATTTTTCGTACTTTTTTTAAGCTTTTCGTTGCTATTAGCCATCGTGCTTATTTCTCCCGATCCTTTTCTGCAAATTAGACCGTGTGCACCCTACATTCGGGTCTAGTTGACTTTCTGAAATAGTTAAAAAAGTGATTTTTTTTGAGATTTTTGAATTTTCTGTCGATACTTTGGTTTTTTCTTGTCTTAAATCATGTCGGTCACTCCTGTCACACAATTTATTCGTGCTTCTGATTAGGCCAGAAAATCACACCGTTTTCAATCTTGAGATTCGTAACACGGAACTTCAAGATTTGTGGAATAAGGTGAAGGATACTTATGACAAGTATCTGGATCATTTGCTTTCCGTCCAGGGTACTAATTCTGAGGACATTTCTTCAGCCGACGCAAAGTATCAAACTACTTGCGAAAGCTACGTCGCTTGTTTGTCGACAATTAAAGAAAAACTGGAGGAGCTTAAGTCAGTTAAGTCTCCCCCTGCTTCCCCATCTGCTTTGCTCGTTACTACGCCTCAAAACAGTCAATCTCAAAATAGTCATCGCTTCAATTCTGCGATTCGTGGGTCCAATATACCCAATATTGGTCAACCACCAGCATCTAATGGTGGCAATATCTCTATTCATAGTTCTATTTCTCCACATTTATCGAATACTGCTTTTCCAGATATCCAAAACCCTTCGGACATTTCTATTTCTAATTGGAGCTTACCACCATACGTTTCGAATAACATGCATCATCTTCATTTACCACCATGTGACATTGAAGATTTCCATGGTGACTTCTTGTCGTGGCCCACTTTCCGGGACCTTTTCTCAGCCATGTTTATTAATAACGCTGGGCTAAGTGACATTGAAAGGCTTTGTCACTTGGTGCAAAAAACAAAAGGTGAGGCTAGGGAAATCGTTGCAAAGTTTCCGCTCACTCACAAAAGTTTCGCTTTAGCTTGGAAGTCGTTAAAGGATACGTACGATAATAAACGTATTCTAGTCCATAACCATCTCATGCTCTTATTTGATCTTCCTGCCTTTGAAACCGAAACTAGTTCTAATTTGAAAACTTTACAGCGTGGAATAAATAGTTGTATTTCTGCTATGTCAGTCTATGATGTAGTCACGGATCATTGGGATCCAATTTTGGTTTTCATTTGTCAACAACGTTTGCCTAGACTAACTGTTTCTTTGTGGGAGCAGAGTATTAAGGACAAATCTTCATTATCCTCGTGGGAAGAATTAGACAAATTCCTCACAGAAAGAATTCAGACATTAGCTTGCCTTAGAGACATGAGAGGTTCTTCTTCTATTTCAATTCCGAAAAGTAGAGCCAAAACTAATCTAGCTACTTCTTCGGTTAAAGATAAATCTAAATCGACCTGCATACTTTGTAGAAAAGAACCCCATTCACTGCGTTCTTGTCCTAAATTTAGAGCACTTTCGTTTGAAAAGAGATTTGAAGCTGCCAAAAAGCAGGGTTGTTGTATAAATTGTCTTTCGGTGGGACATTCAGTCAAAGACTGCTCTAGTACCCACAATTGTAATATTTGCAATAGTCGCCATCATACTATGCTGCATAGGCCTTCGTCATCTCCTTCACCTAGACCATCCACATCTCTTTCGTCGTTGACCAATAGCCATCCTCCACAAGTAGATGGAAATATAGCTTCTACTTCCACCGGCGCTAATCCTAGAGCCATGAATAGTCAAGTGTTCCATACATCCCAAGATCGGAATGTCTTGCTAGGTACTGCGATGGTCAACATTGTTCATTTAGGAGTTTCGTATCCTGCTCGGGCTCTTATAGACCCAGGTTCAGAAGCTTCTTTTATTACTGAACGTTTGCAAAAGCGCCTTAAATTACCCACCCAGTCAATCACTGCTACTGTTTCTGGTGTTAATAGTTCAACATATGCCACTTCGAAGAAAAATTGTTCGCTTCGCATTGGTTCTCGTTTCGATTCCTCCTTAATTGTAGAAACTTGTGCGTTTGTTCTTCCAAAAATTTCCGGAAGCCTTCCCTCATGTCCCCTCAGTTCAAACATCACATCTCGGTTGCCTAATATTAGTTTAGCCGATGATCGCCCTTTTGATTCACGACCTGTCGATTTATTGTTGGGGGCAGATTTGTATCCACAGATTTTGCGGGAAGGGACGCAAAGAAACATTCTGGGTTCTATGTTAGCCCAAAACACGATATTTGGCTGGATTCTGACTGGTCCCATGCCTTCTTCCTCAGTCCAGGTCTTCACGACTGTGTTGGATATAGCTGAGGAGGAATCTCTCAGCGAAACACTACTCCGGTCACCATCGGACATGTTTCGTGAGAGGAATTATCGTGCCACGACCGTGCGAGATTCGGAGGGTCGTTACGCAGTAACGCTTCCCTTTAAATCCGGATTTCCGCAAACATTGCATTCTCGTAGAAACGTTTTGAAACAGTTTTGTCGGTCGAAAAATTCTCTTCTTCGAAAATCTCGGTAAAAAATCGTTTATGTCAACCCCCGCAAATCTAATTTCAGTTCACTCTCTTCCTACATTCCACATCATAACATTCATTAACCTTGACAAACCGACCACAAAACTTCTCGTAGTATTCTATTTTTACAACAAGTCGCCCAATGGTATTATTTTGAATCATCTTCTTCCAACTCTTCAGGTAGATGTAGTGTCGATCCCAAGCACTTTCCTTTCCAAATCATTTGGTGTAGAACTTCTCCTTCTGACCCAATTCAAAATTTAAGTTGCAAACGGTCACATGTGGGATACACTGTGCGCCCTTCCTCGCCATTCGTACACCTTGTCAATTAGCAGATGACACTCAGTATCATTATTCACTCGAAGCTCGCATTCTTCGTCGATGTATGGATGTATCACAAAGTTTGAACTGAGGAAGTGGATATCAAATCATATTTCCCTTTTGTCTCGCTTCTCTCCTTGTGAACTGGTTATATCCACGTTTCTTCCTTTGTAGAATTCAGCAGTGTCAAGCAATTAGGACTTCGATTAAAGGCTAATTCCGATTCTTTCATTCTCTAGATACTTCCGAAATAAAAGCGAGCAAGCTCCGTTTAGTACTTTTTGCCCAAAAATTATATTTTGCTGAGGCTAAAAGCTCACTTCTGTCCTAAACCTTCGTTTGGACTAAGACCCTCGTTTGCGTCTTGTTAAGTTTCCAACACGGTCCTACACTGAGCGCCACCCGATTTTATTGCCGTATCGTTGTCGATTTGTTCGTCTTCTTGCAGAATTCGTTCACGCGATTTCCATTCATGGTGGAAATCAATTAATGTTTGGTATACTTCGTATCGCATATTGGGATCATCTTCCTTTGATATGAAGACATTTACGGGTAAAGCGTGTCGAATTACCAAAGGTTACGTACTTGTCTTCACCTGCTTTTTAACTAAAGTAGTTCACTTAGAAGCCACTTCGGACCTATCTGCTGCTTCATTTCTGGCATCTTTCGGTTTTATTTTCATCGTGGTTGCCCTAGGACATTGTTTTATTGAAATTTCATTTAAGAGTTACGACTATCCTCGCACAACGAACAATCAATATCCTTCCAATGCCGTGTAAAATGCAATATCGCGCGTCATGGCTCAACCTTGTTTGCCCACCTCACAATATACTTCGTTTTCCTGGGTTATTTTAGTCGCAGTACACCCCTAAATTGAAAAATCATGCTAGCCGAATTAAGTAAAAATTTAATTACACCTAAAATGCTCAATAGAAACTGAACTACGACACCTCTCATATAAAACATACTCCACTACTAACTCTAGTTTAAGTTTGCTCACGAATTAGTCTAACCCTGTTGCCTTGCAGATAGCGCGTCAAGGTGGGCGGCAAATGTATAAGTTCGATACATTGGTTACGCCAATGTATACGTTCGATACTTTGTTTCCCCTTCCCAGCATTCCAATTAACTACGTTAATTGGCCGCTCGTTCGAGCTCTATGGGGAAATCTTCTCTGCACTTCTTCCAGGAGCCTTCTTTGTAGGAGAGAGTTCGCTCTTTTCTACTACCTCTCCTGGAAAGCTTTATTCGCATAGTTCGGATGCAGAGGGGCGCTTTCCAATGCTGCGTCGTAGTTGATGTTCACGGCCTTATTATCGTTATTCTGCCCACCTGCAACACTTGTTCTTTCGCTTTCGTTAACGACACACGCATAAAGGTAAAGTTTTGTTTCTTTGAAACCCACCAACTTTACAACAAAGATTTGAAAATAAACATACATAAAATTACATACACCAAATTGTTTTTATTTCTTTTCTTTTTGGGTTTCTCACACTGGTATCACGCCAACAGATGTCATTAGCTTCACCTTCCGTCTTTTTCCTCAAATGGAAAAGTTTTTGGACTTTGGATAAACTTGAATTTTTTATATATATGGCCGTGAACATATCTTTGAAAGATGGCCAGGACTGATAGTCTCCACGAAATAATTCGGTATCACATGCCGGTAAACGAAAATTGGAAAGTGAAGGGGTGCTAGAAGGAGAATCTTTAGATCTTTCGTGGATGCTAGCACTTATTTTGTAAACTATTTTGAAATAAATCTCATAAGACGCATGGTACCTGGAATTTATGCTAGTCAGGGTATTGTCTTCGGTGGAATCTTTATCGTCTTCGTCTTCTCCGCCGTCCGCTCCACCATCTTCTTCGTTATCAAGTACTTCAATGCACTTTTCATATAAACTTTTAATCCTTCCCCATATCGCCTTTAATTCTTCACGATGGACATCCAGAGCGAGTATAGCAGATTCTGTGATAATGGCATCCGTTAGCTCTTGTTTAAAATTTACCAATTTTACGTTGGCACGTATAAATATTTCAAGAGCAGTCATAGTAGAACGGAAGGTTTGGAAAAAATGAAATAATGACAATTTCTGGAGTGGGCAGCGGATGGACTGAATAGAGTGTATATGTTCAGATTTCGTAATGAAAAATGTATGTCGGAAGATGAATACAAATTTTGTTGATAAAATAAACCAACAATTATCAGACTTTCCAAGATTTTTTGTTCATAATTATGTATGAGTTTTAAAATGGTATAATATTGCCGAAGAATATCAGATTTATATGATTTCAAATGTACACGAAGAGTTATTAAGGTCACTAGAGGGTTACTAACAGCTGTTATTGAGAAGATCTAAACATATCATTCATTCCCAACTTAATTGAAATAATAAACAGTTTTTGCACCATAAAATCTGTTATAAATTAATTGAGAAATATGATAAAATAACGAATAACAAATTTTATTATTCGATGCAAATTGTAGTGTTTTACTTTGTTATTGCTCAAAATAACGAGTAGTTTTGTTGAAACAAGTGGAATGGAACATCTGATATTTATTCTTCTTTCCCTTTTATTTCGAACATTTCAATTAAAAGTGCCTAGTGATATTCTCACTGGAAATGAGAGTACTATGGCCACACTTATATTAGGATTATGGAGAGAATTATGGACAAGTGAGAAATGAAGTGGGATACGAAGAAGGAAAAAATATGTATGTATGTACGTACCGCTTATGTTTGATGAGTTGGGTCTTAGCTTGCCGTTTGAATGTGCTTAGGCAGATATGTACGAATGTACATATGTATATGGTCTGTATGTAAATCACTAGGTAAATCTTTGGTCGTAATAAGATAACCACATGGAATTGCAGATTATGGTTTTTATTTATATGTTTTTTCACTGACCACACTTCAAATCACAATAATGAAGTTTCTGAGAGATATTTGTTCGACAATTTTAATAAGGTGTTTTACGGACAAAATTTTATATTTGTTGTGCAATTGAAAATTCGAGTGTAATAGAAAATTTGATGGCAACTTTTTTGGATGAATTTTCACATTCTAAGTTATGGAAATCAGAAATATATTAATTTAAAGCACACGTATTTAGTTTGCCTAAAGGAACCTGGCGGACATTCAGTATATTTTTTTTTCGTTTTAAGCTACTTTTCCGAATTAACCACGCACTTGCCTTGCTTCTTTACAACTAGTTGCTTTAGACAATTTGTACATACCTTGTACCTTGACGGAACGAACAAAATGAAATTCAAACCTGTTTTATAATGGATGCGACGAGATAATCCGTGTAAAGAAATGATTCCGCCACAAATATGATGTATAGAGGGTATCCCAGTACCACTCCGGCTCGTTTTAGGACCAATGTATATTTGCAGCAGTCAAAATCTCATAACGAAATTGAAAAATTACTAATCTTGTATTATTAGCAGTTTTCCTTCAGAAATACCATCTCATTCGAAATTATCAGGATTGACTACGAACTTCTTATGAATTGTAGTTTATACTTAAGTTTTGTCGCTCTAGTCGTTGAACAAAAGACAGGATTACCTTGTGCTTCGGTTAAAGGTTGAATTCAAAGAGAGACTTTATTCAGTAAAAAACTTAACAACTAACATTGACAGACGACGTATGTTGTTTTTTGGCAAATTCAAAAATTGATTAAAACGACATCTCAATTTCATATTTCCTAGATTTAGCTATAAAAATAATGGAATGGAATGGAATGGAATAACTATTAAAAATTTATAGTGTGGACTGTATGAAGACGTTATTTGTAATTACCGACCGATAGGGTGAATAAAAGGCGATCAGTCTACCGAAATATTTTTTGTGCAAATAGAAATAAAAAATTGAACACCCGCGATTTGCTCACTTATGGAAAACACTGAATTTACATACCTGGTATGTTTTTGGTGGAATATGTGTTGTTGCGATTGGATGGCTTTGTGGTTTATTGGGGAATCTTTTGTGTGGCGAAGAAGAGAACAAAAACTCCGATTAGCACAAACAACACCGTGTAAGTTGTCGACTGATCCGTAGATTGGATGAAATGTTTAGGTGGACAACAACAAAATCCTAAGTTCTTATCCGGCTCGACTGGACCAAATGTTTAGGTGGTCACTCAAAATAGGCCGTAGGTAATAGTTGTTGTTTGTGGAGATGAGAATGGTGATACAAACCCGAGTGTTACCGATAAATAAACAGAAAAATAAAAACACAAGTTTCTAGTGTGTATAAAATAATAAGGGCAAATAGGTGATTTATTAAGGCGAAAAGTACTGATGACTTTACCTTGTATTGGGTGAGACGCGTTACAACAAACCAAAAAGTACTTCCGTACTGGTGTAGAGATGACTAATAAGTCTTTTGTGTATAAAAACGGAAAGTGAATCAAGACTGAGGAAAGTTCCACTACGATCTGCTTATTGGAAAGTTCTCACTACGATCCGAACTGAGCGAATACAGTTCCAGGGAGAAATTGCAGAGAAATTCCGCTACCAAGAGAGTACTCTCAACGATCCGCGCTGAGCGAACATAGTCTCTGAGAAGAATTGTAGGGCAATGATTGGAAATATTAACCTACGGTCCGCCATAAGCGAACATAGTTTCTCAGAGGGTTTGTAGAGAACACTTAAGGAAGGGAGGCCTTTCTGCGATCCGAACTAGGCGAACAAATGCTCCCTGGGTATTTGTTGTGAAAATACCAATAGAGAGTTTCTAACTGACTACGTATTTCAGTTGTTACAAAATAACCAGCAATTTCGCGCGACTTGCCCTTGTTAAAATATTGGGTGGGAAAGGAGGTTTGTACTGAGGATTTTTGCTGAGGGAAGCTCTTCCTTGCAAGCACACTGAGATATGTTTGCATTTGCTTCTCTTCCTCTAGTACAGTGCACGTGAACAAAACAAATTACATGTTTTATACCCTTACCGAATTTCAGCGACATCGTCAAGGTAATGTGGCTTATACCAAAAATCGGCCCGTACCGTTCTATGGGGGCTTTAGCAAAACGTAGACCTATATCGAAAATTCTCTGCATGAGCCACTACCTACTTAATTTTATCCATATAGGTTAGCTAATGTGACTAAAACATTCCATGGGGGAATTATCTAAACCGGTATCTGTGCTAAACAATTTCATGGGGAAAGTACATTGGCCTCAAGCAAACTACATAAAAATGTTCAGCTATTTCAGCGTACTAATGAGACCAAAACCTTTAAAATATCAAAAATCGGGAGGTACTCCTCTGTAGGGGCTATATCAAACCGTGGACGTGTACTGACAAATTCTGTGGAAAACAAAAAAGTTCAGCCATTTCGGTGTGATCATGCGGCTTAAACTTTGAACATACCGAAAATCTGGAGGTACCTTCCTATTGGGACTGCATCAACAGTTGGACCACCACTAACAAATTCCTGGGAGTATGTTTTGTAGCCACAAGGAAGACTTGGTGAAGTCGGTACGGATTTCTTAGGTTTTATTATTTAACACATTGTTTTATTACTAGCGTTATTAGCGTTATCGATGGTAGATTATTGTCAAATGTAATAAGTTATCTAACAGCTAGAGAGGAAGACATTCACAATGTTAACAGCTTGTATGTTGGTAGGGCTTAAATATTAAATTTTACTATTTTCAGAAGTTGGACATTTAATGCTACACATGGTACGTCGTCGACATGATTAATTAATACAAGAATGTAGAAAGCATGGATGTTGATGAAGATACTTGTATATATAACCCTGGAAATGAAACTATTGCGGAAACTCCCATTTATTTTTTCCACATACAACAAGGAACAGACAAATTTTTGGAGAGTTGTAGATGCAATTCTAAAAGGGAACATTGTACAAAAAATATCGAATTCGAAAACAAAGAAAAGCATGAAAACCATCGCCTTAATTTGGAACTATGTTCAAAAAACAAACACAATTGTCAAGATAATTCTATCAATGGTGAAATTAATAATATACATTCATATGCCACTCTTACGCCATTGCAAACATTACCTCCAATATCCACTATGTCAGAAAAATTTTTATATGGCAGCCACTGGAATGAGACAAGTCCAATTTACATATCTAATATACCAAACCAAATAAATGACAATATGGACAAGACTTGCGGGGAAAACACACAGCCAAACATTACACAGAAATATTTTTATCAAATTCAAATGCAAAATCAAAAGACCAGTATACGGAATACAACAACAGAACGACGATCAAATTCAGGATGTACAACCAACCACATAAATTCAGAAAAAAAATTATATTATTCCTGATAGTCATGTAGGAGGGCGCGAAAGCTACATTGTCAGATGAAATACGGCCTCCGTCCATAAATGACATAGTCAATTTAGAACATATTACGGAGAAAGGTGTTAACGATTTTGTACCGTGCTCCCCATCTAACGAAATTGTGTACGCACAGTCGCAAAACCGATCGCAAACGAATGAATACGCATGCATCCATAGCGTTGATCCCAATCATGCCGCAAAATGTGAATTGACTTCTGAATCATTAAAAATTTCGCCAGATAATTTTTCGCACCCGAATGAAAGTATGTTAGTTAAAAATAATAATAGGATAATGTTGGCAACTACAAGCGATACCCTTAAACGTGAAAGTTTTGGTTGTATCACTGAACAACCAGTAAGGCTATCCACGCCAGAGAACAGATGTACCGAGTTTTGTACAGACAATCAATGTCGAAAAGTTGTCCATAAACGGAAATCATATTCGTTGTCTTCAAACTTCTCGAAACAAAATTTACTCAAAAACAAACAAAATAATGAAAGAAGTACGCCTTTGAATGGAAACGTTACCAATGTGATATCTTTTGCCACGTGCGAAAATTCAGCTTCGGGGCACACTACAGAAGAAAAAGAAGAAATTGATACTAAAGATTTAGCGCATCGTATTTCTTCCGAACTTAAAAGATATAGCATTCCGCAAGCAATTTTTGCCCAAAGAGTTCTGTGTCGATCTCAAGGAACATTATCGGATTTGCTTCGAAACCCAAAACCATGGTCGAAACTGAAGTCTGGTCGAGAAACATTTAGACGAATGTTAAAATGGCTTCAAGAACCCGAATTACAGCGAATGTCTTCTCTCCGACTGGCTGCGCCTCAAGAGCAAAAAGTTTCCACAATTGTTAACTCCAATCAAGAATACTTGCCTACGGCCGGTAAGTAAATCGTTCGTACCCGTTAGTCCCTAAAAAACAATTGGAAAAAGGTAAAGATAGGAAAAAATATGACTTCCGTTCACGATATATTTGGTAACAATTTTAATAAATGCTTGCTGAGAAAAAATGTATCTTCATTTTTTAAAATCGCACAATAAATGCGATCTGTACTTTGATTGCAAGATATATAGACAGACGGACGGACATTCAAAAATCGACTCAGAAAATGATTCTAGTATGTGCCTTAATGGAACTATCTCACTTCCTTTTGCATGTTACATAGAAATGCACAAAGACCTCATACCAGAGTGTGGTGTGGGTATAAGTGGTCACCAAACTATACAATTTGGGTTTAATTCCCAAATGGAGAAAAACAAACCTATAAACATAACGCTCATTTACTCAAAGAGTGACACATTTCAAAAAAGCCAGTTTCGAGAAAAACTCGTTTTATGTTCGCGATTGAAATTTTATCTCCACAATTAAAAAGATTATTAAACAAAAACTAAGGAAACTACTTGGACCTTACTTTGCAAAAAACCAAGCCAGGCAGATATCAGTGATAAATTTCTGTGCAAGATCAAGCATGATTTGAGTTGTTTAGGTGCATCATAAACTCAAAAAACTGTTGTGTTGAATCTTGCGAAGCTCGTAGGAAATGAGCTGCAATTCGTAGAGTTTTAGAGATATCAGCATGAAAATTTGACACAAGATAAAATAGAAGTCGTAGAAAAAATAGAAATAGCTAACCCAGAAAACGCATTTTTTACTCTTTATGTCACTCTTTGAGTAAATGAGCGTATGACCTGTTCTATAATGCGATCCGAATGCAATTTTGTTCGAATTACTACCATACTCCTGTTATTTTAAAAAATTGTCTTAATGAAACCATAAATGAAGCAAACATTTTTCAAAAAGCAGAAGTTTGGTAATAGTTAATCGTCTTAGTGAAACAGGCCCTTATTCTCTGTACCTCGAAATACCCCACCTTTACGTACTATATACTATTGTGTAAATTCACCGACATACCAACAATGATGTTTTTGTTTTTATTTGTTTCTGTTTTTTTTTTCGTTCTTCTCCTTTTGTTTTGATGGTTAAGTTATACCGGCACAATCTGAGAAGTGGTTGTATAATTTGGGGTTCCTTTCATGTTTGTAATGTTCATTAATTATTCCTTATGTTGTGCTGTGTGCTTGGATGAGCGTAATGGAGTAGCTTTGGTCGTCTTTGTTGTCAGTTGAAGCAGCAAACCATGTATTGTTTTTATCAATGCTCGTAAAATTATAAGATAAATTTATATCAAAGTTATGTGAAAAGTGTATATGAGAAGTATATACACTCAAATCGAAAATTTCAGTAACAGGTTTTCTGGGCTGACAAAAGTTTTTAAAAATTCTAGATTATGTTCATTTCTACCATCGGTATTGTTAATGATTTTTGCAATATTGCGGAAATTCGCAAGTTTGTTTTTTTTTTTGTTTGGAGCAAAAATGGTATTTTTGGATTTGGATTACAATGGTTGAACGAAAAAAATAAATTTTTGGAACAAAAATAACTATTTTTGTTCCAACAAAATCGAAAAATATTTTTTCTTTGCGTGAATGGTTTCGACGATTTCTTCCATTTTTACGGACATTGTCACGGTTAAACTCCTTGATGTAGCGATAGAGAAATTACCCACAAAACCAAGGTTTCACAACATATGTTTATGTCGTAGTTTGTATAGTAATGGGGTTTCTACACGGTATGTTTAATACATGTTATGCATATGTGATTTCTTCTGCACAGCAAAATTTAATTTTTCTTTCGTTTTCTTTAGTTTTAGTTTTTTATATTGCTAGCAAAACAAACAGCTGTTTTCCTTTTGTTGTGAATAGAGCGCGTTCTATTCGTAAAAAATGCATATGTGTACCCATATCACTTTGATGCATAAAAAGTTTTGTATGGTTCACACCATGTGTACGAAATTCAGATTTGTAAAAAGTGACAGTAGTTATGCATAAAACATAGCGTGTAGAAACCCCATAAAGAGAGGTAATTTTGACACTACTATAAAGGCGTTAAACGCATACAATAAAAATGTACGGTTCACAGTGAGTGTGAATCCAGTATCTACATTCAGTGATATATAAACAAAACACTGCTACTAGATTGACACAAAAACCAAAAACCATCAGGCAGATTATTCAATTTCCATTGAAATTATTCAAGAAGAGTTAATATATATTGTTATGGATGAAGCCTTCATGAAGCGGTAGAGAAATTACCCACAAAACCAAGTTTATTCACAACATATGTGTCTAGGTGAGGGAGGGGAAATCCATAGGCTTCGATAACTCAGTAAAGGAATGATGAGCAGTGGGGGTGAAAAGAATAAAATAAAACAACAAAAGCAGTATCAGTTTAAATATAATAAATGATTGCCGTTTATTGATCGTATTTCTTTTCAAATAACAACAAAGATTACCTTGTAATCTGGGGTGGCGACAGAGGCCTGTTAGTAAACGCGAAGACGTTAGAGTTAATGCGCGAAAAGTTAACTATTCAAAGGTTGGTCGACTAGTGAACGCAGAGGTTCTTGCAATCGCAGAGGATTGCAGCGATCGCAGAGGATCTGAGTCGATTTATACTACTACATTTACATATTCCAATGAGAGAAAACTCTACAACCACCGCTCGTTAGCATCAACACTCTACGGTCACCGCAGAGGGAACTTGCTGAGGTGATGCACGATGATGTCAATCAGCACCCGTGATCGACTGAGCTCGGGAAGTTGAGTTGGAATGTATCAAACCTAAACATTCCGCCTCCCATGCTAGACCAATTGTCTAGCATTTTATACAAAATTGGAATATAAGTCAGTTAAATGTTAGGAGAGAACGTAAATTCAGATTCCTAAGTGAGCTATAATTCAAATTATTGAATTCGATTTACTACCGATTCAAAAGCAATATGTAGATGAGTTATTAATTTCAAGATATGGTAGGAGCAATTGGTTTCAACAATTAGTTAGTGGTCGATTTCAATACACTATCCGTTGCGAGATTATGTGCTAGAGGCGAGAGGAACAGATCCAGTAAGGAGATACCCAAAAATAGACTTTTGGGCCAGCAACGAATTCAAAACGATTTTTGGCGGTTCAGCTTCAAGTATTTGGGGGTAAAGATCAGCACCAAGTAGCAAATCTATTGGGCTGTCATCAAATGAATCTGCCAATTCGAGATCAGGAATCCGAGACTTCAATTCCGACATAAGTGAAGGTGAGAGCGATTTCCGCTTGACTTTAGACAGAACTAATGCCGATGTTTCAACTAGTTTGGAGGAGTTTTTAGGAGAGGACAGCTTAAGAGAACAAGTTTCTCTTGGTGTGCCAGATTTAGTTTTATTCGAACACAATGAGTCAGATCTGGCAGGGTGTGTAGGCAGGTCAATTTTCTTTTTTAACTTGCTAGTGACAACTGAAAATTTTGAAGTTGGGTCTATAATTGCTCGAGCAATATGTGTTTTGCCGGTGTCTCCACTCAGTCATTTTTATTCAAATAATATTCACTCTAGCGGTTCCTAGGAGGACTTTACTATTTTTAAATCCATCAGTATCTGCCGGATTGCTTTGGTGTTTGTTAGAAGAGCGGGTCGACATAGTACACTTAGACTCTCGACTTTTGACATTTGTAAATGTCGGAGAAGTGCATGGCAAAGTAGAACTGCCTGGAGGGTGTCTGGGCTGCGACAAACCATAACTGGGATCTCCACTTTTGACATCAGTAAAAGACAGAGACAGTTTGGATGTGGCCGGAGCAATAACTCTTCTAACTTGTGGCCGGTGGAGAAGGCTATGATGCCGTTGTTTACACCAGTTGCAACAATGTTTGCTCTGGCAAGATTTAACTATATGACCACGAGATAAGCAATTAAGGCAGCACTTATACTTTTTAACAATAAAGAATTTGTCCTCAAATGACAATTTATTAAACCGTGGGCAGAGACGCAGAACATGACTCTGATCAAGACAAATTACACATGAAGTATTGGACAATGAATTAGTAGACCGAGGAGGTGATACATTTTTAGATATTTGCACCGAGAACAAATTATTGGGAGTGTTGGATGGGATCAGATTTTTAGGGGGTTTGGACGCTTGATTGCTGCAAATATTTTGAATACACATTAACGTTTGTATTCTCTCTGTGAGGAAAGCATCTAAGTCCTTCCATGAAGACAAAGAAGACTTGTTTTTGATGCTTTGCTCCCACAGAGTCAAAGTCAATTTTGGCAAACGCTGCAAACAAATATAAACAACTATTGGATCCCAATGATCCGTGATGACTTCATAGACCGTCATTGCAGCAAGACAACTGTTAATCCCACGCTGGATGGTTTTCAAACCCGAAACTGTTTCTTTATCGAAAGAGGGGAGATTGAACAATTGATTTAAGTGGCTATTCACCAGAATGCGCTTATTGTCGTACGTATTCCACAAGGCTTTCCACGCTAAGTGGAAACTACAATTGGTGAGTGGAAATCTCAAAACGATTTCCCGAGCCTCACCGGAGGTTTTCTGTACTAAGTAGCACAGACGTTCAATGTCAGAAAGGCGCACATTTTTGATGTACAGAGTGGTGAATAGATCACGAAAAGACGGCCAAGACATAAAATCGCCAGCAAAAACATCAATGTCGATTGGTGGCAATGGTAAGCTGTGGGTATCGACAGGTGATGTGGAGTTAGCAACAGGGTCACTAGAGCAATTGCAAGGATTGCAAAAAGTTTCAGGTGGAGCAGGTACGGAGGGAGAAGTAGACTGCACAGGAACCGAGACAGGTTCGTCTAATGATAAATTGGGTTGAGTTTCTACTACGGGAAGATTCAACGAATTTGTAGGAGGTGGTGAGATTTCTAACTGTGCAAGCATATTGGGGGGTAAAACCGCAGCTAAAGATTTACTCGAGGTTTAAGGCGCTCAAGATGGCTGTCAATGGTAGACAAACACCAGATATAGGACATGTATGATGTACCATATTTTTCTCGACGACATCAATAACATCATCCTGTGCAGCCTCGGATGTCGTGAGGTAGTTTTTGCAATCGTCATAAGCGCACTTGACTTTGTGCCACAATTTTTGAAATTCTGAACTGCGAATTTCGAGATTATAGAAATTATATGTGGACTCATTAATCCGTTCAAAGGATGCTACACATTTCAAAAATATCTCTGAAGCTCCAATAAAACGATTGAGTGGGGTGACTGACATTTTGAAGTTTAAATACGCAAAAATCTCCGAAAATCTACAATTGAATTTGCAGCGAATGTTGAAAAATGGAAATTCAGTTGAACCACAAATAGCTATAGCTCAAAGGAAATAAGAAATTTCCACAAAAAAAAAGTCCAAAATTGTACAATTGTGCAGTAAAGTAGGGCGAAATGGGAGATAAGTTCAAGAAACTTTCCCAGGGCGAACAAAAACTATTTTAATTTGGCCAAAAATTATGAAAAGTATCGAATATACAAGAATCTATATGGTGTTACCAAGTGTAGGGTGTATTCTAAAGTGATATAAGTCAATGGTAGGGTGTAGGTTTCTAAAATCCAGCGACAAGAAGGCTATTAATATGAAAACATTAATGTTTGCACCAGAAAATCAGCGCAAATGAACTAATTTGGCTGAAATATATCTTGTTCGGTTGACAAGTTGGTGCAAAATATGCCAAAAGTAGGGTGTATTTGTCCAAAAATACCGATACCCTTACGGAGACTCAAATAACTGTCCAAATTGTTTAACAAATATTGCCAAAAACAATAGAAAAATATCGAAAAACAATTATTTTTCACGTATGTTCCCTGCTACAAATATGTGCAATAAATGCCGAGTGTAGGGTGAATTTGTCCAAAAATTCCAAAAACCCTACTGCCAATTAATTATATTTCAAAAAATTATCGAAAATTAATTTTCAAAATTAATTATTAAAAAAACAATTTGTGCTATATTACCCCACTGTGCTACCACACAAGCGACGCTAGCAGAGAAATGGCTATGTGTGAACAGCGAAGCTCCCACTGAACAACAGACGTTGCAAACGACCAAGCAAGTGAGTGCAGAGGATCAACACAGTTTTTAAGGGACGCTTAAAAAGGCGGGAAAGTTGTTGGTAGAATTACCATGTAATTTCTCAAATTAGTAGAATTACCTATTAGACAAAGGTAGGAGAATAGAACAAACGAATATGTGTTTGGTTGGCGATGGACGATCTGTACAACAAATAAACCAAAGGAATGACAATTTGGATGAAGTGTTGTTAGTGTAAATTTGGCTGTGCAAATTTTCAAAGGGGTTTAAAATAAAACGAGGAGGAATAACAACGCCAAATATTTTTGGTGGGAGATGATCGTAATAACAAAGTAAACCAAACGACAATATGTGACTGTAGGCAATGTGTGTTGTTATTGTAAATTTGCCAATGCAAATTCTCAACAAAAGGGCTTCGTTAGAAAAGGCCTTGGGGAATAACAACAACAATAACAAACTTTCATATGATCTACAAATGATAAGATCAGTGTAAGGAGAGTTAAAATCAGTTCGGGTAATAATGTGACAACACGAGAGCAAGACTGATTGGAAGTCAACGATGTTGTTATTGCAAATATTACAAAATATATTTGCAAAGTTCTCAGTTAGAATGAGAAGATCCACAATTAGAATTTGACAAATAATCCCGAATGCTTTGTATGATCAACGCAACGTAGGGTGATCAGTACAACGACTAAGAATTTGCAAGTTTAACAACTACTAAGATGTTTGGTAGTGGGGAGAGCAAGTATTAACACAAGAAGTGCTAATATGAGTCGACCAATATGAATTTTTTATTATTTTTTTTTTTAACAACAATAAAACGATTGGAAGGATTGTGTTCGTTGTTATGGTGAGAACTAATAACTTCGAGCAAATCGAACAAGAATAACAACAACACGAATAGTGATTTGTATGATCAACGCGACGTTGGATGATCAGTACAACAACGATTAACAACGACTTCAACAATTTGTGTGGACTGTATAATAGGCGAAATTAGGTAACGAATTTAATTCACACGCGTAGGGCGATTGAAATTCGACCAATCATTTATTTATTTAATGCTCAAACGAAAAATACTAACACTCGCGGTAGCTCACTTTTTAAGGAATTCTGAGTTTATGTACCTGGTGTTAGTAATATGCAATTTAATCCAATGACTTCTCCATGTAATGTAACAACAATAGCTTCAATTATCGTCCAAGAGAGAGAGAGGCAACAACAACAAAACTGGCTTCTATCTGGCTCGATGCGACCAATGTTTAGGTGAGGGAGGGGAAATCCATAGGCTTCGATAACTCAGTAAAGGAATGATGAGCAGTGGGGGTGAAAAGAATAAAATAAAACAACAAAAGCAGTATCAGTTTAAATATAATAAATGATTGCCGTTTATTGATCGTATTTCTTTTCAAATAACAACAAAGATTACCTTGTAATCTGGGGTGGCGACAGAGGCCTGTTAGTAAACGCGAAGACGTTAGAGTTAATGCGCGACAAGTTAACTATTCAAAGGTTGGTCGACTAGTAAACGCAGAGGTTCTTGCAATCGCAGAGGATTGCAGCGATCGCAGAGGATCTGAGTCGATTTATACTACTACATTTACATATTCCAATGACAGAAAACTCAACAACCACCGCTCGTTAGCATCAACACTCTACGGTCTCCGCAGAGGGAACTTGCTGAGGTGATGCACGATGATGTCAATCAGCATCCGTGATCGACTGAGCTCGGGAAGTTGAGTTGGAATGTATCAAACCTAAACATATGTTTACGCCATATTTTGTAAGGTAAAGAGAGATAAATTTTACAATACTATAAAGGCGTTAAACGCACACAATAGACTTTTACGGTTCACAATGGAGTGTGAATCCAGTACCTAAATTCAATCATATATAGACAAAACATTCCACCGAAGGAACCACATCTCAGCTCTAAGAGACGTAAAAAAAAACTATATTTAAAACTTACCTGGTATTTCTTTTGTTTATCCGCGCTAAGGTAATCATTATCCACACTCCGATGGCTTTTGTATTGTCATACTCTAAAAATTGCGTGTGGAAAAGTTTTCCAGTACCAGGAAGTGCCCTGTAACTTTCTCCATGGTCCATTGGAGCTTTCCTAGAAACAGCCCGTGGTGACACACCCTTCTCAAAAAGGTGCTGTGGTGGGTAACTGAGCAAAAAATCGCGAGTATTTACATAAATTCATGTAATTATCTCAATAACAAACAAAAATACAGTCCACTTATTCAACTCTGTGCAAATTATAACAAAAGAGCAAGAAAAAAAGTGCAGTGCAAAAAATAACTAAACGCTTCTTTAATTTTTATTAAAAGCCACATATCTGTTTTTAAACCACAAATTCCAATTGCATTATCCACCGCACACGTCCTGGATTACCAGTCATAAGGACCGGGCTTTAATTTCTACATCCGCTCATTTTTTTAACTTTTTTCATCACTTAGCTTATCTGTGCAAATCTCAAAAAACTGAACGTAAAACAAATTCTCAAAAAATGTTATGCTAAAATTATCCAATTATCGCATAAATAAATCGTTGGCACAATGCAAACGTCGAAGATTGCCGGCCATAAGGACCGCGATTCTATTTTTTTACATTCTTTAAAAAAAATGCTTAACCTATATCTTACAATTACAAATTCAAAGCAAGCGTTCGAAGTTTCCAATCATAAGGATCGAGGTTCAAGTCCTGACTGCATCGATTTCTTTAATTTTTTTTCTCTGGTTATATTTTCTTCTTTTCCAAAATAAGAAGCAAAAGTCATATGCATAATGTTGATATTTAAGGAAGAAGTATGGTAAATTTCAGTTTTAGAGTCCGTTGGAGAAAGTTTAATTTCGATGGCGAAGCTATCCCATGGGTGGGGAGGCTTCGCCACTTTTTATCCATTTTGTAAATTTTCAAAAATAATATTTTACTGTTGTACTTAGACCTATTTTTATTACCAATATTTTTTTCGGTTGTAGTCAGAATTTACTAAAAAAAACTGCGGTATCGCATCCCTACACAACTACCATATTTTTATTTCGAGTTTCCAAAACTACGTATCATATTGCAAATTTCAGATTTGGCTTTAACCCTTCACTAACACAGCATTCCCTTCCAGTACGAATTTCCAGACACTAAACTTTATCTCACCCCTTCACAACAACAATCACGCACATTTACAATGCAAGGTTCTAGCTTCCGTTAAATTTTCGGCATACAAAATGGCCATAAAAATCCACGTTTTCGTATATCCCCATATAACGGTACGGAAGAACAAATCTATATTGTCCAATTCTCTTTAAATTTGGACCTTGAATACTCAGAGGATATAAAAGTTTAATTTAAAAAAATGCCCACTTCAACCCACGTTTATTAGAAGAGATATTTTGAAGATTTAGAGTATTTTGAAGATATTCTGCACATTTTCCAAACGAAATTCGGAATTTGTGGCATGAAAGGTTAGAAAAACTTTTTTACAAAAAATTGTACTTAATGTGCACGGGTATGTCAACCGTATATAACGGAAAATTAGTTTGGAGGCATTTCAATTTAGGCTTTTTTAAACAACATCTAGTTAACAAAATTGTCGCATTGGACCACGTTTTCAAATTAGCATACCAAAGCGGTCAGAACAACAAACATTTTTAAAAAGATACTTCACGTTTGACTACTTAATTTCAGTACATTATTTAGAAACGCCTTGGCGTTAACATCAAATCAATGGAACAATATTCAGTACAATTTTTCAAACTCAGAACTTTGTCTCAAATTTTAAAGTAATCTTTATAACAAATATTTTTTCATTTCGTATTTTTTGTACAAATTATATAATCCCAGCTTTAGTACCTTAACCGCTTACACAATACCAAAATGGTTTTGGTACCAACATGTTACCTATCTCTTCGTATACATAGGTAAACGTTTCAATAATTACTTCCTTATATTCAACATATATCCTAATCCCAATTCACTTCTCCAGCTTTATATGTTCCCCTGAAACCCATAAGAGTACTATTTAGTACTTTTTGTATAAATAAGTACGAATGTTCAAAACCTCCTCCCTACCTCCACTCTAAACTCCAATTGCTTATCTAATACCGAATTTCACAATTCCAGTTCTACCCTTTACAAAATCACAAATTGTACAAAATTCTATACCATATAGCAAATACAAAAAGCTACCATTTAGCACTTTTGGTACACGATTTTCCAAAATGTACTTTCATATCTCAGCTCTATCCGTTCACCTAAACCACTTTTCCATAAGTACGAATTTCCAAAACTACCTCAATCCTACACTCACGCAAATAAAAATTTTAGCGAATTCCGTACCATTTAGTACTGCTTCGTGCACATAAGTAGGATTTTCCAAAGCTAACTCCATATCTCAATTCTATATTCCAAAAGTAATCTTAATTCCAAATTTCAGGATTCCAGTTCTTCAATGCAAATCCAAATCATACTCACTACCATTTAGGACTTTTCGACCTTTGGTACATCTTTCCTTCTCTTCATCATTGACCCCCAATCCAAATTTCAGGATTCCGGCCCTATTCGTTAACCCATATCCAAATAGTACTATATTTAGTACTTTTCGTATACTTCTAATTCGAATTTCCAAAAACCTTTCTTTTTTACTCTCCATCAGTGACCTTCATTCCAAATTTCAGGATTCCAGCTCTATTCGTTCACCCAAACCCAAATTGTACTAAATTTAGTACCATTTATTACTTTTCGTACTCTTATAGTTCGAATTCCAGAAACCTTTCATTTTTACTCTTCATCAGTGATTCTCATTCCAAATTTCAGGCTTCCAGCTCTATCCGTTCACCCAAATTGTACTAAATTTAGTACCATTTAGTACTTTTCGTGCACATATACAGTCGAAATCGCTTATAACGTCGTCGTTTATAACGTCATATCGCTTATAGCGACGAAATTCAATAGTCTCGAATTTCTGCCCTTTATATTCCACACAAATAAATATCGCTTATAACGTCATCGCATATAACGTCATATCGGTTGTAACGTCGGTTTTTTGTGAAATATTTGAATTTTGCTATCGGTTATAACGTCGAATCATAGGAAGAAGAATATTTTCTCACAATAATTTGTTGTACGTATATTGTTTCAAACTCAAACAACAAAAATACCAAACATATGCACAACGTGTTCGAAGATAGCGGTTTTAAGTCAATTAAGCTTGAATTTTTGCCACCCAATGTCACATCTGTTGTACAACCCATGAACCACATTGCCGGATCGGCAAATATCCACTATCCTGGCTAGAATAAAAAAGGGTCAATATACGAAATTAAATGTGTTGGATGCCGTGTTATTGTTAGATGAATCATGGAAAAATTTAACGTCTTCTGTCATTGGTAACTGTTTTCATCATGCGGGATTGTTAATGGTCCTTTGAACAATTCTGAAGACATTTATCTTCATTCTAATTTCTCCCAACACTTGGAATATATTGATTAATTAGTTGCCATCAATGACAAAGTTTCCACATCTGTCATATGTAATGACGATGATATAATGTTGGAAGTTTTAGATGGAGGCAATTCTAACGATGAAATTGCGGATACTGCAGAGACAGAATTTCAAATGCCGTCAGTGTCTTCTTTATATACTCAAAAGATATTACAAACAAAAATGTGTTTTGGACACCCTTTCAAAACTAAGATCTGAATTAAATTTAAAACATATGTTGGAATTCAAAAGACTATTAGAAATAGAACCATATCCTATTTTAACGTGATATATCTGCCGAAGAATGAATTTAATATAGTTATTTTTTAGTTTTAGTCATTTATAATTATGTACTAGCATATACCCGCTACTTCGTTAGCGGAAAATTCCCATGGTATAAAGCAGGATAATAAATAAATTGACCAAAATTCAGAATATAATGTCTCCATTTCCCATTTACAACTTTTTTTAACAAAATAAAAGCCAGTAATGCTACTTACGACAGTTAAGAGTGTTACTATTTATCATTCTCTAAAAATCAAGTATTTAGTTTTCAAAAAGAACTACATAAATCGAATCGTTCGCGATATAGTTTGACGTAAATCGACTTATCTCCAAAAATTTATGTCTACAATCGTAAAGCAAATATGTCTCTCCCTCCCTCCTTCCCTTCGCATCTTATGGTATTGTATTTTTTGAAGGCAAAAAAATGATTTCTTTGTTAGTTAATACCAGCACGTTAATGTAAATTAACATTTAGTAATATTCGTACCGCGAAAACACTAATTATCAAAAACTCTACCCGTTTGTAAAAATTGAGCTTGCTTCTAGTTCTGTCTGTTCACACAACCCCAGTGATCCCCATTTGTAAACTTACAGAACTATATTTTAAAATCACCACTTTATCTCAACCAATACTAAATATCAGTTTAGAAATCTATGTGTTCACACAAAACCAAAGGTACCAAATTTAGTACGCAAATTAAAACCTTTTTTACTTTTCCGTTTTTTATTGAATTCGTTAGATAAGTGCCCAACGCAATTTACCCCACGCAACGCCTTAAAAACGCATTTAAAAGTTGCACTTTTGTTTCATAATTTTTTTTAAGGAACAAACGGTATGCACAAATCTATCATTCTTAATATTTTACAAAACGTACATAAATAAAGACATTTGTTTTGAGCTTGAGGCCAGATTTTATTTTTACGATGATAGTGAAGCTTTTAAGTAATACTTGACATTTGTTTAGATCGTTTTACACATTCCCTGAAGATGCAAAGTAATACATTGCGAAATATCGGAAAATAAAAAATAATAAAAATAAAATCTGGCCTCAAGCTCAAAACAAATGTCTTTATTTATGTACATTTTGGAAAAGGTCGAACAAAAACAACACTGAATATATTTTACAAAACAGTTATATTTTACTCTTAAAATCAGAAATGTAAAAAAGTGGAAATTTAAAGCGACAGTGAAATTGAAAAAATTAATCTACTAATCATTACAAATGATGATTTCTGTGATACTAAGAATCCTCTCGCAAATGAAACGGTAAAAATAGAAATGCAGTGACAAACTGAACTTAATGTTAGACATTCTGTATAAAATTGACGGTATGATGATGGACCAAAGTCGATTGAAAGTTTTGTCTTTAAACTTTAAAATACTTCAAAACCTAAAGCTATGTTGCTAATATTTCGCATAGAGGTTTAATATCTACAAAGAACAACAAATGCCAAATTACAACAAAATACGTAGGAAAATGTATCCTAACAGCCGGTATGGTTAAATGAGGGCTATACCAACGTGTATTGAAAATATTTTGTACATATTCCGAAAACCCTATATTCTAAAGCGGGGTACACACGATCAGTTTTGACTGTCGATTTTTTGGAAATATCGATAAATGTCAAACTATCCAGCAACCACAAAATATTTTATGATGACTGACAAAAATGAACGGCCACACTGGCAAGCAACCGATTACTTGAGCAAAACTGATATTGTGTACCCCGCTTAAAGGGGAGTATACACTATCAATCAAAAATGACAGCCAACGTACTTTTAGGACATTTTTCCTGCAGATAACAACTTTTATTTAGTGAAAAACCTTTTAAGTACAATATATACGGTATTATTTAGATATTACAAAAGAAATTTTTCAGTTAGGCTTTGATATTCACGAAATAGACCTCGATGACTGTCAGTTTTGCTGTACTATACTTAATTTGCAGCAAAATTGATTGAGTGAGTCTATAACGTAAAAATGGACGCTACCGCTAAATTAACCCTACAGGAATCCGCGTGTCTATGTGGTAAATATTGAGCCTCGCACTACCAACTAATATAAGTGGAATTTTTGTGTTTTACTGTAAAAATTATTATTATGTCCTTCATATCAAACTACAAATGTTGCGAAACTATCAAAATTCGAAACATTTGTACTAATTATTACAAATTATCTAGTACACGGACAGACATATTGTCAAATACTTTATGGGGGCAGAGCTCTTATGATGTATTTTTGTTTATATTTGTGTAGTATTATTAAGAATTTAATCATATACAAAATATAAATTAATTTTTTAGAAAACTGTAATAATTATTTTCGAAGTCGAGTAATTTGAGGGTACACAAACCTGTAGTGGGATTCTGTAACTAATTTTTGCTGTTACCGGCAAAAATCGGTAAAATTAAATAGCAAAATTATGACTAAAAACATAAAGAAAAGTTGACATCACTGTTTGTGTCGCTAGAGGCTAGCGACTACTTTTTATTCTTCGTTAACTTACCGAAAAACTTCGTTAATGATCGAAATTATAAGCATTTTAATTTTACCGACAATTATCGATACTACTAATGAACGTAAAAACGTGCAAAATTTTTGGAAATTTCACCATTACATAACGTTAACATAGATTCACCACAATACAAAAGAAAAAAGCAAATTTTTTAATAAAACACCAACTTCCCTATCTGTATATATCACAGTGGGTCATCTTGCAAAACAAATAAAAATCAAACTCTTCATACAGCACGGAAACAACTCGAGTTTAATAGAGTGTTTTTGTAAAAATGCTTGCCTGTCACACGAACCGTTCGTACTAAAACGTATACGTTCAAAATTTGGTTCTTGTAAAATTTTACGAACCATTCGTTTTTATCTGAAAGCTTTCGTCTATTTCATAAAAGCTTTTATATTTCAGGGTTTCCATGACACTTATTTTGTGAATTTTGCGAAGGCATCTGCACGTAAAATGTGTTACTTGATGGCAACCCCGATAAACAGGTGACAAACAAAAAATACGAAATAAATTAATCAAATTTGTCCAAAAATAATTGTGATAATATTAAGAAACGGATGTACATATACGGGTGTGCTTTTATGGAAATAAATAAAATTGCATTAACTTCCAGTTTTCGTGTGTTTTGTGCCATTTATTACTCAAATTATTTAATTTTCATTCAAAACGATTGGTCTTTTTCATTCGTTTATTTTTGACGTATACGTTCGTTTGATTTTGTTACGAAAACCAAAAAAGTTACGAAAATAAAAAGCTCTCATTTGTTTGTCACACGAACACAAACGTCAACCGCTATGAAAACCAAATTGTGTCTTCGTTCATGAAATCGACGAACGAAATTGCAAAAACTTTTTACAAAAACACGCTGTAAGACCGCCATAATCCGGTTTATAGTCTGGACTTCAATCGTTTTGCAATTGCACTACATGTGATGCTTAATATTGCTATTGCCACATGAGATTTATGTACAGTTTCGTTTAGACGATACGAATACAAATGTGTTCAAACTGCTACCTGAGTTACGTTTTGTTTGTTTTTTGTTTCAATCGAACAACCATTTTCTACACCGAAAGGCGTTTGGTAGTAATTCGAACGAATTTGATTTCGGATCTTCTTAGAAATCAAATATATTATAGTCATTCATTAACCATCATTCAAAACACAAATTTGTTTTTCACTGAACACTAATTTTAAATGTAAGTTAGATGCATAGGTAAGGGTACTTTACACGATATGAAAAAATACATTTCGAAATATGATATTTTATTGGTATTTTTCCCATTGATCTTTATTAAGTTTCGCATATTAGTGGAGGGTCTTTTTCCAGCTTTTTTCCTCAGGTGAATCCATAAAGTTTTTGTAAATACGATTTACGTCTAGAATGTCTTATCTTCGTAGATTTTATTTTATTTTAGTATTCCCTGCCTTACCCCTTGGCGAACAATGCCAAATCTTTTCCACTAATAAAATAGTTGTTTTAAAATGTTAAAACAACAACAATGGGATTAAGCCAGACTATTTTGAAAAAACAAAATTGTATTTACTTTTTTGATTTTCAGTTTCCAAAAACCACAATTTTGACGTTGTCGTTAAATAAGTTGTAGAAGATCTTCAAAAAACCTCCGAAAACTTATTTTACCTAAAGCCATTGCTTCATATACAACCCTTTGCCATAGACAAAATAGGGGTACATATAGACAAAAGAATGCTCTAAACAATGTTCTTAACATCGAATTTGTTGACAGAACAACTCAATTAAAAGTACAATAAATACAATTCTATAAAGTTACTTTTTGACGGAATCTACATCCTCGGATAAAAATGTAAAAGAAAATCTAGCAATTTTTCTCAAAAATCGCCTTCGAAAAATATTCAGTATTTTGGTTTGAGTCTGTTGACAGCACACAGCATGAGTAATCTTTAGTCTATACAATTCGTTTGTCTATGTCAATACCATAACTTACAGTTCTCCGAAGTTTTCAGTATGTATTACATTTTTATTTTCCAGGGTTGTAAGATGGTTGCGCCATACTTTTTGGGTCCCCTCGTAATAATAGAACATAATGTTCGTCTCATTAGAAAATATAACGCCATCAAAGTACTTTAAAGGGCATGAAATCTTCTCTGTAGAAAATTCGTTTCCCTATATTTTACGGGGAGAGCAGTGGTTTTTACTATCCCTTCGTGATAATGCTTTTCTGACTTTTTCACGTAACGCACATATTCCAAAATCGTTTTCAATTACAAAACCAAAATTTGATCCTGGTTTGTGGTCTATTACACTGTGCAACATTTTTAAAGTGATCTTGTGCAAACAATTCGAACTGAGGATTTTTTGAAAGTACAGACCCAAACGACTAGAAACCCTAGTTGGGTTTTATGGCCCCATCTAAACATGGTTAAATATTGAGTTTTTATATATATCTCTGAAACAATGCGAATCTTCTTCTGACCCCTGAAGAAAATTTGTAGATAAGGAAAAGAATAAAATATCTGGAGAAATAATGAACTCGAAAAACAACATTTATTGCCTCAAATTTCAAAATATATGCAAAAATTCCACAATTTGTATACATTTCGCACCGTATCTCCAAAACCGTTATTTTTTCTGAATATTTTCTTTTGGAAAAATATTCCCTGGAATGTAATACACAACTCTTCAGAACATGTGTTGTAAAATGCCTCTATCCCGTTGTTTTCAGTACATTTTTTAACGACGATTTAACAAAAATGTCAATAATGCAGTAAAAACCGAAATGCAAGAATAAACTGTTGGTGTGAACTGTGTTTGAAATACGTGTTGTAAAAGATATGATGCAAAATACCACTGAAACAACATGAAGTAAGCATTTTAGAGTTTCAGAATGTTCTAAAGAATTGTTGAGAACTTTATTTGGAATATTTTTGCAACAGGCTACTTGGTTCAACTCCCAATAGTTTAGCCGATACTGACCAGAATTTCAGCAATTATGTAAAATTTTCTATATTTTATAGATTTAGATGCCCTAGATGAATTTTTTCTTATGTAGTTTTTTCAAAAGATAAGTTCTACAAGTTTAAGGCTACAATATTGCTAAAGACAGCAAGGCCAAATTCCTATTCCTTTCTGAGATAAAGGTCTGATAAATGCAAAAAAGTGTAGATTTAGCCCGGTTTAGATGAGGCCATAAAATCCGAACTGGATCTGACAGGACAAAACCCTACTAGGGTTTTTATAGTCTAAATATGTACTTTCAAAAAAT
Source organism: Musca autumnalis (assembly GCF_047663935.1). Lineage (NCBI taxonomy): Eukaryota > Metazoa > Arthropoda > Insecta > Diptera > Muscidae > Musca > Musca autumnalis. The sequence continues at coordinate 570,194 of NW_027411867.1, forward strand.
GCATACTAGAAGTTGTTTGCATTTTCAGTGTTGCACAGTGTTATTGATTTCCTAAATTATTTGGTGACGAAAAGTTATAGACTCTACATTTCTATATACCAAGAACGCCATAAAAATTCTTAATTGCAAACAAATCGTGGGAATATTCACAATTTTATTGCACTTTAACTGATTTGCAAACATTTAGACCAAGGCCAAGAAATCAAGTACTTACACTTTTTGTTGTTGTTATTTCTGGCCGATTTCTGATTTTATTGCCTTAATGATATTTTAAACAGTAAAAAACTTAACATTATTGAACTAAATTTTGTTTTAAATTTAAATTAAAAATCAAAATTTTCCAAATTCGTTGGTAATAATTTGTTTGTTTAAAAAAGAAAATCTGTTGTGCGACATTCGTTAAGTGAAAACAAAATTACTCCAGACACGTAAATCTGGATCGGTTGGTTTTTACTGCTTACACCAAGCTCAAATATATAGTAGAAGATAGCATATGCCCGCTACTTCGTTAGCGGAAAATTCCCATGGTATAAAACAGGATAATAAATAAATTGACCAAAATTCAGAATATAATGTCTCCATTTCGCATTTACAACTTCTTTTTATCAAAATAAAAGCCAGTAATGATACTTACGACAGTTAAGAGTGTTACTATTTATCTTTTTCTAAAAATCAAGTATTTAGTTTTCAAAAAGAACTACATAAATCGAATCGTTCGCGATATAGTATGACGTAAATCGGCTTATCTCCAAAAATTAATGTCTACAATCGTAAAGCAAATATGTCTCTCCCTCCCTCCTTCCCTTCGCATCTTATGGTATTGTATTTTTTGAAGGCAAAAAAAAAATGATTTCTTTGTTAGTTAATACCAGCTCGTTAATGTTAATTAACATTTAGTAATATTCGTACCGCGAAAACACTAATTATCAAAAACTCTACCCGTTTGTAAAAATTGAGCGTGCTTCTAGTTCTGTCTGTTCACACAACCCCAGTGATCCCCATTTGTAAACTTTTAGAACTATATTTTAAAATCACCACTTTATCTCAACCAATACTAAATATCAGCTTAGAAATCTATCTGTTCACGCAAAACCAAAGGTACCAAATTTAGTACGCAAATTAAAACCTTTTTACATTTCCGTTTTTTATTGAATTTTATTGAATTCGTTAGATAACGCTACAACGCAATTTACCCCTCGCAACGCCTTAAAAAACGCATTTAAAAGTTGCACTTTTGTTTCATAATTTTTTGTAAGGAACAAACGGTATGCACAAACCTATAATTCTTAATATTGTTACGAATGTAACTGATAGGTTTAAGTTAGTTTAGTTTAATTTCCGTTAATTTAAAAATTTGAATTGTAACGTAAAGTTTTTATTACGCAGTTACTTTATTTAAGCAACAACAACTACCGTGTAGAACTCTCTTCATCATTCTAGTTCTTTACCTTTCATTAATGTGCTTTTATTTTGTTTTGCCATAGTCATGTAATTATTGTTTAGTTTGTCACCTCTTTATTTCTTGCATTTGTTTGTTGTTGTAGTTACGTCATTACTGTGCTTGTCGTCCAATTGTATTTCCCCCATGTATGTATGTGCGTATGGTTGTTCGCTTAGTGCGAATGTGCGTCAGGGAGACTTTGGGGTATAAATACAGGGGAACTGGCAATGACGAGTTGAGTTGTGTTTTAAGCGTTGAACTGAACAGATCGGTAAAAGAAGTGCTGCGTGCTAACTAGATACAAGCTGTGTGCTTAGTAATTAAAGTCGGTTCGGAATAAGTGTAATAAAGTAAATAAAGCATTGTAGAAACGTAATCTAAAACGAACCCTGTTTTATTTGGTACAAATCGTATCGGGGAATAAAACAACGTCTACACGGATATTAGTTAAATCTAATTCCGTAACAATTGGTGTCTGGAAGTGAGATTACGATCATCCTACAATGAAGTTTAAGGATCTAAGAGTGGAAGACTTGAAGAAGGAGCTAAGTAAGTAAGGAGTTGTGTTCTACTGGCAACAAGGCCGAACTACAAAAACGCTTGTTGGAAGAGTTCGAGCGCCGTGGAATGAACATCGACGAATATGAGTTTGATATTAGAGATGAAATTTCAGATGCGGTTCCGAGTTATACGGAGGTTGCAAAGGTGATTGCAGTAACGTTGGCGAAGGAATTTAGTAAGATAATGGAAGAGGAATCTATTGCAATAAATGAAAGCTTCAAATGTCTGCCGGAGGAATTGGACGAAAATTCCCAAAAATTGGAAGAATTAGAGGCAAATTTTAGAAAAATCAGCGAAAGAATCGATAATATTTCGCAAGTTATTGGAAAGCGATTCGAGGTTATGGAAAACCATTTAAAGAAATTGGATAGGCAATTTCTGGCCCACGACGAGAAGATTGTGAATCTGGAAAAGAAAATGTCTGAACTGGAAATCAAAGGAGGGCCAGTGCGAGTTATTGATAACACTCTGAAAATCAAGCCTCCTGAATTCGACGGATCTACATCGTTTGATGTCTTCAAATTACAATTCGAGGCGGTGTTTTCGAAAAATTCGTGGAACGACAACGACAAGGCGGTACGACTACTTATGGCATTGAAGGGCGGTGCTGCTGACGTATTACAGAATATTCCCGCCGCTTCTAGAAACAACTATGGAGATATAATTGCAGCTCTCGAAGTAAAGTACGGCTTGCAATGTGCGGAAGCTGGAAGTTGAGGACAACAATCCTCAGACCGTTGTCGAACTAATGAAAGATGCACTAATGCAGGTAATAGATAAAGTTAAACGAAGGACTGGCAAAACGAGAAGGACTTGCTACAACTGTCGGAAAGCTGGACACATTGCACGAGAATGCAGATTGCAACGACCAAGGACCAGATCCGCCTCACCGCCTTTGAAAAGCGAAGACCAACTTGTGGCTAAGAATCCGAAAAATGAGACATCAGGTGAATCAAAAAAAGTGAATTCCGTTAATCACGAAGCGCCGCTGGCAGATGATGAAAACGATGGTCCCACAATTTCTATAGCCATAGTCCAGCAGGAGAATCACAACTTAACGGTTAAAGGCTTCATCAATGGTGTATTGCGTACCTTGACATTGGACACCGGTGCAACAAAGTCCATTATTAGACCGGATTTGGTAAACGGGAAGGTATTGCCGTTAAATGGAGTCAAATTGAGGACGGCCACAGGCGAGACTACAACGGTTCATGGAAAGGCCTGCCAAGGGCTGAGCAGGGGTAAAAAATCTGTAAATTTCGATTTTATAGTGGCCGATATTGTGGACGAAGTTATACTTGGTGTAGACTTCATGATTGCCTTCGATATCAACCTGGACATAAAGCACCGTGTGATGACTTGGTCCAATGTGGAAATACCGATAAGTGTGGGCTACAACGAGAAAAGCAAACATCGACCAAAGGCAGAATCCGGCGAGATCGCTGTCGATGTCCGTACGCTGAAGGTGGAAGCCACCGACAATTGGCCCGTAGGAAAGCGGAAAAATCCAGCAACGAGGACGAGAAAGCGAAGATGTGCGTCGAGGAAAGGTCCATCGAAAAGCGCCGTAGAACAAGGAAGGACAAGTCCCATGACGACCAGGTGGCACTTAGGAGGGTGACCGAGAAAGAAGATATAACGTCACGATACCTGGAGAGAAAAGAGCGAAAGTCAAAAGCTAATGGCGTAGAGGGTACATCTAAATCAGTTGCTACCACTACGGAAAGAGAACTGTGTCTAGTCCAGAGGAACAGGCATAAGCGGGAGGCAGTGTTACCAATGCCCATACCACCGAGAGGGAACTGTGCCTATTCGGGACGAACAGGCTTAAGCGGGAGGCAATGTTACGAATGTAACTGATAGGTTTAAGTTAGTTTAGTTTAATTTCCGTTAATTTAAAAATTTGAATTGTAACGTAAAGTTTTTATTACGCAGTTACTTTATTTAAGCAACAACAACTACCGTGTAGAACTCTCTTCATCATTCTAGTTCTTTACCTTTCATTAATGTGCTTTTATTTTGTTTTGCCATAGTCATGTAATTATTGTTTAGTTTGTCACCTCTTTATTTCTTGCATTTGTTTGTTGTTGTAGTTACGTCATTACTGTGCTTGTCGTCCAATTGTATTTCCCCCATGTATGTATGTGAGTATGGTTGTTCGCTTAGTGCGAATGTGCGTCTGTCTGTTCGTTGTACAGATTCGAGGTGTTGCCATATGTTCTAGATATTTCTCGAACAGGGAGACTTTGGGGTATAAATACAGGGGAACTGGCAATGACGAGTTTAGTTGTGTTTTAAGCGTTGAACTGAATAGATCGGTAAAAGAAGTGCTGCGTGCTAACTAGATACAAGCTGTGTGCTTAGTAATTAAAGTCGGTTCCGAATAAGTGTAATAAAGTAAATAAAGCATTGTAGAAACGTAATCTAAAACGAACCCTGTTTTATTTGGTACAAATCGTATCGGAGAATAAAACAACGTCTACACGGATATTAGTTAAATCTAATTCCGTAACAATATTTTACAAAACAGTTATATTTTACTCTTAAAATCAGAAATGTAAAAAAGTGGAAATTTAAAGTTAAAATTTAAATATTACAAATGATGATTTCTGTGATACTAAGAATCCTCTCGTAAATGAAACTGTAGAAATAGAAATGCAGTGACAACCTGAATGTAAGACATTCTGTATAAAATTGATGGTATGATGATGGACCAAAGTCGATTGAAAATTTTGTCTTTAAACTTTAAAATACTTCAAAACCTAAACCTATGTTGCTAATATTTCTATCTACAAAGAACAACAAATGCCAAATTACAACAAAAATACGTAGGAAAATGTATCCTAACGGCCGGTATGGTTAAATGAGGGCTATACCAACTTGTATTGAAAATATTTTGTACATATTCCGAAAACCCTATATTCTAAAGCGGGGTACACACGATCAGTTTTGACTGTCGATTTTTCGGAAATATCGATAAATGCCAAACTATCCAGCAACCACAAAATATTTTGTGGTTGAATGATGATTGACAAAAATGAACGGCAACACTGGCAAGCAACCGATTACTTGTGCAAAACTGACAGTCAAAACTGATCGTGTGTATCCCGCTTAAAGGGGAGTACACACTATCAATCAAAAATGACAGCCAACGTACTTTTAGGACATTTTTCCTGCAAATAACAACTTTTATTTAGCGAAAATCCTTTTAAGTACAATATATACGGTATTATTTAGATATTACAAAAGAATTTTTTCAGTTAGGCTTTGATATTCACGAAATAGACCTCGATGACTGTCAGTTTTGCTGTACTATACTTAATTTGCTATAACGTAAAAATGGACGCTACCGCGTGTCTATGTGGTAAATATTGAGCCTCGCACTACCAACTAATATAAGTGGAATTTTTGTGTTTTACTGTAAAAACTAGTAACCTATGTCCTTCATATCAAACTACAAATGTTGCGAAACTATCAAAATTCGAAACATTTGTACTAATTATTACAAATTATCGAGTACACGGACAGACATATTGTCAAATATTTAATAGGGGCAGAGGTATTTTTGGAAATTTCACCATTACATAACGTTAACATAGATTCACCACAACACAAAAGAAAAAATCACATTTTTTTATTAAAACACCAACTTCGCCAGCTTTATATATCACCGTGGGTCATCTTTCAAAAAAAATAAAAATCAAACCCGTCATACAGCACGGAAACAACTCGAGTTTTAGACCGCCATAATCCGGTTTATAGTCTGGTCTTCAATAGTTTTGCATTGCACTGCTTGTGATGCTTAATATTGCTATTGCCAGTTTGTTAAGACGATACGAATACAAATGTGTTCAAACTGCTACCTGAGTTACGTTTTGTTTATATATGAGTTATTTTTGTTTGTTTTTTGTTTTCAGTCGAACAACCATTTTCTACACCGAAAGGCGGTTGGTAGTAATTCGAACGAATTTGATTTCGTATCGTCTTAGAAATCTAAAAAAATATATTATAGTCATTCATTAACCATCATTCAAAACACAAATTTGTTTTTCACTGAACACTAATTTTAAATGTAAGTTATATGCATAGGTAAGGGTACTTTACACGATATGAAAAAATACATTTCGAAATGTCATATTTTATTGGTATTTTTCACATTGATCTTTATTAAGTTTCGCATATTAGTGGAGGGTCTTTTTCCTGTTTTTTTCCTCAGGTGAATCCATAAAGTTTTTGTAAATAAGATTAACGTCTAGAATGTCTTGTCTTGGTAGATTTTATATTGTATTTACTTTTTTGATTTTCAGGTTCCAAAAACCACAATTTTGACGTTGTCGTTAAATAAGTTGTAGAAGATCTTCAAATAAACCTCAGAAAATTTATTTTACCTAAAGCCATTGCTTCATATACAACCCTTTGCCATAGACAGATTAAATGTACATATAGACAAAGGATTGCTCTAAACATTGTTCTTAACATCGAGTTTGACCGAGTTTGACCGAACAACTCAATGAAAACTACAATAAATACAATTATGTAAAGTTACTTTTTGACTGAATCTACATCCTCGGATAAAAATGTAAAAGAAAATCTTGCCATTTTCTCAAAAATCGTCTTCGAAAAATATTCAGTATTTTGGTTTGAGTCTGTTGACAGCACACAGCATGAGTAATCTTTTGTCTATACAATTCGTTTGTCTATGCCAATACCATAACCTTACAGTTCTCCGAAGTTTTCAGTATGTATTACATTTTTATTTTCCAGGGTTGTAAGATGGTTGCGCCATACTTTTTGGGTCCCCTCGTAATAATACAACATAATGTTCGGCTCATTTGAAAATAAACGTCATCAAAGTACTTTAAAGGGCTCGAAATCTTCTCTGTAGAAAATTCGTTTCCCTATATTTTACGGGGAGAGCAGTGGTTTTTACTATCCCTTCGTGATAATGCTTTTCTGACTTTTTCACGTAACGTACATATTCCAAAATCGTTTTCAATTACAAAACCAAAATTTGATTCTGGTTTGTGGTCTATTATTGATTTCCTAAATTATTTGGTGACGAAAAGTTATAGACTCTACATTTCTATATACTAAGAACGCCATAAAAATTCTTAATTGCAAACAAAATTGTGGGAATATTCACAATTTTATTGCACTTTAACCGATTTGCAAACATTTAGACCAAGGCCAAGAAAACAAGTAAATACACTTTTTGTTGTTGTTATTTCTGGCCGATTTCTGATTTTATTGCTTTAATAATATTTTGAACAGTAAAAAACTTAACATTATTGAACTAAATTTTGTTTTAATCTTAAATTAAAAATTAAATTTTCCAAATTTCGTTGGTAATAATTTTTTTGTTCAAAAAAGAAAATCTGTTGTGCGACATTTGTTAAGTGAAAACAAAATTACTCCAGACACGTAACCTGGATCGGTTGGTTTTTACTGCTTACATTACGTTATTACTATACAATTGCGACATCTGTTGAAACGGAAGAAAAACCTTCTAATGTGGTTTTATAATTTAGTGGTTTACGATAAAACCTGCGCCTAGAAGTAAACTACAAAATTTGAAATTATTTCTGATAATTTACGGTATGTAATATTTTACGGTATATAATAGCAAAATATAAGGATTTTTGTTGTTGATATTTTTTGTGGTTCCAGGACGAATTTTCTAAAACCCGGCCTTATCTCGCGCATTTGCACCCACAGTGACCTCCTGTAAAATTTCAAGCTCATAGCTTTAGCCGTTTTGGCTGGGCGTTGATGATGAGTCAGTCCGTCAGTCACTTATCACCAAGCTCAAATATATAATAGAAGATAGCATATGCCCGCTACTTCGTTAGCGGAAAATCCCCATGGTATAAAGCAGGATAATAAATAAATTGACCAAAATTCAGAATATAATGTCTCCATTTCCCATTTACAACTTTTTTATCAAAATAAAAGCCAGTAATGCTACTTACGACAGTTAAGAGTGTTACTATTTATCTTTTTCTAAAAATCAAGTATTTAGTTTTCAAAAAGAACTACATAAATCGAATCGTTCGCAATATAGTTTGACGTAAATCGACTTATCTCCAAAAATTAATGTCTACAATCGTAAAGCAAATATGTCTCCCCCCCCCTCCTTCCCTTCGCATCTTATGTTATTGTATTTTTTGAAGGCAAAAAAAAAAATGATTTCTTTGTCTAATGTAAATATTGCATTAGACGATGATAGTGAAGTTCTATCATAGCTTTTAAGTAATACTTGACACTTTGTTTAGATCGTTTTACACATTCCCTGAAGATGCAATATAATACATTGCGAAATATCGGAAAATAAAAAATAATAAAAATAAAATCTGGCCTCAAGCTCAAAACAAATGTCTTTATTTATGTACATTTTGGAAAAGGTCGAACAAAAACAACACTGAATATATTTTACAAAACAGTTATATTTTACTCTTATAATCAGAAATGGTAAAAAAGTGGAAATTTAAAGCGACAGTGAAATTGAAAAAACTAATCTACTAATCATTACAAATGATGATTTCTGTGATACTAAGAATCCTCTCGCAAATGAAACGGTAAAAATAGAAATGCATTGACAACCTGAACTTAATGTAAGACATTCTGTATAAAATTGATGGTATGATGATGGACCAAAGTCGATTGAAAGTTTTGTCTTTAAACTTTAAAATACTTCAAAACCTAAAGCTATGTTGCTAATATTTCGCACAGAGGTTTTCTATCTACAAAGAACAACAAATGTCAAATTACAACAAAATACGTAGGAAAATGTATCCTAACAGCCGGTATGGTTAAATGAGGGCTATACCAACGTGTGTTGAAAATATTTTTGTACATATTCCGAAAACCCTATATTCTAAAGCGGGGTACACACGATCAGTTTTGACTGTCGATTTTTCGGAAATATCGATAAATGTCAAACTATCCAGCAACCACAAAATATTTTGTGGTTGAATGATGATTGACAAAAATGAACGGCCACACTGGCAAGCAACCGATTACGTGTGCAAAACTGACAGTCAAAACTGATCGTGTGTATCCCGCTTAAAGGGGAGTGCACATTATCAATCAAAAATGGCAGCCAACGTACTTTTAGGACATTTTTTCCTGCAAATAACAACTTTCATCTAGCGAAAAACCTTTTAAGTACAATATATACGGTATTATTTAGATATTACAAAAGAAATTTTTCAGTTAGGCTTTGATATTCACGAAATAGAACTCGATGGCTGTCAGTTTTGCTGTACTATACTTAATTTGCAGCAAAATTGATTGAATGAGTCTATAACGTAAAAATGGAAGCTACCGCTAAATTAACCCTACAGGAAACCGCGTGTCTATGTGGTAAATATTGAGCATCGCACTACCAAATAATATAAGTGGAATTTTTGTGTTTTACTGTAAAAAGTAGTAACCTATGTCCTTCATATCAAACTACAAATGTTGCGAAACTATCAAAATTCGAAACATTTGTACTAATTATTACAAATTATCGAGTACACGGACAGACATATTGTCAAATACTTTATGGGGGCAGAGCTCTTATGATGTATTTTTGTTTATATTTGTGTAGTATTATTAAGAATTTAATCATATACAAAATATAAATTCACATTTTAGAAAACTGTATTAATTATTTTCGAAGTCGACTAATTTGAGGGTACTCAAACCTGTAGTGGGATTCTGTAACTCATTTTTGCTGTTACCGGCAAAAATCGGTAAAATTAAATAGCAAAATTATGACTAAAAACATAAAGAAAAGTTGACATCACTGTTTGTGTCGCTAGAGGCTAGCGACTACTTTTTATTCTTCGTTAACTTACCGAAAAAATTCGTTTATTATCGAAATTATAAGCATTTTAATTTTACCGACAATTATCGATACTACTAATGAACGTAAAAACGTGCAAAATTTTTGGAAATTTCACCATTACATAACGTTAACATAGATTCACCACAACACAAAAGAAAAAAGCACATTCTTTATTAAAACACCAACTTCCCCAGCTTTATATATCACCGTGGGTCATCTTGCAAAACAAATAAAAATCAAACCCTTCATACAGCACGGAAACAACTCGAGTTTAATAGCGTGTTTTTGTAAAAATGCTTGCTTGTCTTCGTAGATTTTATATTGTATTTACTTTTTTGATTTTCAGGTTCCAAAAACCACAATTTTGACGTTGTCGTTAAATAAGTTGTAGAAGATCTTCAAATAAACCTCAGAAAACTTATTTTACCTAAAGCCATTGCTTCATATACAACCCTTTGCCATAGACAAAATAGGGGTACATATAGACAAATGAATGCTCTAAACAATGTTCTTAACATCGAGTTTGTTGACAGAACAACTCAATTAAAAGTACAATAAATACAATTCTATAAAGTTACTTTTTGACGGAATCTACATCCTCGGATAAAAATGTAAAAGAAAATCTTGCAATTTTTCTCAAAAATCGCCTGCGAAAAATATTCATATTTTGGTTTGAGTCTGTTGACAGCACACAGCATGAGTAATCTTTAGTCTATACAATTCGTTTGTCTATGCCAGTACCATAACTTACAGTTCTCCGAAGTTTTCAGTATGTATTACATTTTTATTTTCCAGGGTTGTAAGATGGTTGCGCCATACTTTTTGGGTCCCCTTGTAAAGACACAACATTATGCTCGTCTCATAAGAAAATATAACGTCATCAAAGTACTTTAAAGGGCTTGAAATCTTCTCTGTAGAAAATTTGTTTCCCTATATTTTACGGGGAGAGCAGTGGTTTTTACTATCCCTTCGTGATAATGCTTTTCTGACTTTTTCACGTAACGCACATATTCCAAAATCGTTTTCAATTACAAAACCAAAATTTGATTCTGGTTTGTGGTCTATTATTGATTTCCTTATTATTTGGTGACGAAAAGTTATAGACTCTACATTTCTATATACCAAGAACGCCATAAAAATTCTTAATTGCAAACAAATCGCACTTTAACTGATTTGCAAACATTTAGACCAAGGCCAAGAAATCAAGTACATACACTTTTTGTTGTTGTTATTTCTGGTCGATTTCTGATTTTATTGCTTTAATGATATTTTAAACAGTAAAAAACTTAACATTATTGAACTAAATTTTGTTTTAATCTTAAATTAAAAATCAAAATTTTCCAAATTCGTTGGTAATAATTTGTTTGTTTAAAAAAGAAAATCTGTTGTGCGACATTTGTTAAGTGAAAACAGACACGTAAATCTGGATCGGTTGGTTTTTACCGCTTACATTACGTTAATACTATACAATTGCGACATCTGTTGAAACGGAAGAAAAACTTATAATGTGGTTTTATAATTTAGTGGTTTACGATAAAATGATACGATAAAACCTGCGCCTAGAAGTAAACTACAAAATTTGAAATTATTTGTGATAATTTACGATATATAATAGCAAAATATAAGGATTTTTGTTGTTGATATTTTTGTGGTTCCAGGAGGAATTTTCTAAAACCCGGCCTTATCTCGCACATTTGCACCAACAGTGACCTACTGGTAAAATTTCAAGCTCATAGCTTTAGCCGTTTTGGCTGGGCGTTGATGATGAGTCAGTCAGTCAGTCACTTATCACCACTACTTCGTTAGCGGAAAATCCCCATGGTATAAAGCAGGATAATAAATAAATTGACCAAAATTCAGAATATAATGTCTCCATTTCGCATTTAAACTTTTTTTTATCAAAATAAAAGCCAGTAATGCTACTTACGACAGTTAAGGGTGTTACTATTTATCTTTTTCTAAAAATCAAGTATTTAGTTTTCAAAAAGAACTACATAAATCGAATCGTTCGCGATATAGTTTGACGTAAATCGACTTATCTCCAAAAATTAATGTCTACAATCGTAAAGCAAAAATAAACACAACCCCAGTGATCCCCATTTGTAAACTTACAGAACTATATTTTAAAATCACCACATAAAACCAAAGGTACAAAATTTAGTACGCAAATTAAAACCTTTTTACATTTCCGTTTGTTATTGAATTTTATTGAATTCGTTAGATAAGTATCCAACGCAATTTACCCCTCGCAACGCCTTAAAAAACGCATTTAAAAGTTGCAATTTTGTTTCATAATTTTTTATAAGGAACAAACGGTGTGCACAAATCTATAATTCTTAATATTTTACAAAACAGTTATATTCTACTCTTAAAATCAGAAATGTAAAAAAGTGGAAATTTAAAGCTGATATTTAATCATTACAAATGACGATTTCTGTGATACTAAGAATCCTCTCTCAAATGAAACGGTAAAGATAGAAATGCAGTGAAAACCTGAACTTAATGTAAGACATTCTGTATAAAATTGATGGTATGATGATGGACCAAAGTCGATTGAAAGTTTTGTCTTTAAACTTTAAAATACTTCAAAACCTAAACCTATGTTGCTAATATTTCGCACAGAGGTTATCTATCTACAAAGAACAACAAATGCCAAATTACAACAAAAATATGTAGGAAAATGTATCCTAACGGCCGGTATGGTTAAATGAGGGCTATACCAACGTGTATTGAAAATATTTTGTACATATTCCGAAAACCCTATATTCTAAAGCGGGGCACACACGATCAGTTTTGACTGTCGATTTTTCGAAAATATCGATAAATGTCAAACTATCCAGCAACCACAAAATATTTTGTGGTTGAATGATGATTGACAAAAATGAACGGCCACACTGTCAAGCAACCGATTACTTGAGCAAAACTGACAGTCAAAACTGATCGTGTGTATCCCGCTTAAAGGGGAGTACACACTATCAATCAAAAATGACAGCCAACGTGCTTTTAGAACATTTTTTCTACAAATAACAACTTTTATTTAGCGAAAAACCTTTTAAGTACAATATATACGGTATTATTTAGATATTACAAAAGAAATTTTTCAGGCTTTGATATTCACGAAATAGACCTCGATGACTGTCAGTTTTGCTGTACTATACTTAATTTGCAGCAAAATTGATTGGAGGAGTCTATAACGTAAAAATGGACGCTACCGCTAAATTAACCCTACAGGAAACCGCGTGTCTATGTGGTAAATATTGAGCCTCGCACTACCAACTAATATAAGTGGAATTTTTGTCTTTTACTGTAAAAATTAGTAAGCTATGTCCTTCATATCAAACTACAAATGTTGCGAAACTATCAAAATTCCAAACATTTGTACTAATTATTACAAATTATCGAGTACACGGACAGACATATTGTCAAATAGTTAATAGGGGGCAGAGGTATTTTTCGAAATTTCACCATTACATAACGTTAACATAGATTCACCACAACACAAAAGAAAAAAACACATTTTTTATTAAAACAAACACTACAACACTTTCGGTGTAGAAAATGGTTGTTCGACTGAAAACAAAAAACAAACAAAACGTAACTAAGGTAGCAGTTTGAACACATTTGTATTCGTATCGTCTTAACGAAACTGTTCATAAATCTCATGTGGCAATAGCAATATTAAGCATCACAAGTAGTGCAATTGCAAAACGATTGAAGACCAGACTATAGACCGGATTATGGCGGTCCTAAACTCGAGTTGTTTCCGTGCTGTATGAAGGGTTTGATTTTTATTTGTTTTGCAAGATGACCCACGGTGATATATAAAGCTGGGGAAGTTGGTGTTTTAATAAAAAAATGTGTTTTTTTCTTTTGTGTTGTGGTGAATCTATGTTAACGTTATGTAATGGTGTAATTTCCAAAAATTTTGCACGTTTTTACGTTCATTAGTAGTATCGATCATGGTAGAACAAATACAAGGTAAAGTTAATACTACAACAAATACAACTCGAACAACAACCACAAAGGAATTTGTTTTTGTTTGTAAACCTTAGTGTCAACGTAAATGTAAACAAAACAAGGAAATGTCTATAAATTATTGGAATTTAAAAAACTAATAATTTTTCACATTTGATTGAATATTTTGGAAAACATGAATGAAAACTCGTTAGATTTTCAATGTGAATGTTTCCATATCATTCCACTAAATGCATAATTTCTCGCAGAAAGTAGAATACTTGCAAAAATGTTTCGGGTCGCTGGTAATTCATTGAAAAAAGAGAAGCTGTTTCAATCATTTGCTTTTGAAAACAAAAAAGCACATGTTTATTAGGGCTTTATTCTTTTCAAGTTTAACAAAATACCACACATATTAACAAATATTGTACCGCCTCTATAAGCGGTGTTTTAGTGTGCGGCATGTCGTTCGGACCTGGAGGAGGTTACATGTCAATGATATGAAGCCGTCTTTATGGGAAATAGTTTTTTTTCTGATGAATAAATTTGTTCTTCAAAAATATATATCCCTAATATACATCGAACATAGAAATAAATACATAAAATGTCGAATGGAATTTGACACTAACACTACAACCCAGTTCAGTCAGCTGGGTATTGCTGCTACCTTTTCTTGTTCTACCATGAGTATCGATAATCGATATCGGTAAAATTAAAATGCTTATAATTTCGATAATTAACGAATTTTTTCGGTAAGTCATAATTTTGCTATTTAATTTTACTGATTTTTGCCGGTAACAGCAAAAATGAGTTACAGAATCCCACTACAGGTTTGTGTACCCTCAAATTACTCGACTTCGAAAATAATTAATACAGTTTTCTAAAAAATGAATTTATATTTTGTATATGATTAAATTCTTAATAATACTACACAAATATAAACCAAAATACATCATAAGACCTCTGCCCCCATTAAGTATTTGACAATATGTCTGTCCGTGTACTCGATAATTTGTAATAATTAGTACAAATGTTTCGAATTTTGATAGTTTCGCAACATTTGTAGTTTGATATGAAGGACATAGTTTACTAATTTTGCAGTAAAACACAAAAATTCCACTTATATTAGTTGGTAGTGCGAGGCTTAATATTTACCACATAGACACGCGGTTTCCTGTAGGGTTAATTTAGCGGTAGCGTCCATTTTTACATTATAGACTCATTCAATCAATTTTGCTGCAAATTAAGTATAGTACAGCAAAACTGACAGTCATCGAGGTCTATTTCGTGAATATCAAAGCCTAACTGAAAAATTTATTTTGTAATATCTAAATAATACCGTATATATTGTATTTAAAAGGTTTTTTGCTAAATAAAAGTTGTTATTTGCAGGAAAAATGTCCTAAAAGTACGTTGGCTGTCATTTTTAATTGATAGTGTGTACTCCCCTTTAAGCGGGGTACACACGATCAGTTTTGACTGTCAGTTTTGCTCAAGTAATCGGTTGCTTGCCAGTGTGGCCGTTCATTTTTGTCAATCATCATTCAACCACAAACTATTTTGTGGTTGCTGGATAGTTTGACATTTATAGATATTTCCGAAAAATCGACAGTCAAAACTGATCGTGTGTACCCCGCTTTAGAATATAGGGTTTTCGGAATATGTACAAAATATTTTCAATACACGTTGGTATAGCCCTCATTTAACCATATCGGCCGTTAGGATGCATTTTCCTACGTATTTTGTTGTAATTTGGCATTTGTTGTTCTTTGTAGATAGAAAACCTCTGTGCGAAATATTAGCAACATAGGTTTAGGTTTTGAAGTATTTTAAAGTTTAAAGACAAAACTTTCAATCGACTTTGGTCCATCATCATACCATCAATTTTATACAGAATGTCTTACATTAAGTTCAGGTTGTCACTGCATTTCTATTTTTACGGTTTCATTTGCGAGAGGATTCTTAGTATCACAGAAATCATCATTTGTAATGATTAGTAGATTAATTTTTTCAATTTCACTGTCACTTTAAATTTCCACTTTTTTACATTTCTGATTTTAAGAGTAAAATATAACTGTTTTGTAAAATATATTCAGTGTTGTTTTTGTTCGACCTTTTCCAAAATGTACATAAATAAAGACATTTGTTTTGAGCTTGAGGCCAGATTTTATTTTTATTATTTTTTATTTTCCGATATTTCGCAATGTATTACATTACATCTTCAGGGAATGTGTAAAACGATCTAAACAAAGTGTCAAGTATTACTTAAAAGCTTCACTATCATCGTAAAAATAAAATCAAGCTCAAAACAAATGTCTTTATTTATGTACGTTTTGTAAAATATTAAGAATGATAGATTTGTGCATACCGTTTGTTCCTTACAAAAAAATATGAAACAAAAGTGCAACTCTTAAATGCGTTTTTTATGGCGTTGCGAGGTGTAAATTGCGTTGGGTACTTATCCAACGAATTCAATAAAATTCAATAAAAAAACGGAAAAGTAAAACAGGTTTTAAACTGATATTTAGTATTGGTTGAGATAAAGTGGTGATTTTAAAATAAAGTTCTGTAAGTTTACAAATGGGGATCGTCTTAACGAAACTGTTCATAAATCTCATGTGGCAATAGCAATATTAAGCATCACAAGTAGTGCAATTGCAAAACGATTGAAGACCAGACTATAAACCGGATTATGGCGGTCCTAAACTCGAGTTGTTTCCGTGCTGTATGAAGGGTTTGATTTTTATTTGTTTTGCAAGATGACCCACGGTGATATATAAAGCTGGGGAAGTTGGTGTTTTAATAAAAAAATGTGTTTTTTTCTTTTGTGTTGTGGTGAATCTATGTTAACGTTATGTAATGGTGTAATTTCCAAAAATTTTGCACGTTTTTACGTTCATTAGTAGTATCGATCATGGTAGAACAAATACAAGGTAAAGTTAATACTACAACAAATACAACTCGAACAACAACCACAAAGGAATTTGTTTTTGTTTGTAAACCTTAGTGTCAACGTAAATGTAAACAAAACAAGGAAATGTCTATAAATTATTGGAATTTAAAAAACTAATAATTTTTCACATTTGATTGAATATTTTGGAAAACATGAATGAAAACTCGTTAGATTTTCAATGTGAATGTTTCCATATCATTCCACTAAATGCATAATTTCTCGCAGAAAGTAGAATACTTGCAAAAATGTTTCGGGTCGCTGGTAATTCATTGAAAAAAGAGAAGCTGTTTCAATCATTTGCTTTTGAAAACAAAAAAGCACATGTTTATTAGGGCTTTATTCTTTTCAAATTTAACAAAATACCACACATATTAACAAATATTGTACCGCCTCTATAAGCGGTGTTTTAGTGTGCGGCATGTCGTTCGGACCTGGAGGAGGTTACATGTCAATGATATGAAGCCGTCTTTATGGGAAATAGTTTTTTTTCTGATGAATAAATTTGTTCTTCAAAAATATATATCCCTAATATACATCGAACATAGAAATAAATACATAAAATGTCGAATGGAATTTGACACTAACACTACAACCCAGTTCAGTCAGCTGGGTATTGCTGCTACCTTTTCTTGTTCTACCATGAGTATCGATAATCGATATCGGTAAAATTAAAATGCTTATAATTTCGATAATTAACGAATTTTTTCGGTAAGTCATAATTTTGCTATTTAATTTTACTGATTTTTGCCGGTAACAGCAAAAATGAGTTACAGAATCCCACTACAGGTTTGTGTACCCTCAAATTACTCGACTTCGAAAATAATTAATACAGTTTTCTAAAAAATGAATTTATATTTTGTATATGATTAAATTCTTAATAATACTACACAAATATAAACCAAAATACATCATAAGACCTCTGCCCCCATTAAGTATTTGACAATATGTCTGTCCGTGTACTCGATAATTTGTAATAATTAGTACAAATGTTTCGAATTTTGATAGTTTCGCAACATTTGTAGTTTGATATGAAGGACATAGTTTACTAATTTTGCAGTAAAACACAAAAATTCCACTTATATTAGTTGGTAGTGCGAGGCTTAATATTTACCACATAGACACGCGGTTTCCTGTAGGGTTAATTTAGCGGTAGCGTCCATTTTTACATTATAGACTCATTCAATCAATTTTGCTGCAAATTAAGTATAGTACAGCAAAACTGACAGTCATCGAGGTCTATTTCGTGAATATCAAAGCCTAACTGAAAAATTTATTTTGTAATATCTAAATAATACCGTATATATTGTATTTAAAAGGTTTTTTGCTAAATAAAAGTTGTTATTTGCAGGAAAAATGTCCTAAAAGTACGTTGGCTGTCATTTTTAATTGATAGTGTGTACTCCCCTTTAAGCGGGGTACACACGATCAGTTTTGACTGTCAGTTTTGCTCAAGTAATCGGTTGCTTGCCAGTGTGGCCGTTCATTTTTGTCAATCATCATTCAACCACAAACTATTTTGTGGTTGCTGGATAGTTTGACATTTATAGATATTTCCGAAAAATCGACATTCAAAACTGATCGTGTGTACCCCGCTTTAGAATATAGGGTTTTCGGAATATGTACAAAATATTTTCAATACACGTTGGTATAGCCCTCATTTAACCATATCGGCCGTTAGGATGCATTTTCCTACGTATTTTGTTGTAATTTGGCATTTGTTGTTCTTTGTAGATAGAAAACCTCTGTGCGAAATATTAGCAACATAGGTTTAGGTTTTGAAGTATTTTAAAGTTTAAAGACAAAACTTTCAATCGACTTTGGTCCATCATCATACCATCAATTTTATACAGAATGTCTTACATTAAGTTCAGGTTGTCACTGCATTTCTATTTTTACGGTTTCATTTGCGAGAGGATTCTTAGTATCACAGAAATCATCATTTGTAATGATTAGTAGATTAATTTTTTCAATTTCACTGTCACTTTAAATTTCCACTTTTTTACATTTCTGATTTTAAGAGTAAAATATAACTGTTTTGTAAAATATATTCAGTGTTGTTTTTGTTCGACCTTTTCCAAAATGTACATAAATAAAGACATTTGTTTTGAGCTTGAGGCCAGATTTTATTTTTATTATTTTTTATTTTCCGATATTTCGCAATGTATTACATTACATCTTCAGGGAATGTGTAAAACGATCTAAACAAAGTGTCAAGTATTACTTAAAAGCTTCACTATCATCGTAAAAATAAAATCAAGCTCAAAACAAATGTCTTTATTTATGTACGTTTTGTAAAATATTAAGAATGATAGATTTGTGCATACCGTTTGTTCCTTACAAAAAAATATGAAACAAAAGTGCAACTTTTAAATGCGTTTTTTATGGCGTTGCGAGGTGTAAATTGCGTTGGGTACTTATCCAACGAATTCAATAAAATTCAATAAAAAACGGAAAAGTAAAACAGGTTTTAATTTGCGTACTAAATTTGGTACCTTTGGTTTTGTGTGAACATATAGATTTCTAAACTGATATTTAGTATTGGTTGAGATAAAGTGGTGATTTTAAAATAAAGTTCTGTAAGTTTACAAATGGGGATCACTGGGGTTGTGTGAACAGACAGAACTAGAAGCAAGCTCAATTTTTACAAACGGGTAGAGTTTTTGATAATTAGTGTTTTCTCGGTACGAATATTACTAAATGTTAATTAACATTAACGTGCTGGTATTAACTAACAAAGAAATCATTTTTTTTTGCCTTCAAAATATACAATACCATCTGATGCGAAGGGAAGGAGGGAGGGAGAGACATATTTGCTTTACGATTGTAGACATTAATTTTTGGAGATAAGTCGATTTACGTCAAACTATGTAGTTCTTTTTGAAAACTAAATACTTGATTTTTAGAAAATGATAAATAGTAACACTGTTAACTGTCGTAAGTAGAATTACTGGCTTTTATTTTGATAAAAAAAAATTGTAAATGGGAAATGGAGACATTATATTCTGAATTTTGGTCAATTTATTTATTATCCTGCTTTATACCATGGGGATTTTCCGCTAACGAAGTAGCGGGCATATGCTAGTCTATATATATAAAAGAGTAGTGAGGAGAGTGACTGATTGACTGACTGATTTATTAGCGCCCAGACGAAACAGCTGAAGCTAGAAAGTTGAAATTTTGGGTGTAGGTTGCTGTTGGTGTGTAGGGGTGAGATAAGGCTGGGTTTTTGAAAATTCGACCTAGAAGTGTACGAAAATTACTAAAAGGTACTAAATATGGTACCCTTTGTATTAGGCAAACGGTAAGAGCTAGAAATTTGGAATGAGGGTAACTGGTGGAGAGCTAGAAAGATGTACCAAAGGGTTTTTGGGAATTCGAACTATAAGTGTACGAAAAGTACAAAAGGGTACTAAATTTAGTACCATTGAGATTTGGGTGAACAGATAGAGCAGGAATCCTGAAATTTGGAATGAAGGTCACTGATGAAGAGTAATGATGAAAGGTTTTTGGAAATTCGAACTATAAGGGTACGAAAATTACTAAATGGTACTAAATTTAGTACAATTTGGATTTCGGTAAACGGATAGAGATGGAATCCTGAAATTTGATATGAGAGTCGCTAATGAAGAATAACGATGAACGGTTTTTGGAAATTCGAACTATAAGGGTACGAAAAGTACTAAATTTAGTACAATTTGGACTTGGGTGAACGGATAGAGCTGGAATCCTGAAATTTGAAATGGAGTTACTAATGGAGAGTAACAAAGAAAGGTTTTTGGAAGTTCTACCTATTAGTGTACGAAAAGTACTAAATGGTACTCAATTTAGTACTATTTGGATTTACGTGAACGGATAGAGCTAGAATCTTGAAATTTGGAATGAGGGTCACTGATGGAGAGAAGCGATGAAAGGTGAATAAAGCTGATGGGTTGCTGGTAGATTTTAGCTGGATGTAAAGAAGCGAACCAAAGAAATATCCACCAGGAACATCAAAGAGTAGTGGACTGTATATTTTATAGTTTATTCCTCATAGCCAATGAGGAATAATGCGCGGAGAAATGAGAGATGAAAATAAACACAGGAATTAGTATTTTCATAAAACGTTATAAAACGTAATTCAGTTTATTATTTGTATAAATGTTGGAGATGAGAAAGATATTTAACAGTCGGTGTGCGTTTGAGAAGTGATTTATTAAAAAGAGAATGAGCACTGGTCAAGCATCGATATCAACATACTTTCGTTCAAGAGAACAATTGATTTGGACGAAAGTAACCAGAAACGAGAGTAATGACAACTTAAACTAAAGGCATATTTACATTAGCAAGTTCAGAAAGTAATGAAAGATGCAAATAATATATTTAAATTTACAATAGTTTATATTAAACTAAAAGCATTTTAAAGTTGTTTAAACGTAGTTTAAACATGCTCCCGCGCCTTGGCCAGAATGGGCAATAGTAGATGGATGCGGTGGGCATTCCGTGTCCTGGAGTGGTTTTCATGTGACTTGAAACTCTTGATTCCGGAACACCTTGTTCATAACTTTAAATGGTCAGTCATGTGGGGGATCGGTAGATAAAGCATAGAGTTAATGTTCCTCAATTGATCTGTAATAAAACATTAGTGAATGCAGAAAAACATGAGATGAAATCAATATAATATTAACAATGTGGACAAGAAAGCGTATTGATTTTAAATTTAACTGAAACAATTTTATTATCTGAATCCGGCTCGAACTCGGAACCTCTACTTCGATGGTCCGGCACGTTTCCTCCGGGCTACCGTGGTATACGTGACGAGATGAGCTTACTAGTCTGTCCGTTGTTGTGCTTGTTACATTGTGAGTCTGGATTGCGAGAGTGCAATTTAATAATTAATTTGCATATTCTATTTTTAGAAATGAAAACAAGTGTAATTTTTACCGCTAGGCATCGATTTTCAGTTTTTTTTTTTTAAAGAGTTTATTTTGTAATGAAAAAATCAATTGCAAAATTTCGATTGACTCCGGAATTGAACCGCAGTCCTCAGTGATGGTAGGCCGGCGCACTCCCACTGGGCTAGGTACCTACTTACTGATGGGTTAACACTGGCTCTATATGATTTGGTTGTAATACAATGACTCGTTATATATTAAAAAATAATCGATTTTTCGATTCCTGTTTAATTAAGCGATTTTAGTTTCTATTTTGTTCATCTACATTTGTAAGTCATATTTTTAGAATTTTTTAATTTTCTTTTCTTTCTTCTTTGTAACTTATTTGCGTTTTCGGATGTTTCTGGGCATTTTTGAAAATTATTAAATTAAATAAAATTTTGCTCGGAGTACGGCTCGAACCTACGTCCTTCTGACTGTTAGCCTGGCACACTAGCACTGGGCTACGATAAGCCGTTGGCAACGCTTAAAACTTTGCTAAGTGAAGAGGTGTATACGATCTTAAGCGCAGAGCAATTGTAGAAGAAAATGTGTGTTTTTAGAAATAGAGATATTTTTAAGGCGAAAATCATTTAAAAATCTAACCTATAGGTTAGTCCTCCCCTCCCAACGACTGAAGACGAATTTTTTCAACAAGAATCAAACGAGTTTCTATGGATCATCTTAGACATTTGACCATTTGAAGTATATTCTGTTGCAGCTGTATTAGAAGTGTCACAATATTGGTATCCAAACTTAGTGCATTCACGTTTATTTATAGACTTAGAAGTTTTTCTTGGTAAATTTTTGCTTTTATGTTTCTTATTTTGGTTAATTGAAACAAAATTCGACGATACAAAATTTGCGGTTGAGCCGAGAGAGTTTTCTGAAAAAATTGGGCCACTCAGTACCCAACCAAAAATGGTGTTGTATGCTGATGTATTGCCAAATAAATTTTTCTTAATGCCTTGCAGAGTTATGACACTTTCGACATCAGAAAAATTAGCTTGAACCTGAGACGGGATGTTCGGGTTCGATGTGGACGTATTTTCTACTTGAGACGAGTAATTTTGTGTGATCGTTTTCTGATTTGAGTCATTCATGATAGCATTATGTTTGTTGTTCGAATTGTTCGAGTAAAATGTATTAATATGCAGGAGCGTATGGTGGGTTTTGTGGCACATTAAGCAAGTATTTGTTGATTTGCACTTATTTTTTAAATGAGACGGGGATAAGCAGTTAACGCATATATTATTTTTTATAACAAAATCGATTCGTTGTTGAGTTGTTAATTTGCGAAACTCAGGACAAGCTCTAACCTGATGATTCGCTTCACAATATGAGCATTGGATGTAGAATTTGTGTTGAGAGTTGTAATGTTGGGAGTTGACAAATTTTTGAGACGAGTGTGTGCCTTTTGTATTTCGAATACTTGCTATGCGTTCGAGGACTTCAAATCTATTTGAAAGAAATTGGTCAAGCTCAGACCATGTTGGCAATTCTTTATGAGATTTGAGGGATTGTTCCCACAAAGACAGAGTTTCTTCTGGCAACTTTGTTGAGACGAGGTGGATTAAAATTGGGTCCCAACTTGCTACATCAATATCAAGAGTTTGTAAAGTAGAGAGGCAGTCATTAACTATAGAGTGAACTTTGTATATTGCTTCACTGTTCTCTTTTACTGCAACAGGAATGTTAAAGAGTATGTTAAGCTGTTTGTCAACTAGAACACGTTTATTTTCATAGTGAGCTTTTAGTGAATGCCATGCCAATTGAAAATTATCATCGCAAAGGTTATATCTTTTAACTATAGCGCCAGCTTCACCTCTGGTTTTGTTTTTCAAGTAGTAGAGTTTTTGAGCTTGTGAAAGTTTTGGGTGATCAATATACACTGCAGTGAACATATCACGGAAGGAAGGCCAGTCTTCGTAACTTCCGGTGAAAGTTTCGGTATCACATGGAGGAACCTTTAGATATACATCAGAATTTTCGAGAGGGGTTTGATTCAAACTTGGAGGTATGACAGAATTTTGAATTTGCGCGGTATCTTTCTGAACATTTGTTGCAGATATTTTTAGAATGTCTAATATTTGAGATTTACAAGTGTAATATGCTTCTGAACTGACATTAAAATTTATTTGTATGCTCTTCATGATGTCCTTGACGTTTGCGGATATAAGCGACACCATGAGTGCTTTGTATGATTCTTGTAATGATGTCCACCGACGTTCCAAATCCTCTAATTTGATCTGGAGAACTGTATCCGTTTGATCAGTTATATCGACTTGTTCGAACTGGGTGCAAAAATTGATCAGATGATCACAATCAAATAGAAACTTGTCGTGCTCAGGAGAAGTTATGACATCAATATTTGGTGATTTTGCGGAAGCATGTGAGCTTTCTGAGAGAGACATATTGATCAATATTTTGTCGGTGAAGGGTTAAAGAGATGTAATAATATTTTTACTCTGGTGTAACGAGTGCAGTACCTATGTTGGTGTTGTTGTTCTTTGAAACAATGGTATCGACCGTATTTGTGACAATGTTATTGGTATGGAATAATCGTAAAGAAATTAGCTATACAGAATGAGAAATTGAAAAAAAACTTTAAATTTGTCAGGATTTGAACCCACGTCCTTACGACTGCAAATTTTGGACTTATCTACTGCACCACAGTTTAATGCAGGGAGAAATGGGCAAACACTTGGCCGAATATTTAACGAGTTCCTTTTTGTGTATTCAAATAATTTTGGAAGATGTGTTTGATGTATTAACAAAAGCAAATGTCTATTCTTTGTTTCTTATTTTATTTTCTTGGATAAATGGAACTTGAGTGCGAAAATAATATACAGAGTATGTGTGCTGAGAGATCAATGCAATTTTATGCAGTAATGGCTTGTGTTTGAATTTGTGTAGAGAGATAGATCGTGGTGTGTTTGCGTTTTAGAGAGAGAAATGGTTGAATTTATAGAAACGAATACACGAAATTGGATAAAAAAAGTTTCCCACCACTTCAAATTGAACGTCAAAACTTTTTAGACCTAAACGGGAATTGAACTCAGGTCCTTGTGTTTGGAAGCATGACACCCTCGCACTGAACTACTGTTAGATGAGTTAGAGGCTTAGCAAATTGCAAGTATACGCATTGAATAGATAAGAGTGTATCAATAAATCTTGAGATGCGCTTTAGAATTGCTTTTCTTGGAGAGAATGCACTTTTTAAGATTTCTCGCACTTTGTCCTATCACTTTTTTTGGACTTTGGACCTTTTGTTCGTTTTTATTTTTGAAGCACTGATAATTATTTTTGTTTGCACTTACCGACTCCTTAGAATTTTAATAACTTTAATAGAGTTGCGGTGAGTGGTATTTAATATTACCTCGTCTTTTCCTTTATACTTGCTGCTGTTTTCCTAAAAACGGCCTCGAAGGATCATGAGTAAAGCTGATGTCTTGCTGGTAGATTTTAGCTGGATGTAAAGAAGCGAACCAAAGAAATATCCACCAGGAACATCAAAGAGTAGTGGACTGTATATTTTATAGTTTATTCCTCATAGCCAATGAGGAATAATGCGCGGAGAAATGAGAGGTGAAAATAAACACAGGAATTAGTATTTTCATAAAACGTTATAAAACGTAATTCAGTTTATTATTTGTATAAATGTTGGAGACGAGAAAGATATTTGAGAAGTGATTTATTAAAAAGAGAATGAGCACTGGTCAAGCATCGATATCAACATACTTTCGTTCAAGAGAACAATTGATTTGGACGAAAGTAACCAGAAACGAGAGTAATGACAACTTAAACTAAAGGCATATTTACATTAGCAAGTTCAGAAAGTAATGAAAGATGCAAATAATATATTTAAATTTACAATAGTTTATATTAAACTAAACGCATTTTAAAGTT
Organism: Musca autumnalis; assembly: GCF_047663935.1. NCBI lineage: Eukaryota > Metazoa > Arthropoda > Insecta > Diptera > Muscidae > Musca > Musca autumnalis. The sequence goes on from NW_027411867.1 coordinate 595,753, forward strand.
GTTTAAACGTAGTTTAAACAAAAGGTTTTTGGAAATTCGAACTATAAGGGTACAAAAAGTACTAAATGGTACAAAATTTAGTACAATTTGGATTTCGGTGAACGGATTGAGCTGGAATCCTGACATTTTGAATGAGGGCCACTGATGGAGATTAACAAAAGTACTAAATGGTACTAAATTTAGTACAATTTGGATTTAAGTGAACGGCTTGAGCTGGAATCCTGAAATTTGGAATGAGGGTTCACTGATGGAGATTAACAAAAGTACTAAATGGTACTAAATTTAGTACAATTTGGATTCGGGTGAACAAATAGAGTTGGAATCCTGAAATTTTGAATGAGGGTCACTGGTGGAGAGCAACAAAGAAAAGTTTATGGAAATTCGAACTGTAAGTGCATGAAAAGTACTAAATTTAGTACAATTTGTATTTGGGTGACCGGATTGAGCTGGAATCCTGAAATTTGGAATGAGGGGTCACTGATGGAGATTAACAAAAGTACTAAATGGTACTAAATTTAGTACAATTTGGATTCGGGTGAACGGATAGAGCTGGAATCCTGAAATTTGGAATGAGGGGTCACTGATGGAGAGTAACAAAGAAAGGTTTTTGGAAATTCGAACTATAAGCGTACGAAAAGTACTAAATGGTACTAAATTTAGTACAATTTGGATTTGGGTGAACGGATAGGACAGGAATCTTGGAATTTTGAATAAGGGTGACTGATGGAGAGTAACAAAGACAGGTTTATGGAAATTCGAACTAAAAGTGTACGAAAAGTACTAAATATAGTACAAATTGGATTTGAATTAACGAATAGTGCTGAAATTTGGAATAAGGGTCACTGATAAAGAGTAAGAAAGGTGTACCAAAGGTCGAAAAGTCCTAAATGGTAGTGAGTGAAACTTGGAATTAAGATTACTGGTAGAATTAGAATTGAGATATGGAGGTAACTTTAGAAAATCGTACTAATGTGCACGAAGCAGTACTAAATGGTACTAAATTCGATACAGTTTGTATTAGCGTGAACAGATTACTGTTGGAGTGTAGGATTGCGGTTACTTTGGAAATTCGTTTTTATGAAAAAGTGCTAAATGAAAGTACATTGGCTATAATTTGGATTTAGGTGAACGAAAGAAGTGAGTTATGCAAGTAGTTTTGGAAAGCCGTGTACGATATCCTCTGAGTATTCAAGGTCCAAATGTAAAGAAAATTGGACAGTATAGATTTGTTATATTTTTAAAAAACACTAAGTCGTGGGGTACCGTTATATTGGGATATATTTCGAAAATTTTACGAACCTACTCGGGTTCTTGGCGAAACCGCTGAAGCTAGAACCTTGAATTGTGAATGTGCGTTATTGTTGTTGTGAAGGGGTGAGAGAAGGTTTAGTGTTTGGAAATTCGTATTGGGAGGGAATGCTGTGTGAAGGAGTAAAACCAGAAGTCAAGTCTGAAATTTGCAATGTGAGTCGTGGTTGGTGTATGTCTGTAATATGAGGTCGTAGTGAAGGAAATCCGAAAAGCCAACTGCTAATTCCCTTCGCTGGGATGAATTCATGATATTATCAGTCACACTTATTCTTGAGCTCGAGTCGTCATAAAATTGAAGAAGGGTTCTTTGTTCCAATACAAAGAACTAAGAGAACTGATGAGTCCAAGTGGCGTTGGACGAAACTAGTATTTTCTGCCACCCCCAAAAGTAATCAATTTCAACTACATCCCACTTTAAACTTGATGTTTTTAAATTTGAAAACAACAAATATGAGATTAAGCTTGACTACATACAAATAGTAAATGGTAGCGATCAGTAAATTTTGCAAAGCTTTAAGTTCATTTTGTAAACAGAGTAACGATGAAGTTAAGCGAATGGCGGGATACTCCAGACTTAAAGCAATCATATGATTGAATCTTCAAACAAAACAAACATTGAAAAAAAAAAACAAAACAAACATTGAAAATATAGTTAGTTAAAAATTTTAACACATCACCAACGTTTTAATAAATATATATATAATACTAGCATATGCCCGCTACTTCGTTAGCGGAAAATCCCCATGGTATAAAGCAGGATAAATTGACCCAAATTCAGAATATATAATGTCTCCATTTCCCATTTACAACTTTTTTTATCAAAATAAAAGTCAGTAATGCTACTTACGACAGTTAAGAGTGTTACTATTTATCTTTTTCTAAAAATTAAGTATGGTAACATGGGGCGCCTTCGCCACGTTTTTGTTCAATATGTTCTCATATCGACATCATTAAAGTTTTTTCAAATATTATTTTTGGTAAGAATATTAGCATGTCTTGACTACAAGTTTTGATATATAAATGATTATAATTTTGTTTTTAAAATATTATTTTTGAGAATTTACAAAATGTATAAAAAGTGGCGAAGCCTCCCCACCCATGGGGTAGCTTCGCCATCGACATAGGACATATATCAACGGACTCTAAAACTGGCATTTACCATACTTCCTCCTCAAATATCAACATTATGCATAAAACGAACATGTTTTCTATTTAATAATCAAAAATGATTCTAAAATTTACAAAAAGAAACATATTCCAGCCATTAATTGAAGCAGGTTCCTTGAATTTAGGCATAAAAATGAAATTTTTGCCAAATTAGATAGGTTTATCACAATATTTGATTTGCACTTCACATTATAGCGTGGTATATCAATAGCATAAACAATTTAAGTTAAATCTGACATATTTCTCACATTAACCCACAACACCCCTATCATGGCGAAGCTGCCCCACCCCCTACATAGTTCATAATATGAATATATTGACTTTTATAATTACTTTTATCATGCAAATTATTTGAATTTATATTCTTCAGAAGTTGTCTATTAACGGTATAAAATATAATTTTGATATCACAAAAGGTATAAAAGATATCACAAAATATACCTACCATGAATATTTTTCGCAATACCCCAAAAACATGAAACCGCGTGCATCAGTAATCGTATATTTGATAGAAATGCCAATTATTGGGAGAAGAAAGATCTTCGTTAAGCTCACAATTTTCCCTTTAACGGCATTTCTGTAGCAGTTATAATTATCAAGAAAATTGCCGCTGGCGAAGGCGCCCCAGTGGCGAAGCCGCCCCATGTTACCATATTTAGTTTTCAAAAAGAACTACATAAATCGAATCGTTCGCGATATAGTTTGACGTAACTCGACTTATCTCCAAAAATTAATGTCTACAATCATAAAGCATCTTATGGTATTGTATTTTTTGAAGGCAAAACAAAATTATTTCTTTGTTAGTTAATACCAGCACTTTAATGTTAATTAACATTTAGTATTATTCGTACCGCGAAAACACTAATTATCAAAAACTCTACCAGTTTGTAAAAATTGAGCTTGCTTCTAGTTCTGTCTGTTCACAAAACCCCAGTGATCCCCATTTGTAAACTTACAGAACTATATTTTAAAATCACTACTTTATCTCTACCAATACTAAATATCAGTTTAGAAATCTATCTGTTCACACAAAACCATAGGTACCAAATTTAGTACGCAAATTAAAACCTTTTTTGCATTTCCGTTTTTTATTGAATTTTATTGAATTCGTTAGATAAGTACCCAACGCAATTTACCCCTCGCAACGCCTTAAAAACGCATTTAAAAGTTGCACTTTTGTTTCATGATTTTTTGTAAGGAACAAACGGTATGCACAAATCTATCATTCTTAATATTTTACAAAACAGTTATATTTTACTCTTAAAATCAGAAATTGAAAAAAGTGGAAATTTAAAGTTAAAATTTAATCATTACAAATGATGATTTCTGTGATACTAAGAATCCTCTCGCAAATGAAACGGTAAAAATAGAAATGCAGTGACAACCTTAACTTAATGTAAGACATTTTGTATAAAATTGATGGTATGATGATGGACCAAAGTCGATTGAAAGTTTTGTCTTTAAACTTTAAAATACTTCAAAACCTAAACCTAACCTAAACCTATGTTGCTAATATTTCGCACAGAGGTTTTCTATCTACAAAGAACAAAAAATGCCAAATTACAACAAAATACGTAGGAAAATGTATCCTAACGGCCGGTATGGTTAAATGAGGGCTATACCAACGTGTATTGAAAATATTTTGTACATATTCCGAAAATCCTATATTCTAAAGCGGGGTACACACGATCAGTTTCGACTGTCGATTTTTCGGAAATATCGATAAATGTCAAACTATCCAGCAACCGCAAAATATTTTATGATGACTGACAAAAATGAACGGCCACACAGGCAAGCAACCGATTACTTGAGCAAAACTGACAGTCAAAACTGATCGTGTGCACCCCGCTTAAAGGGGAGTACACACTAATAGACTTCGATGACTGTCAGTTTTGCTTGTCAATGTGTACTATACTTAATTTGCAGCAAAATTGATTGAATGAGTCTATAACGTAAAAATGGACGCTACCGCTACATTAACCCTACAGGAAACCGCGTGTCTATTTGGTAAATATTGAGCCTCGCACAACCAACTAATATAGGTGGAATTTTTGTGTATTACTGTAAAAATTTATAACATATGTCCTTCATATCAAACTACAAATGTTTCGAAACTATCAAAATTCGAAACATTTGTGCTAATTATTACAAATTATCGAGTACACGGACAGACATATTGTCAAATAGTTAATAGGGGGCAGAGGTCTTATGATGTATTTTTGTTTATATTTGTGTAGTATCATTAAGAATTTAATCATATATTTCTATATATATAAATGAGCTTGGTGATAAGTGATTGACTGACTGACTGACTGACTCATCATCAACGCCCAGCCAAAACGGCTAAAGCTAGGAGCTTGAAATTTTACCAGTGGGTCACTGTTGATGCAAATGTGCGAGATAAGGCCGGGTTTTAGAAAATTCGTCCTGGAACCACAAAAAATAACAACAACAAAAATCCTTATTTTTCATTACTATTACGTACTTATTCACTTAGTTGGCCCTCTGCAAGACATGTGTAAAATTAACAATGCCATAACTTCTTGATATCGTAAGAGATCACACATAATTTCAAATTTTGTAGTTTACTTCTAGGCGCACTTATTTTTATCGTAAACCACTAAATAATAGAAAGACAAGACATTTGTTATCTTCCATTGCAACAGATGTCGCAGTTGGTGATAATGGTGTATAAACATCAATTACGCAAATGAACAAATGAGTTGCTGTTGAAGACAACATTAGGGGAATAAATTCAGAAATCGGCCAGAAATAACAACAACTAAAAACTGTATGGACCTGACTTTTTGGTAATAACTAAATGTTTGCAAATCAATGAAAGTGCAATAGAATTGTGCATATTACCACGATTTATTTGCAATTAAGAATTTTATCGTATATGGAGATGTACAGTCATAACTATTCAATTTTCAATTTCAAAATCTGTAATTTGAATGAAATCAATAATAGGCCCCAGGAATATAGGAATTTGGTATGGAAATCAAGGTTGGGAAGTGGTGCTTCTAAAAGGAAATGGTTTGGAAAATTACCAATCATGTGTACGAAAAGTACTAAATTCAGTACAATTTAGATTTGGGTGAACGTAAAGAGCTGGAAACCTGAAATTTGGAATTAAGGTTACTGTTGTAGTGTAGGATTGAGATATGAGGGTAGTTTTGGAAATTCGTGCTTATGTGTACGAAAAGTACTAAATAGTACTAAATTTGGTACAATAGGGATTTGGGTGAACGGATAGAGCTGGAATCCTGATATTTGGAATTGAGATTACTGTTGGAGTGTAGGATTGAAGAACTTTTGGAAATTCGTACTTATGTGTATGAAAAGTACTAAATGGTACTAAATTTGATACAATGGGGATTTGGGTGAACGGATAATAGCTGGAATCTCGAAATTTGGAATTGAGATTACTGGTGGGGTGTAGGATTGAGGTAGTTTTGAAAATTCGTACTTATGGGTACGAAAAGTACTAAATGGTGCTAAATTTAGTTCAATTTGGATTTGAATGAACGGATAGAGCTGGAAACCTGAAATTTGGAATTAATATTACTGTTGAAGTGTAGGATTGAGATATGAAGGTGGTTTTGGAAATTAGTACTTATGTGTACGGAAAGTACTAAATGGAACTAAATTTTGTATAATGGGGATTTGGGTGAACGGATAGCGCTGGAATCTCTAAATTGTGGAAGTTTTGGAAATTCGTACATAGGGTACGAAAAATACTAAATAGCACTAAATTTGGTACAGTTTCGATTTGGGTGAACGGATAGGGCTTGATTCCTCAAATTTGGACTGAGGATCACTGATGAAGAGTAAGAAAGATGCACCAAAGGGTTTTTGGAAACTTGAGTGTACGAAAAGTAATAATTGTTACTAAATTTAGTACAATTTGGATTTGAGGAACGGATAGAGCTGGATTCCTGAAATTTGGAATTGATATTACTGTTGGAGTGTAGGACTGGGGAAGTTTTGGAAATTCTTACTTATGTGAATGAAAAGTACTAAATGGTACTAAATTTGGGACAATGGGGATTTGGGTGAACGGATATAGTTGGAATCTCGAAATTTGGAATGGAGATTACTGGTGGGGTGTAGAATTGAGGTAGTTTTGAAAATTCGTACTTATGGGTACGAAAAGTACTAAATGGTACTAAATTTAGTACAATTTGGATTTGGGTGAACGTATGTATGTAGCTGGAAACCTGAAATTTGGAATTAAGATTACTGTGAAGTGTAGGACTGAGATATGAGGGTGGTTTTGGAAATTCGTACTTATGTGTTCGAAAAGTACTAAATTTGGTACAATAGGGATTCGAGTGAACGGACAGAGCTGGAATCCTGAAATTTGAAATTGAGATTACTGTTGGATCATAGGATTGGGGAAATTTTGGAAATTCGTATTTATGTGTACGAAAAGTACTAAATGGTACTAAATTTATTACAATTTGGATTTGGGTGAACGGATAGAACTGGAATCCTGAATTTTAAGTATCAAGGTTGGGAAATGGCGATGAAATAAGGAAATGGTTTTGGAAGTTCGTATTTATGATTACGAGCAGTACTAAATTTGGATTTGGGTGAACGGATAGAGCTGGAATCCTAAAGTTTTGAATTAAGATTACTGTAGGGGTGTAGGATTGAGATAGTTTTAGAAATTCGTACCTTTGAGTATGAAAAGTACTAAATGGTACTAAATTTGGTACAATTTTGGATTTGGATGAACGGATAAAGCTGGAATTCTGAAATTTGGAACTAAGATTACTGTCGGACAGTAGAATTGAGGTAGTTTTGGAAATTCGTACTTATGGGTACAGAAAGCACTAAATTCGGTACAATTTGAATTTTAGTAACGGATAGTGTTGGAATTAGGAATTAAGATTACTGTAGGAGTGTAGTATTGAGGAAATTTTGAAAAGTCGTACGTGTGCGTACGAGAAGTACTAAATGGTACTAAATATGGTACAATGTGGATTTGGGTGAACGGGTAGAGCTGGAATCCTGAAATTTTTGTTTGGGAAAGAAATAGTACTAAATTTGATACAATTTGGATTCGGGTGAATTAATAGAGCTGGAATCCTGAAATTTGGAATTACGATTACAGTCGAAGAGTAGGATTCAGGTTGTTTTGAAAAAGCAAACTTATGGTTACGAAAAGCACTAAATGGTACTAAATTTAGTACAATTTGTATGTAGGTGAACGGATAGCGGTGGAATCTTGCAATTTGAAAGTATGATTATTGTAGCCCTGTTGCGTTGAGGAAGTTTTGAAAATTGGTACGAAAATTCTAAATTGTTCTAAATTTAGTACAATTTTAATTTGTTTTAACGGATAGAGTTTGAATCCTGAAATTTGAAGTAAGATTACTACTAAAGTGAAGGATTGAGGTAGTTTTGGAAAATCTTTCTTATGGGTACGAAGAGTTCGACTTGATACTAAGTTTGGTACAATTTGGAATTGGACGAACGGATACAGCTGGAATCTTGAGATTTGGAATTACTGTAATTATTATGGAATTTACTGTAATTATTTTGTATTAATGTCCGTGTATGGCTGAGATATGTCGTCGAAATACGTACCATAAGTATACGAAAATTACTTAATGGTACTCAATTTGTTTTTGGGTGTAGGGACAGTGCTGGAATTTTTATTTTTTGGAGTTAGGGTCTGTATGGGTGTGCAACGTTGATCTCGCTGTTAATGTGTAAGGGTGAGATACGGCTGATCCTTTTTAAAAACGAACTTAAGGGGTACGTACAGTACTAAGATAAAAATAAATATTGATTAAAATTGGTATTAGTGCGACCAAATTTTCAGTGTTTGTCATTTCCATATTATATATTGTTTATTTGTTTTTTTATATCCTTTCCGCATACGAAGTAGCGGGCATTTTGCTAGTATATATATAAATGAGCTTGGTGATAAGTGATTGACTGACTGACTGACTCATCATCAACGCCCAGCCAAAACGGCTAAAGCTAGGAGCTTGAAATTTTACCAGTGGGTCACTGTTGATGCAAATGTGCGAGATAAGGCCGGGTTTTAGAAAATTCGTCCTGGAACCACAAAAAATAACAACAACAAAAATCCTTATTTTTCATTACTATTACGTACTTATTCACTTAGTTGGCCCTCTGCAAGACATGTGTAAAATTAATAATGCCATAACTTCTTGATATCGTAAGAGATCACACATAATTTCAAATTTTGTAGTTTACTTCTAGGCGCACTTATTTTATCGTAAACCACTAAATAATAGAAAGACAAGACATTTGTTATCTTCCATTGCAACAGATGTCGCAGTTGGTGATAATGGTGTATAAACATCAATTACGCAAATGAACAAATGAGTTGCTGTTGAAGACAACATTAGGGGAATAAATTCAGAAATCGGCCAGAAATAACAACAACTAAAAACTGTATGGACCTGACTTTTTGGTAATAACTAAATGTTTGAAAATCAATGAAAGTGCAATAGAATTGTGCATATTACCACGATTTATTTGCAATTAAGAATTTTATCGTATATGGAGATGTACAGTCATAACTATTCAATTTTCAATTTCAAAATCTGTAATTTGAATGAAATCAATAATAGGCCCCAGGAATATAGGAATTTGGTATGGAAATCAAGGTTGGGAAGTGGTGCTTCTAAAAGGAAATGGTTTGGAAAATTACCAATCATGTGTACGAAAAGTACTAAATTTAGTACAATTTAGATTTGGGTGAACGTAAAGAGCTGGAAACCTGAAATTTGGAATTAAGGTTACTGTTGTAGTGTAGGATTGAGATATGAGGGTAGTTTTGGAAATTCGTGCTTATGTGTACGAAAAGTACTAAATAGTACTAAATTTGGTACAATAGGGATTTGGGTGAACGGATAGAGCTGGAATCCTGATATTTGGAATTGAGATTACTGTTGGAGTGTAGGATTGAAGAACTTTTGGAAATTCGTACTTATGTGTATGAAAAGTACTAAATGGTACTAAATTTGATACAATGGGGATTTGGGTGAACGGATAATAGCTGGAATCTCGAAATTTGGAATTGAGATTACTGGTGGGGTGTAGGATTGAGGTAGTTTTGAAAATTCGTACTTATGGGTACGAAAAGTACTAAATGGTGCTAAATTTAGTACAATTTGGATTTGAATGAACGGATAGAGCTGGAAACCTGAAATTTGGAATTAATATTACTGTTGAAGTGTAGGATTGAGATATGAAGGTGGTTTTGGAAATTAGTACTTATGTGTACGGAAAGTACTAAATGGAACTAAATTTTGTATAATGGGGATTTGGGTGAACGGATAGCGCTGGAATCTCTAAATTTGGAACTGAGATTACTGGTGGAGTTTAATATTGTGGAAGTTTTGGAAATTCGTACATAGGGTACGAAAAATACTAAATAGCACTAAATTTGGTACAGTTTCGATTTGGGTGAACGGATAGGGCTTGATTCCTCAAATTTGGACTGAGGATCACTGATGAAGAGTAAGAAAGATGCACCAAAGGGTTTTTGGAAACTTGAGTGTACGAAAAGTAATAATTGGTACTAAATTTAGTACAATTTGGATTTGAGTGAACGGATAGAGCTGGATTCCTGAAATTTGGAATTGATATTACTGTTGGAGTGTAGGACTGGGGAAGTTTTGGAAATTCTTACTTATGTGAATGAAAAGTACTAAATGGTACTAAATTTGGGACAATGGGGATTTGGGTGAACGGATATAGTTGGAATCTCGAAATTTGGAATGGAGATTACTGGTGGGGTGTAGAATTGAGGTAGTTTTGAAAATTCGTACTTATGGGTACGAAAAGTACTAAATGGTACTAAATTTAGTACAATTTGGATTTGGGTGAACGTATGTATGTAGCTGGAAACCTGAAATTTGGAATTAAGATTACTGTGAAGTGTAGGACTGAGATATGAGGGTGGTTTTGGAAATTCGTACTTATGTGTTCGAAAAGTACTAAATTTGGTACAATAGGGATTCGAGTGAACGGACAGAGCTGGAATCCTGAAATTTGAAATTGAGATT